>NC_058117.1:19370130-19686693 GCF_914725855.1 Thunnus albacares | reverse complement strand
CTGGATCAATATCTGTAAATTTAAAATTTAAAAACATCTCATTTGTGCTAATAATATTCACAGTGGTATTTGTCAGGTCACAGTTTGGCAGCAGTATAAAGTGCTTCCCTGCTCACAATCACTTGTAGGTAAACTATCCTTATACTTTATGATCAACAATTCAATGAAATGGCCCAAGTTGATAATAAAAAAAGACCATAAAAGCTGTGATTCTCATACCTTTCATCTCTTTTGGTTGAGGACATTTGGGGTATGTGTACTGCAGAGAAAATGACTCCACTGATTTTTGCACAGGTGTCAAGGTTTGAACCTGCCGCTCTGGAGATCTGAGTCTTTGAATGAAGTTTTTCATACTTGAAAAACGATTCTTTTCCACATGACTTAAACCTGTAGAAATGTAGGCATACAGTAACTAAAACATGTCATTTGATTAATTAAAAGCCTCTTTGTGCCGGATCCTTTCCTGTTCCGGGTCTGATCCATAGAGTGGATAGTGGTTGTTTAATTTGAAAGACTTATATTTAATAACTAACTGAGTTATTCTTTGAAACATACATAACAACACTGGATACATTAATAATTACTGTACTATCAATCATATGAAAAGCATATGTGAAGCGCACACCACTGGCTGCTGGGATAGTTAAGACAATTTAGGAACGACCTTTGAAAAACAATCATTGCTGCGCATAACAGAGACAAAAAACAATTTGAACATATTCTAACATGTTCTCATTATCTCTCGAAATAAAAGTGTTATTCTCTATTTATTGATAAGATCATTTAAAAATAACCGTCATCTCACAGGTAGAAAAGGTTATGTTTTGAAGAACTCAGTGATTATAGAAACCATTTTGTACATACTGATGTTTATACATATCCAGAGCTACTGCATGTTTTGGCATGGCCCTTGCAAAAACTTTGAAAGGTAGCCTAACTAGATTTGAATTGATTAAGTTGATTTGTTGAAATCCAGATTTTTTTGTCTGATTGAACAAAATTCAGTTCTCAGCAATACAACAACCACACAATATTTGAGTTGTTAAAGAATATTCATTTATGTACTGTACATGTTGAGACTCTACATTTTGGTGGTGTTGGACTGGACAGTGTTACATTGAAAGGTGTCGACTACAACCTGCCAGACAGTTTAACACCTCTGACAGTGTGAACAGTTAAAATTTTAAACAGTTAAGACATTTCTTAAATGAATGAAATTTCTGGTAACTCAGTGTGTTGAGGGTTGTTAGTTGAATTGCTGGTTAAATTACTAATAATACATCAGAGAGGAAGAAGAAGAAAAAACACTAGTTGTTATATATTTTACAGTCTATGGTTTTAAGAGGCAGTTTACACAGATTCAAAATTTTCCTCACTCCCACATAAATATATCATTCATTAATTTGTGTTTTTTATGGTCTACAAAATTTCATTTTTTCAAGTAATTAACACTCTTACCTATGTTGTTTAGATCTTCATCTGTTACACCATCCAGGAAATCTCTTTCATCTTTTACCCCCAACTGGAGAAACTGGTTGTAGTATGACTCCAGTCTGTGCTGCTGAAGTAGGTTGAATATTGCTTCCATCTAAACAAAAGACATCAGGAGATTTTATTTGTCATCTCTCCCTTGCATTTGTCACAGATGGCCATTGGACAATACAAGAAAAACATACACTTGTAAATGGAAAAAAACAGAATAAGTCACGGTAACTCAGTTAAAACAAGCTGTCTTATATGTACTTTTGTGAATACTAACTTATCTTGGAGTATGCTAACACAGCAGGTTGCATCTGCAACAGAAAATCTATTTTCTCAAGAGATTATGGTCACTTGGAACAAATGCAGAAACTCTATTATTTTTCCAGTCTACAATACAGAGGGTTATGCAGTATGGGATCACAACTTGGCACAACTGTCTGTTATGATGTAAGACTGTCTCAACTGCAGGGCTGGGTACTGAACTTTTGTGGCACAGACCGAATTGCTTCGATACTATCAAGTATCAAAAAAAAATCTTGTCATTCGGTACCAAATTGCCATTGTTGTTTATGTTAGAAGCTACAGCCAGATGTTCAAGACAGCTCCACTCCTGCTAGGTATCAAAGAGGTAGCAAGAGCATCTGCAACGGCTTCATCAGTAACAGGAGGTTGGACCAAAACACGTAACCTGCAGGTAATACAAGATGAAGCTGTATTCAAATATCGAAGATGATGATACTGTCTATTGTTTGACATCAAAACAGCGGTGGTTCAGCGTCTTATGAGGCTTGGCTAACGTTAGCTGTGGGCTCCTATGTTCAGTGTTATGGTCACACAGCGACTGCTTTGCTATGTTAGCAGCTGTTCGCCAGCTGCCGAACCACTGCTGTTTTGATGTCAAGTGATAGGCAATATCATCATATTTGATATTTTAATACAGCTTCATCTTATCTTACCTGCAGGTTAGCCTACATGTTTTGGTTCAACCTCCTGTTACTGATGAAGCCTCTGTAGACGCCGCTGCTTCTGCCTCCACTTACTATGTTTTGAGCTATTAACCCATCTAGCATTAACAGACAATACAGTCCACAAAACTGTCACAAAGCAAAGTGATAAAAACCATTTACACTATGCTGTAGCTAGCTGTACGGAGACACTCAAGACACTTTCTCTTTAAAACTAACCAAAGTTAGAACTAGCGTGTTTTGCTGGTTGGTGACTTTGTAATGTCATTACAGTCACAGCACATTCTGGGTGCCACATCCAGACTTCATTAGCTAACATTATGGGTTGAATTGTTCGTCATGCTAAGATAAGCTTGATGGTGTGAAACAGTGTGAAAAGGATTGTAGTAAATAGGTTTACATTTTTTATGTTATGAAACTGCTTTGAGTGTGTAAAAATGCCAAGAAGCCAAAAAATAAAACTAAAAATTTGTACTGTAATGTAATTTTCTTTTTGTTAAAATGGATTTTATATAATTGGTATCGTTCAGGAACTGGTATCTAAGTCAAGGTATCAGTACCAGTATCAAAATTTTTTGAATGATACCCAACCCTACTCAACTGAAAAATATCTTAATATAAAAATGAGATATCAAAATATTAGGGGTGGGGGGGAAATGGTTTCCAAGTTGCATCATGATGCGAAGCTGGGCGATTCCGCATTGATTCACAAATGTCAAAAATCGATTTTCTAAATGTCAGTGATGTCAATGGAACAAAAAGGCCAAATTCAACTGCGAGGCAGCAGCGTCCGGACAGTCAACAGCGCACACACGCTAGGGTTCATCTTCACAAAAGGCAGCGGTTTCAAGTATTTTTTTTGATTTAATGATTATAATAATTACCTTTGCGAGATGAATGTGAAGTATATTGAGAACTTTCTATGCTGTCACTCAGAAACTAACGTTAGCGGAGCAGAGCAGCGAACTCCAGCAGTAACAAATGAGACTGGCTGACCAACACACAATGCAGCACCAACAACTTAAACCAACTCTGAGGTGAAGAAAATAACTCAGTGCTCAGTCTGTTTCACCTCAAAAACCCTGCACCGCTCAGCATCTTGTACAATAATGTCATTCCCCAGAGCTAACAGTGCAGCAGAGAGGCTGCTCTCCACTGCTGGATTTATGACATTAATACACAGCAGAGCACTCTGCCTCCCCCTCATTTTGTTATTCTCATACGGCAATAGACTGTAAGATGCTTTCACCTTAATTAATTAATTAGTTAGTTAATGCACTTAACTTTTTAGGCTGTGGACCATTTATCTTATCTGCCAGTTATATTTCATATCGTATTTCAGTGGACTAAGGACGCCATTGAATGGTTCAGCACACAGTATATCGGAGCAAGAGACTGAAAATAGTGTTACCTTTTCTACTCATTCAATCGAGAATCGATTCTGAATCGAACAAAACACCAAAGAATTGGAACTGAATCAAATCGTGAGATTCCCAAAGATTCCCACCCCTACAAAATATTACGAGCCAGATGTCTGACTCAGGATTTCAAGCTGCTTATAAAACAATAATCCGGACTCCAGCTGGTAGCATTAATTCAGATCACTCATGTTTTATTTGGAAAATATTGTCTTTTGAATCTTTGATATGTTGCTCTGCACTTCTGCAGTATGAGAAGCAGAGTATGCTTGTGACACACGACACATTTCAGAGAAATCTAACAATACAATCCAATGTAATCTATTCTAATCATTTGGTGATAGATAAAAAAAAATAAAGAGCACAATCATACCTTAATGTGCGTCCGAAGGTCCGCCACAATAGTTGTGAATGTGTCAGTTTGTTTTCTTGGTCTTGGTGTTGGGTGTGGCTAAGTTTCAGGAAAACGAAACCAATGGAAATGAAGCCTAGCAGCAAGCCAAACAGGAAGCAAGATGTTAGACTCGTGGATGATGATCATATTACATCCTAGAGGAGCAGAAATGTCTCTCTCCCTCTCTCAGACCAACATCTTCATCCATAACTCATCAGCACCCTTTAAGTTACTTGAGGGACGTTTTGCGGCAGTAATTAATGGTAACGTCATTGTTTTGGAGTACATTGGAGTCCACCCCACTAAAAGACTGATACAATATGACAAGTTACATAATAAACTGATAGTTCATATAATTATTCATACAACTTTCCTTATTTAATTTTTAAAACAGAGATTCATTATGGTGGAGAAGTATGAAACCGTCCTTTTCCGTGACATTAACCGTCACAGCATCCTGTCACTAACGGTAACATTAGCTTAACCGTTAGCTAAGTCTTAATGGCTGTCTGATAAAGATTAACTGGGTTTATGTGGGTTGTACCATAAACTAGCTAAAATTGAATTATTAAGACGTTGTTGACCTTCATGGCCTAAAAAGTTATCATGGTAGTCCACATATCAAAGTCTGTCAGGAAGTTTTTATGGCCAACGGTAGCTTAACCTTGTTATAAAATATGGCAAATAAAAAGTTCACTAAAGCTAGAGTAGCCAGTTTAGACACAAAAAAGTCCTTTTTCGTTAATGACAGGCTTGCAGCAGTTACACATTTATTTATTTATTTTTTTAAGGTTGACAAATTTACCTTGTGGTGTTTCAAACATCGTCTACAAGCTAGCTGAAGCCTGGAGAACATTAGCTACAACAGCCAATCACACTTGACGTCAACATGGCGGACAGTTAGCTGGTAATTAGAGTGCAGGTGCAGGAAGGCTGTCAGGGTGACGTCTCCTCCTTGGTGGACCCCTCCTTACTTTGATGGGAAACAGAAATAAAGTAGGAGTTTGCCAAGTTAATTCTGCACTTAAAACTAGTGGGGGTTTTTGTTTTGTTTTTTAAAAATTTTCCTGTAATCTTTGTTTTTTCTTGTAAATGAATGGATAATTTTACTTCTTCAGCAAAAGTATTAACATAAAACAAGGGAAAAAATTGTCACAACTGGTAGACATATGAGTGGACATTCTTCTTTTCATGGGGTCACAAGCAAAAAAGGTTGGGAAACGCTTGCCAACACTATCAATAAGGTAGACCTTTTTCGCAGCACATTATGACATGTCATAATGTCTTGCGTGGAGAAAAGCCTATTGAAAATAAGAACCTCAGAGAGAGATACTGTCATTGCCAAAAACAGGCAATGACAATGAGGGACCCTCAGTAATTGAAACACTTTTACTTGATTGTTTGTAGAGGCATAGTAGTTATTTGTCATTTTTAACGACACATTTATTTCAATCAAATATTTAGACACTGCAAAATTACTTAACATAGGTCACTGTCCTTGTCTGTAGATAACTGAGAGTTCAAGTTAATTTTAATTCACGCTTTATGCACAGGAAAGGACTAGAAAGCTGTTCCATCTATTTTTGTCCATATACACTGAATTTATGCAACTGTCAATTCATCATGCTCCCAAATATAATCAAGCTTCTATTATTCCTCATCACAACGTAGAAAGTGGTAAAAATCTTTATTAGAAATGTCTATAAGATCCACTATGTCCATCAACAGCTTACAATCTCTTAAAAGACAACCCCAAACACTTACATTCTTTAATAAGGTCATCCCTTCCTTTTTTTTCCCCCACTACAGCCCTCCCAGGTTATCTCCTTTATTTAACCCCAGCTGTCTGGTCAGTGGCTGACTTCAAGTTGGCACTCTTGCAGGAGGAACTGGCTGAAAAAACCTGTTGAGAAACTCCTGCTCTTTCTGTGCCTCTTGGACTCTTTTTGGCTGACTTGTAGTGCCCTCAAGTGGTCTTTTTGGGGAAGTGAAGAATTGTCCATTTATTTGTATAGGCTTTGGATGGGTACCACTACTTTCTGGATGACATGAGGAGCGGTTTGTCAAGCAGTGGCTACTTAGCCTCTGCTGGTGGCTGACATCCTCCCTAAGATGACCATTTTTATTTCTGTAAATTCCATTGTTTCTCTTCATGGTGCAATTTTGTGCAGGAGGGCGCCCAGTTTCAGACAAGACTGAATGTTTCTCTGTAACATAAGAATGAAAACTCTCAGTAGTACTTTTCCTGTCATTATGTGTCTGCACTGTTGTTGACACTGAACTACCTCCACGGGTGCTATTCTGTGGCCCATTTTGTGTCGTTGATTTTCCTGTTGTTGACACAGAATGGTCAGCACTATTGCTGCTGTAACTGCCTGCATCACAGAGAGGGCTGAGAGCAGGAACAGCTGAAGGGATAATATTGATGTTTCTTGAACTCGGGGCAAGGCTGCTGTTTCTCGCCGTCTGTGGTGATAAATCACACTCCCTGCCCGGGCTGTGGATAGCACGATGAGATGATAGATGGGCTGCTTGGACGGGTGAATTTCTTTGAGTTTTTATTTGAAAACTAGAACTAGAAGTTGGGGTCCTGCGATGGAGACCAGCACTATCTCTATCTGGATTGCAGTGGTCTAAATGTTTAACCATTTTCTTGTCAGTGCCACACGTGGTAAGATAAGCATTCCTGTGCCCAGAAGTGACGATCCTGTTGGAGACAGTTGTTTGTGTTTTACTTGATCCAGCAGAGGCTGATGTGCTTCTATGCTGACCATGAGTTCTAGACAGCGAAGAAGTATTAATTGAGTTCTGAATGAGAGGAGGTCCAACTGGTGGAATGGGGTTCACATGGTGCAGAGCAGGGGGTGGATGTGGTCTTAAGACTGATGTAGCGGTTAAAGCTTGCAAAGTCTTATCACAAGCCCTTTGTCCTGCTGACAGTCTGGAGGAGAGGAGTGAGAATGAGAAACATTTTCTTCATTTTCTTGCAACAAAAAGACTTGCAGTACAAATGTGCTGAATGTATTTATTGAGATGGTGTAAAATAAATGAAGACCAACAATACATTTACATTTAGAGAGCTTGAGTAGAATAAGAAGGCAAAAATCACAAACAAAAGTGAAACATCTATTTTAGGTATCAACTGTGCAGTGTGAGCGACAACAAAACATACTGACCTGAATCTGTTTTTCAATGCTTGCACAGGGAGAGGGGAGGAAGTCAAGTATGACGAGGCGAAAGAAGAGGGGTACAGCTCTAAGTCTGTTTGTATAGCTCCTCTAAGCTCTCTCAACTCTACAGATAAACAAACACAGATTTTTAAGCATGTTAAAATGTTGAGGTATGATTGAAACACACTGTCAGACACTTAAGAACAGAAAACCATCAAAAGATAACAATCAGCTAGAGGATAAGAAAAAAAAGCAAGTACTCATTTTTGAGTACTGAAAATGTGCTCAATTAGTTTCTATGCCATTTATCCCACAGTGGATAGATTAGACTCAAGCCTTCAATCTCTCCTTTTTCATTCCTAAATATGTTTGACGATGACAAAGCTTCACCAGCTAATAGAGGGTGGGTAAAACTATTATTCACAGTTTATCAGTAAATGTATTCACTGTGCTAAAGATTAAATGACACGATAAAGAGATAAAGAGGAGAATTGTCCTCACACACCATGTGATGAACAACAATGTGCCACCAGATGGCAGCAGTTGCCAAAATGTTCTTATATGGACTCACCTGCAAGTGTAGGTTCTGTTTTATCCAATTCACACTTTTGTCTAATATTTCCCTGCAAGAAACACAAATCACAGAGCAGTAAAGGACAGAGCTTATGTAACTGTGCATATCATATTATCAGAGCACTATGGCACAGACAGGGACAAACTAAGCCAAATGAGGGTAGGTGGAAAAAAGGAGGCAAATGTATTAAACATGTTCAAGGAAGCCTTTGGAAATAGCAAAGGAACAAGGAAAAAGGATAAAAATAACAAGGGGAGAAAGAGGAAAGGAATGTGTGTGTGTGTGTCTCTTTCTCTCTCTTTCCCTCTGTGTGTGTGTGTGTGTTTATGTGTGTGTGTGAGGGAGAGACCACTAAACGATTGAGCAGCAGTGTTCCATAATAATATGGCCTCAAACATTTATATCCAGAGTAAATGAAAACCATAGTGCTCTGTGTGTGTGTGTGCGTGCATGTCAGTAGCTTGCAAAACCGAAAACCTGATTGAAAAGTGTGTCTTTATGTGTGTGTGTGTGTGTGCGTGTGTGGTCCAGGTATTCGTCACATTGTGGGGACGTAAATCTTTTTGCACAGTCAGTATGTGGGGACTTGCCTCCCTTATGGGGACAAAAAGCAAGTCCCCTTAACGTAAATCATTAATTTCAGGGTGAAGATTTGGTTTAAAGTTAAGGTTAGGGTTAGGCGTGTGGTGGTTATGGTTAAGGTTAGGATAAGTCTGCAGGAAATTAATGTAAGTCAATGTAATGTCCTCTCAAGTGATGGAAACACAACTCTGTGTGTGTGTGTATGTGTGTGTGTGTGTGTATGTGAGTTGAGTAACTGGCAGCCTCCTTTGCTCATTTTACACCAGCTCAACCGCTAATGGAGAATCTTTATAGCAACCACAGACTATATAGTCCATTACACAAACAAACACACACACATGTACACACACACATACACACACACACACAGAAAGATATCCACAGGCTAGGAAACTGACAGTTAAAACATATATTTTTGGACTATTTTCCCAGTGGGATTCAGACCCAAACCTCCTCACGTCGTCTTTCGGAGCTGAAGTATGTGTGCCGTCTCTGACAGTAAAGTGACTGAAATCCTAAACTCTAAAGCACACACGTCCTGAAAATAGGCTTTGTGGTCCATGTGGGGTTTGAACCCATATAGCCATGGCGCTGATTTGCTGATATTTTAGGAAGGCCTGTATGCTACTGTCATTATTCTTAAACATGAGTCTCTACAACCAAAATCCACTTGTGTCCGCCAGGCTCCTACACAGCATCTCCCTCAGTTGATGGAAAACTTGAAACATGAGGACAAGGATCACCACTCAAAAGCCAGCTGAAACAAGTTTATGATGGCTGCTTTTTTTTTTTATCATCTTATGTGATGGTTTTGCTGGTTCCACCTGTAAAAACGTTCAACATCCTCATGAAAAAACATTGTATTTCATCAGCTGGTCACACGAACTGCAGCAGTGTGACCAGATTTTGATAGTTTAGATGTTTTATTCAGTAGTGTCAGCTTATACCGGTCATGCTCTGATTATTGATACTTATCTAGTGAGTGGTTTAGGATCTATTTTGACCAAACGCTCATCTTGTCTAACATGTCACCTTTAGAGATCCCATTTAAGATTGTGCCAACATCAAACCATTTCTGCCCAGCTAAGGCAAGCAAAAGACCATAAAAGCAACATTATTGTTGATTTCAGTGGCAAGTTCCTTAGCCACAGGAAAGTTTTGGCACTGCTAAGGCACTCATTATATTATTATCGACTGGGGAAAATCCACCTTCTGTCCTTTGCACAAAGTGTCCATGGCTGTGACTGATTATAAAAGCACACAGGGATCTTTTTACAGCCAAACTTGTGGACTGACATCATCCACAAAAGCATCAGAAGAGGCAACTTTAACCAATTTAAATAGAACACCAACACATTCAGACAGAAAAGCATCAGTGCATTCATATAAACCAGCCCCAGGCTTTTATGTGGATATTGGAAGTAACCTTACTAGAGTAACTTTAAGTGGAAAGCATTGATTGGAGAAACTCCAGCACCACATTTAATTATATAATTATTCTTAAGATAGCATTCAGTATATAAGATCGCATTCACCAACAGAGATGAGAGCCTTTATGGCTGTAACCCACCCATTCGTGTTCACTCAACTGGTTTGGAAAATACTCAGTTATGGTAATTTATATAGTAAGTTGTAGTAAATGAATGTGTTAAGCTGAAGTGAAAATGCAGCCTGTATTTTGGAACGCAGGATATTTGAGAGACTATTTCTGGCCTTTATTGCCTTTGGTCATGCTTCAGCATGCTGAAAACTGATGGCATTCAGCTTCAGAGAACTGAAGGGGAATTTTTGCGCAATTTCAAAAATGAACTTGATCCATTTACAATGATGATATTATGATGATGGTATTAACAGAAGCCCACTCAGGCCACAATGTTACTATGGCGACGGATCAGGCACAAAACTTGCATAAAGTAATTTTTCTCCGAAATGGCAACACATAAACTACAGTTTTTACATAGAATAGAGAAAACTCTAGGCTCTCGACGGCTATCTAGCTCTTATTGGTCGTTGATATCGTTGAGAGAAAATAGTTGTTACAGTAAATGAAAAGGAGTTTTTTTTCCATTTTTCAATGCAGTTATTCAAGTTAAAGTATACAAATTCAAATGATGTAATTCAAATACAGTTTTTTAATGCAATTATACAAGTTAAGCAATTCAAATATAAATTATTAAAACTCTAGTAACACACAATCTCAGAACCCATCGGTTATCTGTCTGACGACGATTTAGCCTTTGGGAGCGACAACCAATATTTCAGGGCTTCCGGTGTAGCCAGTGAATATCCGGATAATCATCGTCAGATGATAGCTAGTGGTCTCTGAGATTGCATTTCGGCCAATGTGTTCCACCTCTTTTGCTCTCCACATGGACTGTTTACCTGCATGCAACCAAAGCCCGCTCAAACGTGATCGGTCAATACTACTTGGACTACAAACGGAAACCAGAAGGCTTCAGGTACCCAAATCTTGTCCCGTTGCCTACAGATTCTGCATTCGTATGCAGATATCTGTGAATAGAGATTATGTGACAAATATTTCTGCCCATAGATGACATTATACAGGTTTCTTAATGGACTGACCTTACCTTCTATACACACTTTAAACAACTGAGCCGGAGTTGGTACAGTAGGTGTGTAGGAGTTACTCTAGTACTTGGCTAGTACTGAGCCAAGTCCTTTTGTGAACCTCACTCCTGCTAAGCGAAAATGGGTCATTACGGTTGTGGTAGGACCCATTTATGAACAACTGCTTCATGCTGCACAACAAAGGCAGTTAGATTGCACTGTATCAACTAAATGCCTGATTTGGCTCCATTTAAAGGCTGTCACCAGCTATACATTTTAAGCACATAGAATAACACGGAATCAATAGTAATCTCAGCTGTGTCAAACATGATGGTGGTGGATGAGACAGACCTCAGGCAGAACACTTACTGTAACTGTTTACCTGGACTTCAAACATATTTTCACACACACAGTATGTTACTCCTATTTTCCAGCACCAGCACAGACAACAAAAACTGCAAAAGACAGTTAATACTGACATGCCTTGAAAACACAAAACAGATGTTAAGAATCACAATCTAAAATATGTGATTTTGGTTGGAAAGTTCAAACATTTTCCTGCTTAGCACAGATGTCACTCTGTGTTAAGTCTTCCAATTTGGATGAAAATCCAAATTCCTTTTCTCTTCCAAGCACATTTACACAAATTTGAACCAGTGAAGAGGTGATTAAAGGCACATTGTTGACATTTTTCATTATTGCTGTATATAAAACTAGAAGTATGCACATTAAGTGTATATTTGCTTCATTTAAGTTTCATTTTTCAATCATTTTCTTAACTTTGGGATCTGATTAGATACTATGTAAAACTAAGAATCTACACTCATGTTAGCAGCTCTGTGAGGTCGCACTTAGACACTCACAGTAGACAGGTGTTAAGTTTATCATGGTCAGTGTCATTTAGCATGTTAGCTTGCTAACATTTGCTAGTTAGTCATAATTCCAGCATGGCTAAATACTACGAGTTTTCTATGTTACAGGCAAAGAAAAGGTGAAGCACTGCTTAGCAGGTAGAAAATGGTAAGAACTGAAAAGCATGGCTGTAGGTTCACTTGCTCTTTTGTCCCCTCCTCTAAATTACAGTATCCCTGTGGGTACATGAATTCTGATTGTAGAATCCTCTAACAGCTGCAATACAGTAAATCAATACTTTGGTACTAACCTGGTTTCCCATAAATAATTTTTGGATTTTGATCACTGTTGCACTGACAGACAGAAAATCAAAGAGGATTAAAGATTAATTCAGTACTTGGTGATTTTCCATCCTGTTCTTCTTACCTGTAAATGTTTTACTTGTTTCTTCAACGCTTTACATTCCTCTGTTAGCACAGACCTAGAAAGAGAAAGACAGCAGGATAAACATTAATAAAAAAGAACAAAATCAGTCTTGAAGTTTATCATCGGTCCAGTTGTTTTTCATTAAAAAAGATTATCGAGCCAAACACTAAAATCTAGGTCAAAGTGGAAACTATGTGTTTGACAGTCACAACATGCAAACACAACCAAACACCTTGGTTACAAGCATCAGGCTTCTTCTTATAAATGGCTGTGGTTTTCTGTCTTAAATGTAAATTGACAATTGTATGAGTATCATCAGTTTGAACAGTGACAATGTGAAATTTGATAAAAGTTATAGGTATTTGATATAAGTTATAGGCCCATGATGTGATTAAACTCTATATCATACAGTATGGATTTCAAAATGCTGTAAAGGTACAGTGGCAGATGGATTAGCAAAAGCTGTAGCACAACCCACTAACACAATTGAGGCTGTTACTTTAGGTGCACTTGGTGTCTGCTCAGAGTTTATCCTCTGTAGCTTTCCTGAAGTACTGAGGAAACACTGTCCTATTTTTCTCTTCCCTCTCTCTCCCCCATACATTTTCTCCTTCTCTGGTTACATAACCATAGTAGACTTTATTCACTTCTTTCAAATGAAAAAGAATCTTCTGCTGACTCTGGCCCGGTCTGGGATCCATTTTCTGACAATGGAGCCTTTTGTTCTGGTCGAGTCAGGAAATGGGAGAGAGAGAGAGAGGGGGAGAAAGAGAGAGAGACAGGGGGGGGGGGGGGCTCCCTTCCAAGGTAGCCCCAGTGACTGCATTGCCCTGTGGGCCTCAAAGCAAGGGATGAAGGAAGGAAAAGAAGGATGGAGTGCGAATGAGGGCAGCGACAGAAGCCACAGAGGATAGCTGAGGGGAACTAAAGGAAGAAAATGGGGGTAAAGGGTGAAAGGACTCCAAAACAACTCAAACCAACTCACAGAGCACATATGAATTTTGCCATTTACAACAAATGAAGGTACATACCACAAAGAACAAACACAAAAGCTCAGTAAGCATGATGTGTCTCTGTTACTTAGAATTACAGGTCTACACCGATCCAGACAGGTGTTCTTTCATGTTACTTTTGATGTAAGTATTGTACCATTGTGACATAGGTTGATCTATGCCAGTGGTTCCCAACCTGGGGGTTAGGAGCCCCCATAGGGCTCCGAAGAAAGAATCTAATGGGTCACAGGGCAATTAGTCAAATAAGAAAGAGATAATATATTTCACGTGCATAATGTTATGTTTACTTTTTTCTGACTCTTATTTTTGTTTTGTTTTGATGAAATACTGGATACTTAAAGTGGCTATAATCTGTGTTTTTTACAAGAACAATGTATCAAATGACAATGTGTAATGTCAGAAGCATCGCTTGTAGTGATAAACCTACAGAGATTTATCACCTGACTCTGCAGCTCCTCTCAGCCTTGAGGAGCTTCATAGTGAGTTTCAGCTCATTGTTAAGCTGTCCTGCCTGCAACTTTACTATTTTGGTTCACTCTCACCGCTGTCATAATGTCATTTTCGGATGCTGTAGGCAGCTGTTTTCAGAGAAAAATCTCTTAAAACAGACTCAGCACCAAACAGCTAACAGACACAGTTGGACTGTTGACTAACTGGTGAACATAGTGGAGCATTTATCCACTAAAGAGTCAGGTATTTCCCTCAGGAGTTGGTAGAGATCAAAAACAGAGCTAAAGGAGAGTGAATATTGGACATTCATCAGGTGGACATAAACATGACTCCAATGCTTACACTGATTAAAATGATAATGTAACTGCTAGATATGTAAATAAGTAACAGTTTGCAACAAGTTCACTATATCAATTTCAAAGGCTATCATATCAGTGTTGTGTTCACAACTTGTGTCCGCTGCCAAAAAAAATCCATTAATGAAGGTTTAAGGTCTCTAAAATCCTTCGAACTGAATAACTTGTGGAGAAAATCACTCTTTGGTTGAACTGCTCACAACTTATTGGGTTGGGAACCACTGCTCTACGCAACTTACTTGAGGCGGTCCACCACTTTGTCTATGTCAGCGACGTTCAGTTTGTCTTTCACTGTGTCAATCTCATCTTCAGCATTGGACTGGACTGAACAGTTAGAGCTGGGTCTGGAGGAGAGGAGAGTAAAAAAAGTAAGAAAAGGAAAAAGAATACATTTTCCCACATTATCAGAGGTGCTGTATCAATTCAGCAAAATATTCAAATTCTTTTTCACCCATGTTACAAACCTGCTTTCATTATCATTGTCTCCAAGGTCAGTACAGCTGTCAAGGTGACCCAGGGCGTAGTTTACAGTCTCGGGTTTGTACCGAAACAAGAACTCCTCATCATCTCTATAGCAACAAGACACAAAGAAAGATCAACTTTTTATATTAGTTTGTTTATCTCAAACTCTTTTCAGTATTTATCTGAATGACTTGGATGAATATGTATGTCTGGCCAGAAAAAAGTGAGTCATGCATTCTTGCTGTATGCAAGAGTTTCTGGTGGTGATTTCTGATGGTGATTATATTTTCTGAATGATCTCCAGGGGAAAAAAAAGAAACAAGCAACTGTTGTAGGCAGCTGCAGGCGGGGTGACTGCCTGGTCAGTTCTGCTTAATTTTATAGTCCCTGCATGACAAAAAATGCGTCTTTTCCAGCCACCAGCAAATCACACAGACAATGACATGGAGGTGTGTGTGAAGGTCGGTAGATGACTCGGGCATCAGGACCACACAGGAGGAGGCCAATAAGATAAATCAGCTGACTTTTACAAGGGTACACACCCACCCACGCCCTCATACAAATGGTTCAAATCACAATAAAAATCTGTTATGGGGATGAGAACTATTTTTACCCCCCTTGGCTGCCTTTGATGTGGCATCTTGTTCTGTTAGGCCTTTGCTACAAATATAGGAGAATATTCTTGGCTAACATTTTTGGTAAATTAGGTTAAAATAGAGCGCACACACACATACATACACACACACACAAAATAATTTCCGGCTGGGAATATAAAAGAGAGAGATGCTGGTCTCTATCTTGATGCTTTGGCAATATTTCTCAATTTCCATGCCAACAAAGCATATTAAATTGAACTAAATTGACAAACAGAGAGTTCTGGAGCCTTATTAAGTGTAAGTGTTATTACGGGGAAGTGTGTTCAGTTCATTCCTGAAAGCTATTCAGCTGATATACACTTGGGACTTGGCCTAACTGAACAATCAAAGACCTGAAACACACACACACACACACAAACACAGCACCATGCATCAAGGTCAACAAGTGTACTGAAGCCAACTTCAAAGAGAAAAGGCAATTTGTGCTGGCACAGCCTGTGTGGCACCAATACTTTTTTTGGCAGCGTTCCTACACAGCCGATAACAATAGGCTACATTTCTCCCGCTGAATGGGACTTTTTGTAATCCATTTACATCCTGGCCGAAGCACTTTACAAGAGTAAGTTATGATGTGCGAGCAAGTAAGGCTTCAGTTCGTGTCCCGCTCGGTGACACTTTAATAAGACATAGTGAGTGCTATTGTGGGCATTGGATCTGTGGCCTTATGATATTGGATTGTCAGCCGAAACATCAGGTCTGGTTGACTTGAAAGAAACCACTCTAAGTTTACTTCAAACTAAAATCCCTGTCAACTGAGCTGTCATAACAAGCACCAATCGTACATAATAAATTTCATATTTCTTTTGATGCTCGAGCCATTTTAGATTCTGCAAGGGACCACACTGTGGGAAGTCTTTAATTTTAAATTGAAGCGAAAACACACAACAATGCTGCATCTGTTAGTGCCAGTGGTAATGGAACATTTTTTTGTTTTATGATGTGGATGGAAAGGGTAACAAGGAATGTAGGCATGTAGGCATTGTAAAAACTAACAGTGGTACAATGTTACTAAGCACATTTATTCAAGTATTGCACTTAAAGGATGAGGTGTGTGATGATCTATTTTTTTCTCATTGTCAACAATTCTCATGTGTAGAGCCAAACCAACAATGAACTCATCCTACTTATAAGTATTGTGTGTGTATCCAAAGCCTGATATATTGTATTCCTCTGTGCTGTAGACCTCCATTGTTGTCTAAAAACTATTACAGTGCTTTACTAGCTTGTTGTGCTGCATATCATAATCTCTTGACTTTGTATTAAAGTTCTTTGAGAATTTTACAATGGAGCACAAAGAAGCGCGCACACATGAGCATGCCTTGTCCTCAGGGTGAAGGAACATGTCACTCAGTGCAACGGTGTGCTTCATTGATGTCTTTTTAATAGTTTTTGGACAACAACGGAGGTCTGTGGCACAGAATCCCATCAGCTCTGCAAAAAGAAGAAAGAAAAATATAGAAAACCAGCCTAATCCTTCATGTAAAAATATGAGTCTCTTTATTTAATTTCATTCTGCTTCATACTTCTACTTTACAACATTTCAGAGGGAAATACTGTACTTTTTTACTGCACCACATACACAGTATTAGACTGCTTTAGTTACTAGTTAGGGGAGAACGGGGTAAATAGAGCCAGTGGGTAAAATGAGCCACCCCCTTTATCTAGGTAACCATAAGCAAAAGTAATCATGTGACCACAAATTAAGAAAGAATGGTTCACATTACTCAGTCCATCCTGGACTCAAGCACATGGAGAGAGTGGTCAGCAAAACAGAGCAAAGAAAAAGATTTTGGTCATGCCAAGTGAATTCATCATGTTACTAAAGTTATCAGTCTTGTATCTTAATTAAAAAAAGATAAGTTTTGGACATTATTACATGTTAATTTAAGTCAGTGTAAGCGACAAAACAAGGTCATAAACTTAGCATAATTGTGGATCTGAGCCACTGTGTGAAACAGTTTTGACAAAATGGAGGTTGTGAGGTAAAACATGCCAGTGATGTTGGGGTTGAGTCAATGGCTCAATTTACCCTCAAAATTATTTTCTGATATTCTAGAGGCTAGAGACACTGTTCATGTCTGATCCATGTTACAAGTGCTACAATGTTGATGAATAAATACCTAATTGTTGACTAATGTTAAATTTAAACCACAAACAAACACACTGTACATACAGACAGGTGACAAATTAAAGGAAAAGCCGACATGAAGTGTCTTAGTAAGGTGTAGGGCCACCACATGCTGCCAGAACAGCTTCAATACGCTTTAGCATTGATTCTAAAAGTCTCTGAACTCTTCTGGAGGGATGAACTCCATTCCTCAAAAAGATATTTCTTCATTTGGTGTTTTGATGATGGTGGTGGAGAGCGCTGTCTAACACAAAATCTGCCATAGGTGTTCAATTGGGTTGAGATCTGGTGACTGTGAAGGTCATAGCATATGATTCACATCATTTTCATACTCATCAAACCATTCGGTGACCCCTCGTGCCCTATGGATGGGGCATTGTCATCCTGGAAGACACCACTCCCATCAGGATAGGAATGTTTCATCACAGGATAAAGGTGATTACTCACAACAACTTTGTATTGATTTGCAGTGATCCTTCCCTCTAAGGGGATAAGTGGACCCAAACCATGCCAGCAAAATGCCTCCCACAGCATAACAGAGCCCCCAGAATCCATCACTGTAGGGGTCAAGCATTCAGACCTGTACCAGTTTTTTCTTTAATTTCTCACCTGTCTGTATACACAAAAGCACATTTACACACACACTCTCTCTGTAGCTAACACCCAAAGATCACAGTTTAATCTTTACTGAAAATGTTTCGGTAACATGTTGAACAACAAGACACAAACACGTGATTTTACTTAAAAGTACAAGTTTTTGCCTTTGTTAAATTGATGGCATAATAAATTTCAAAATTATTTTTAATTTCATAATTAATTTGTTTGATTTTGTGTAATTTTTATATCAGTATATAATGGTAACACTATTTACCCCATCCCCATGCTCATTTTACCCCTACCTTGAGGTAAGTTGTGCCATAGGACTAACTTTTTTTGATGGGTCATTGTTCTTAAACCATAATAATTAGATAACTTGTTTTAATTTCCATGGGTGCACAACAACCTGAGGTATATATAGTAACTATTATTTGAAACAAATACACTTTCATTTTGCAGTAAAATCATCATATGTAAAAAGTGGCTCATGTTACCCCGTTCTCCCCTACTACTTACAAATTAAGCTAATGTAACAGCTGATGAACCAAATAAATAAAACAAAAAAATATATGAAAAAAACATACAATAATCTTATAAAGAAAATTACACATTGCTAACTAACAGTATAAGTAATAAAATAGTTCAAATTTGCAGGACTTCAACCAACTACAACAGTAAAATCCTACTTATGCATAATTGCATCAGCATTAAGTGATTTAATAATATGAGATAGTAATAGCAGTAGTACTAATAGTAGTAATAGTATAACACTCACATGGGCCATTTTTTGTATGGTGTATTTTTCTTGTAACTGAGTATTATTACAGTGTGCTATTACTACTTAAAGCTACTTAAGCTACTTAAAGCATATGTAGCTACTAGCTTCTACAGCTAGGTTAATGTGGCACAAATCTGTGGGATATACACAAAATACCACTGAAGAGTTGCCTGCAGCCTTTAGCTTAACAACACAACGAAAATGGACACAGAAAAAAAAGAGGATTACAATAAAAACCAAGTCGACAAATTGACAGGCAATAAATGGTTAGTGACAAAAACAGAGAACAATCTGTCTTATATTGTGCTTCTTCTAAAAGGCCTCAGCAAAACCAGAGTGGTGACATGGGGCAACATTCCTGGCAGCAGGGAGGTAGTTGCTGGGATAGTTACTAGCGTAGACTCTCACACACTTACACATACTTGTACATCTTCTCTCTCTCACACACACACATACACTTTGATACATAAATTAGGCTGTTATATTGTAATGTAATGATGTAGGGCAGTTTTACAAAGCTGAAATTATCCTCCCTTAACAGTTTTTATGACATCCTTCAGAGAATTTCAATAAATGCCATTAAATTGCACAGTGCTACAAGCCCATCCCTGACCTGAGTTGTAAGATTAGCTGTAGAAATTAAAAACCAAACAGCAATTAGAAAGTTTTATAACCACTCCTTCAGGAGCTTATAACTCCCTGATGAATGTGCTTCATAAAATACAGACAATGTCAAGCTTCAATCTCTCCCTGTGAGCACTTCACTCACAAACAACTGAATGTAAGTCAGTCTTAGTCTTTGCAATTTTTAAGCTGTGCGTTTAGCTGCCTATTTAATCTAAAACATATCTGTAATCCAATAAAGCGAGCAGTGACTTGGCCTTTAAAGTCGAGGCCAGTGTTTGTTGGCATTTGGTGTGGAATGCATGGATGTCTCCCTCTTATAATTGTCCTATTGTTCCACAATTCCCAAACCAGTTAGCAACATCTTGACACCAAAAACCTTTGTTGCTCTGCTTTCCATCCCATTTGTAACTGACAGGGGAAGACAATATACCATTTTATGGCACTCTTTGTTAGAGGAAAAAATTACGTAGAGAATGTGAGAGCAGGGCTTTAACCTACTTTCCCATCCCGCCTCTTGGCTGGACAGAAAATCCAAAGTAGTTGTGCTTGTTTAAGACAAGTAAAAAAAATGCTCTTGATCAAGAGAGAAATTGCATTTATTTCTGACATTTATTGAATTTTACATAAATTAATTGTACAAGTGACATGTCTAATGGTTGTTTATGAATCTGGAATTAAACAATTTAGAACTAAACTGCCTTATCAAGACTGTAGCCGTCAAACATTAAGACAGAATGTTTGAAGAGTAAATATATGCTCACAGAACTTGGGTGAAAAATGCAATTCCTGCTGTCTTGTCAGCTGTCATAAGGTTTTTCAGAGAGTGGAATCTGCGGTGAAGTAAACCCTAACCCATACTAAAGCACTACAAAAACCAGTACTACCAAAACCATATTCCTTGTCATTAATCAATGGTGGAATTTGGGGGTTTGAATTTTTTCCAATATTTGTTTAGTTCGCAAAATGACTTTTTTACCATGTTAGGTAATTCAACTAAATACAACTGTACCAAAAGCTGCACGTCAGAGTTGGATTGACTGTGCTTGTCAAACCACTTGGAGAGTGAACTTGTGTGTGTGAGAACTTACACCTACCTTCCTTCCCTGATGGCTCTCTCTTTGAGATTTTGTAGTAACATCCGGACCTCGGCCCTCACCAGCTCTTTGACTACAGGTGGGTCAGCCAGAGGGAGGGGAGTCCCTGCCCTGCTGCTGCTATAGTTTCCACCTTGCCGGCTCCCCTGCCACATCTTGTACCACATCACTGCCTGCAAATGTTACAAGAGTTAGTGAAGACAACTAAAGATATACATTAACACTTTTTCAAGATGTTTAAGACTCATGATGCTGCACCAAGAATGGTATATCTATAAATGAAAACACTTGTAAGAGTGATTTAGTGAACCACTCTCTTCAAGCAGCCCACTTGCAATATTCTGCGAGCAGTGATCCAGACATCCGTCATCCAGCGACTCCCCTGACAGCCTCCCTGACAATATCAGGACTTGTCATGTCTCAAGGAAGGCAGTGGAGGATTATCTTATTTCTTTCAAGTCTCTATGAGTTTAAAACATGATAATCTGTGAAGTAGCAATTATACTGTGTAGCAGTGTGTACTCTCAGTAGTGCAGGTAGGTAAAGGATTCTGTCTTCATATGGCACCGAAGTTGATTTACTAAGAAAAACATCACATTGTTTGAACTCATGGGATCAAGAGGCATTGATGACCAAATTACCTGTACTGTACAGGTATCCTGGGCTGATTAGTCACTTGTAAACAATGCAAATACTATGTGTTTGGACCCAGCTCAGTATATCCTGTTGTATCTGTTTATTTAAATAATAAAAACAATTAAAAATATATGAGATAAAAATATAACTGGCACAAAAATCTCAATAAAAAAAGAATACCACCCAAACTTTTACCCAAACTTTGTTTTAGTTTTCCCATTTATTTTATGGGACTATGCTGCAATCTATTTTTTGCTTCACTTTTTATTAGTAAAATCATTATCAGAGCTATCCTTGTTGCAAGAAGACCTTGTTTACTGTAAATTGCAGTGAACAGTTGACCTTGTCTCCTTGGAGGAGGAAGCAACACAACTTTTGGATCTGTGGGGACATCAAATCTGAGTGAAACTCTTTTCTAACAAACATATTTTCTTTCTTTCTTTACCTCTTGCTGTCACTGTCACCCCACGTTATCATGCTTTCGCATAATTTTAGGTTTGTAACCGAAACACACAGGCAACAGAATGAGCACAGTGACTTTTATGTTATCCATGTCATTAGACAAACAGCCCCGTGTGCAGCGCTTGTAATTTTGCTGGGATTATGACCGCAGATCAAGGATTTGTAAAAAAAAAAAATGTGAAAAAGGTCAGTCTTTATGCGTGACTTCCTCACTGTGAGCCGGTAGAACAGCTATGTGTTCAGGATCATAGATGTACTTTTCAATTTGTTTTCTGCAGCTGTACACAACTATGTGTGCTATAAACAAAAAAGTCCAGGACAACCACAATGTAACAGCCAATGGGAAATTACACACAGAGAGAAAGAGACAAGGGGAATGGGAGAAAGTGACAAAGTTTGCATATAAGTAGTTGTGTGTGTGTGTGTGTACATGTGTCTGTGAAGTCTGGATACCATTAACACCTCCACACCTGTTGCCTGTCAATCATGTCTGTCCCCTTTCAGTCAAAACTTCACTTAAAAGGAATACACTGGAGGATGTTTAACATGTGGCTTTTTTTTCCCACTCATACTCCAGCATTCACACAATATATTAAATACACACATACACAGCCCTTTTCACTCACTTTGGCTTCCTCTGTCTGTCTTTGGGTGTTGAGGTGTTTATGTTACAGGATTCATGGCTCACTGGCTAACAAGTTGTTCCTGGATTATTTTTTTTCCCTCACCTTCCCTCTGCTGTCAGACTGTTGATCTCATCCAGGAGCTATTTTAAGGGAGTACCGTTGTGTTGAAACCTGTCAGTTAAAGAACCGACTAGGAATTGTTATGTTGAATTATTTAAAATGGGCTTTAGAATACATTTAACTTAAATGACTCATTTTCAATCAGCGTAGAAAGAAAGAACGAGTGTAGACGGAGGTGCAGAGAGATTGGCCTTGTAAGGAGACATGAAAAGAGAGGCTAATATTCTCTCTGATCTAACCGCCGTACACTATGGAGACCTTGATCGAGGGAGGAACTGTGGTACTGAGGAATGGAGGAGTCGCCTGCAGATCAACTATTACTTTTCACAGTGGCTCACAGAGGGATGGAATTCATTACATGGCTGCAAGGGAAACAGACAGGGACAGAGCACAGAGGAAAAAAAACTAAACAAGAAAGACATGGAGATAGGCAGACACGGAGAGGGGGAAAAAAAAGGAAAAGGAAAAGAGGAAGCGATCTGAACCTGCATGCACTAGCCTGAGAGTTGAATAAGGCGCTCTGTGCTTTGCTTTTTTTTTCTTTTTTTTTTCCTGGAAATTTCTTAAAGCTCTCAGCCTAAGTCTTCCTTTCCGTCTGGAGGCTTTACACCCAGCAGCTGCATACGCTGGAGGTGAAAATATATCAGAAAAATACTGAAAGTCACACTCACAAGCACGCGATACACATACATACAGTATACGCACACGCACACACACTCACGCACACTTATTTTCTCTGACTGATACACACATGCAGATACTCACAATCGAGTCAAAGAATTTGTGTTGCTAACGGTCTTATCAACAGTTGAGGATTAGCCTCTTTAACCCTGTTATACCGACCCCCTGACTCACTAAGCTTACTGGGCCTCTTTCTGTGTGTAAATGTGTGTGTGTGTGTGTGTGCAGATGGGAATGTGTCTGTACTGTAGATGAGTTGAATTAGTCTGCATCATTATGATTCGATTTTGTAACATAAAAGGACACTTAGGTTGATTATTTAATTGTGAATTGAATATATTTGAGTCCTTGAGGGTCTGTGCATGTCTGTGTGAGTGTGCGAAAGAGAGAGAGTTGTGCTTTTGCTTTCATGTGAAAAGTAGTTTGTGCCTGATTTGTAGTTGTCACACGCGAACTGTCACAAAAGCAACATGTGGTAAGCTTCAACATGTCATGGTTTGAAAGTTGAGACAAACTGTCCAAGTATTTTTCTGGTCCGCTGGCTCACTGCAGGCGGAGAGATGATAGCATCTACAGATGGAGAGATTTCGATGCAGAACAAACATGACGGAGGAAAAAAGAGAAAGGATGGCAGAAAGTAGGAGAGTAGAAAAGCAAAGAAGAAAGATGGAATGAGGAGAGATTGGTGGTATGAGAAAGGAGAGATGCAGGGTGTGTACACCATGTGAGAAAACAGCATATACAGAGATGTTTATATCCCACAGAAACTGCTGATAAGAGGGATAACTACAGATTTGACCTTAAGTGCATATGGTATGACCTAATTTATGTAATTCAGCTTGAGAGGAATGTTCTCTCAGTAGACAAGGCCACATGTCCACACATTTGAGCCATTTTCAATGCCCTTAGTCTCAGTTTAAGACCATTTTATTTGACTCTGTTTTCATTCAGTCACCCTTTTTTCCCTTTGATATGTTTTTTCCCCCAAGATTATCTAGAAATTGAATTTAACACCTTAATCTTGACCTAGATTTGGCCTGTTTTATGAGGTGTGTGACACTATAGGTTCCACCTTAGCTTGGGATTTCTCATCAGCCCTGCAAATTTTTCTTGGGCGGGGTGATTTTACCCAAGCTTCTAGAGTGCTTTCCATGCTAGGGGCTTTGGGGCCGAGAGTTTAGCTGGCCTTGAGTAAATATTGATGTCTGTCTGGCTCACATTTGGACTTCACGGCGGCACAGTGATAGTTTACCCACATTTCACTTTTATTAGGGAATCTGGGGATTGTAATTACTGAGTTTATGCAGCAGAACTAACCTACTTACACAAAATAACACCAGACTTCTTAAATTGTTTGGCCAGGAGTGATGTGCATTTTTTTGATTCAATCTGAGACTAAGTATAAAAGGAAATTTTGTAGGTTGTGTGGTTCTCTTGTGGTGGGATCATACTAAAAACAGACCCAATGTATTTTAATTACTTGAAAGGATACAAGAGGACATCAGAAAGTGTGAAAAATGAGAATGATGAAACATGCTTCACTCACTGAATTTGAAAGGGAATGTTCCATCTAAAAAGCTGGGTAGCAACATTTTGCCTGAAGAAATAATGATAAAAAATACATTACATTCATAAAAACCCCCTCACCTCAGCATGCACCTCTGTGTACATGTCAACCAGGGAGTTGCCAAGTGCTGCATGAATCTTTGGCAGCTCTGACCCAGGAGCATGCTCAGCAATCAGGCTCCACAGGGACTGACCAGGGGACCAAAGCTGGTTTCTATCGGTAGACTGCATATGTGCGGGAGTCTATGGGTGAAGAAATAGAAAGAAACTGTGATGAAATAACAATAAACACCAAATTAGGGGAGATGAAGGAGTATGAGGATATTTGTTCAATGCATGAAGCTACTTGTTGGACAAAAATAAGTGATGGAGTACTTTTACTCAAGTACTGTACTTACTGTGAGTAGAAATGTGAGGCACTTGTACTTAACCTGAGTATTTCTGTATTAGTACATTACCCTCTACCTGCACTTTACAACATTTAAAAGGGAAATATTTACTCCTCTATATTCATCTGACAGCTGGAGTCACTTTGCTGATTAAAATTTTACACATAAAGGAGTCTAACAAAAACACTTTAATAGATTAAACTGCCCAACAGTATACAAAGTAGTTAAAAACAGCTCTACCCTGACCAGCTAGAACAGTAAAGTAAAATGATCAGTAATAATTGATCCAATAATATAATTCACTTAGTACACTAAGTTAGCCTTAGACAAGATTTGAGGACTTTATTTGTAATGGAGTAACGTTCATTTTAACCGTTTCACTGTTGTATTGTTACTTTTATTTAACGCTAAGTACAGTATCTGAATAGTTCTTCCACTACTGACTAAAGCCCATAATATTAGCAGGTTACTAAGGTTTCAGACACACTGTTTAACTCACTAAAATGCACTTTGCAACTGTAAATTAACGCTAATTGACCGGAAGAAGTAGAAAGCTAACGTTAGTAGTAGGAAGATTAGCTAGCGTCCTGACCAACTCTAGACGTTACACCAAATGTTTCACACAAAGTGACGTGTTCATATGGCATATTTCTGACATTGACCATAAAACGATACAGCTGTTTGTGTAACACACGGGAAAGGTTTATAAAATGTGTTTTCTGTGTTGCTAAAGAGGAGAAAACTCTCACCTCAACTTGTATCTGGCACGGCTGTGGTATCCAGGGCAAACATTCCAGTTGCTATGGGGGAATTATCGCGAGATCTGTTGGAACTGTCAACGGTAGAATAAATATGGGTTTACTTTTTCCTCATTATTATTATTTTTATTTTTGATGATGTCGCAATAAAATGCAAAACACAATGTGACAAATTAGACTAAATACATACTATATATTACTTGTAGACTCAAATCATTACCAACAATGAACACACTACTATCTGTGTTCTTGTAAAAGTCTGAACTACTGCAGTCTACTTCAAGATGTTAAACTGGTGGTTACGACCAAATATTCAGCTGAAACTGGCGTGTGAATTCTCAGAGAGGCAGTGAATATTTCCCTCTCCATGCCCCCCCATCCTCCACCCCCTTCCGGGCTTTCTGCAGAAGTGTGCGCTGCCCCAGTAGACCGCTTTGGAAGGAGTACAGAGGTAACGTCAAGGATTTTGCGCCCAGTAACAATGTAACAAACTATTTTGTGCACTTATAATCTGTCCACAAAATCCTAGTGTTTGTTAACTGTTTGGAGAATCATCAGGTAAATCATGGCAAGAGTTTTCAGTGAGCGCCTCTCCTTGGAGCGCAGAATACGCACGGCCGTTTTGGCACTACTGCTTTGCGCACAGGCCGGTGTTGGCTTCTCAGTCGCCGGGCAGCAAGAGAGCACTTGCGAGGCCAACGGCAGCATATACTACGTGGGGGAATGGTATTTTCTGGACTCTGATCACTGCACCCAGTGTGAGTGCACCGCTGAGGGCTCCGCGTGTGCCCGCACTGAGTGCACCTCTCTCCCGGCTGCATGCATCCATGTCAGCCACTACCCCACCGACTGCTGCCCCAGGTGCGAGAAGATCGGGTGTGAGTACCGAGGAGTGGTGTACGAGCTGGGGCAGAACTTCCAGGTGAGTCTGGAAGCACTGACACATGGCAGTAGAGCTTGAACAATTAGTCGATAGAAGGATAATTCATTTTGATATTTTGATGGCTGATAATGCTTAAGTAAAAATGTGAAAATTTGCTGTTTTTCTTTCTCTTATATGATAGCGAATGGATATATTTGAGATTTTGGCTTTTGGTGGACAAGACAAGACATTTGAAGACAACATCTTGTATTCGGAAACTATGATGGACATTTTTTTCACAAAATAATTAATAATTATTTAATTATTTATTTATTTTAAATAATCATTCGTTGCAACCCTACATGACAGGTTGCAAAATTGGAATGGTCAGTGTTGGTCTCATGCATGACAACTGCATCAATACATAAGGCATTGAGATATGTTGAAATTACTAATTGTCTTTTTTAAAATTTGAACCAGAATATAGACAAAATATCCCCTAGATATCCTACACAGTATCATATACAACACAATTTCTTTTTGTGAAATACTGAATACTTTCACCTTTTCAGTCATATAGAAAGCTCCAAGTAACAGTCCAAAAGAAAAAACAAATCACCTTTTTGATTGAACTGATCATAACTCATGTCCACACTAACGCTGTAATCTGTGATGAGGCATCATGAGAAAATATTGTTTCATTCTAAGGGGTTACAAGTCAAAAAGGTTGGGAATCACTAATTTACTGTAGGGTGTAGTTTAGTTTTGCCATTATTGGCAGAGTGCAAAATTACAGAAGTTGGCTGCAGGCCCCTCTGTTTTTATAGGGGGCCTCCACATTACCACTGAGTCGAAACTGTCTGCACCATCTCCAAATGAAAAACTACTTGTAAAGGTTCTCAAGTCAATAATCATTTTTAGAAACATTTAAAATGTCACTGCAAAGCTATGAACTACAGTTCTGTAGACTTTATCTGCTGTATAAGACGAATATCCAACTGGAATATTATAGGAATACCACAAATTACTGTACTGTACTGTTGTTGTGTAAACCTTGGATCTCTTTGTTTCATGCAGGTCCCATCCTGTTCTCTAACTACTGCTTCCAGTCATTTCAATGAGTAATCATCCACAATACTTTCTAATAAACTTATACCTATAACACAGTCTTCCCTACATGTACTTACTATGTGTGTAACTGTATGATAATAAGCCCATATACATCTCTTTCAGTGTATTTCTTTCCAAAACTCTCTCTCACATTATGGTATGTTGGTATGTAACTTGAGTACTCAGTGGGGAATTAGAGGTAAATGGCGCCCCCCTTTGAGATGGCATGAGGAGGTCTCGGTGCTGGTTAGAAATATGACACAGCGATGTGCCATTCGTCTGCTCAGTATCAACAAATAGTTCACATTATGAACTTTTTCTCACTTTTTTGTGATCCATGTAGAGTCTCACTCTGTTTGTGTGTGTGTATGTGTGTGTGTGTGTGTGTGTGTGTATGTGTGTGTGTGTGTTTGTTTCCCAGCCATCAGAATGTGAGCAGTGCACTTGTGACAGTGATGGCATCGCCCGCTGTCTAGTTGCAGATTGTGCCCCTCCACCATGTGTCAACCCTGTCTACCAGCCTGGGAAATGCTGCCCTGAATGCAAGGAGGGTAAGTTGAAATGATAAATATAAAGTAGAAAAGTCATTCTAAGTTGAAAAAAACA
This sequence comes from Thunnus albacares, assembly GCF_914725855.1. Classification (NCBI taxonomy): domain Eukaryota; kingdom Metazoa; phylum Chordata; class Actinopteri; order Scombriformes; family Scombridae; genus Thunnus; species Thunnus albacares. The sequence goes on along the minus strand of NC_058117.1, from coordinate 19,658,285 downwards.
AATATACATGAAAGGCCTCTCAAGAGGTTCAACGGGACATTTATCATCTCAGTTGTTGAAGCACTCTCAACTGTAACACAATGGTGTCCACTTGACTTAATGTGCTTACCTGTTTGTAATATCTGTTCAGCTGCAAGTACACTCACCTCTGTTGCCCATCTCCCTCCAGGTCCAAACTGCTACGCTGATGCATCACGCAGCCAGGTGATTCCTGCAGGAGAGCCTGTCTGGGTTGACTCCTGCACCAAATGTCGTTGTCATGATGGCCAGGATGCAGGCTACTGGGAGGGAAACCGTGTCGCCACCTGTTCCCGCCTCAAAAACTGTACCCCCGAACAAGCATCCACCCAGCAAAACTGATTCTCTCTGCTCTGGTTCTCTCTGGTATCTTAAAATCACAATCCTTGATGGCTGATCAGCTATACACCATCCATCCTTACTGACGTGCTACACCCTCCTGTGCCTCAGAAAATGTCAGCGGTCTGACCAAACATAAAGGATCGTCTGCAGCAACAAAAAATCTACTTCTTGGGAACAGAATGTAACAAGAACCAAAGAAGGTATTTTAAAAATGCCACAGGCCATCAGAGCAGATCAGCTACCAATCCACAAGGATTATGCATCCAACATTTCTGCTACTGTGGTGAAACCCATTGAATTTGTCATTTTGGTGGACATTGCCGGCCCATCATCAGGCCTTACTTGCTCTGCATATCATAAAGAAGGACAAAATTATGAAAAGGACAGATAAGACTTCAATCGTGTCAGCTGAGAAGATAAATTCTAGTCCTTGAAAACAACTGCAAACAGTAAAATTAGGAAGGAAAACAGGACTAAAACTCTATACACTTAAAAATATAGACTACAGTTTTGATGCTTGTTTTAGTAGAACCTCAAACACCCACAAATGTTGTTCCTAATGTCTTTACTTCTACCTAGGAATCCAAATCTGACAGGAACCAGAAAAAAACTAGACCTTTGAAAATGGAGCCCACCATCGATATTTTATGTTTAATCTACTTGTACACCATTTCTTCAAAAAGGTTAACTAGATTCAGTTTTTTTTTTTAAATACATGTTTTTGGACATTTTTTACTTTAATGGAGAGCTGATAGTGGAGAAGCAGACTGGAATTAAGGGGAGAGAGTGAGAGGTATGAAATGCAACAAGGGGAGGTGAACCGGGGACGTTGGAGTTATGTGACATACGCTGTAACCATTCGGGTCCCAGGGCGCTCCATCTGTTTGTTATTTGAGAGAAAGTAGTGAGCTTTAATAAACCTTACTTACCCAGAAGGTTTTTTTTTTTTTTAATTTTAAGACACCTGCTTTGGGAAACGACTAGCAACATAACAAAGCCAATGAGATTATTGGATGATAAGACAGTGTAACTGACCTGTCACAGACTGATGCAGCACCAAAATGTATGCACAGCGGTGATGTAATATAGACTAGGAAATGGCTTAGCAAAGCAATAAACGATTTTGTAACTGTTCTATAAATTTTGTTCTTCAATTTCTATGCTAATTGAAGTATAATGTAGGTGACTATGGCCTAACATATGACTGTACAGTAGCTGTAGACACAGGCAGTATTTGAAAACAGGGTTTCATTTAATAGACAGCTACTTGTGCATGTACACTGTAGAGCAGGAAAACCAATCTGTAATTTACTGCTTCATTTTTTCACAAGAAAGAATGTGTAGCCTTTCATGAAAACAACCTTTCTTCTAATTTCCACTATTATCAAAGTGTACAGTTACCATTTACCGTTTTTAAAAATCAAAGTGTAAGATGAAATGTAGCATGAAGTTCATATCGTTCATATGCAGTCGCCCTTCATACATAGTTATTTGTCATCATCTATCACTTGAATCATGAGGGACCTCTGTATGAAAACCAAAAGTAATTATGTGTTATTTTATGTTTATGTGCAGTACTGCTGCTGCATGAAGTATACCATAACTGACAAGCTGACACGACTGTTTCACTACCGTAATTATTCTCCCTGAGTCTTGGAATTAAGCTTAAACTTTAAGGTTCATGAACCCCTGTCAAATTAATTCCTGATAATGATAACAAACCAATGTAAAGTGCAGTTACAATTGACTAACTGAAACAAAAGGGAACTGATGTCGATCACACCACCAAATCATGCTGTGTAATACTACATGTACTGTAAAATATTCCAAATTAAATCACCTTTCCATGTCCATTAAATATCCCCGACTGTGTGTTTTGTCTTGAGTCGGTCTTTCCATTTTAAATGAACAATTTGCTGTTTTGAGAACAGTTTGGTTTCTGTCTGAGAAGACACCATCCTGATTTCCCTGCAGAGCTTTTCTGTTGACAGTTTGGGACCAGTGCTCCCTGCAAAACAATAAAAGAATAAGACAGCTAGAACTACTGTTGCAGCTTTGAAGGTATGTTATTGGGAAGGTGAGAAAATTAAAGACTGCAGAAGTCAAGACAGATTCAGTCCACAATTTAGCTCACTGAGTCACTGGGACTACACAGCCAGAACAGAAGCAGTTTTGTTTGGATTGTCATGGCAACAGCAGACAGGGCACAGAGTGGCCAATAACCGTCAACATTACATTAAAAAACTGGGATTACCTCAGTCTGAAGGTGAAGTTGCCATTCATTGCATACATTTTCTTAGCCATGGCATTAAGAGATGGGCTTAAGGGATGGCACTGTCAGTCTTTGATCCAGATTGAAATACCTATATCCATCCAATATTGCATGGATAGCCATGAAACTGCTATGACATTCATGGTACCCACAGGATAAATCTTTATGGCTTGAGATCCACTGAACTTTCCTCTAGCACCACTAGCAGCTCAAAGTTTTCACATATGCTGTGAAATATGTCAACATCTGCCAGATGGATTGGCAAAAATGTTTGTACAGACATCGTTCACAGATTATATGTCCTAATGACTTTGGTAATCCACTTACTTTTCCTGTAGCACCACCATGAGGTTCACATTTGTAGCTCTGAGTGAAATGTCCCAACAACCATTGGATGAATTGCCATGATGTATTCACTTTTCATGATCAGGTAAATATTTAAATTTTCCCAATACTTTGGTTTATGACCAAATAATGTCAAAGTTAATGACATTCCCATCAGCCTCAGGTGCACTTTGAGTTTAGCGCTAATTAGCTTAAACTAAGATGGTAAACATGGTAAACATTGTAGCTGCTGAGTATTTAGCCCAAAGCACTGCTGTGCCAAAGTACAGGCTCACAGAGATGCTACCATAGCAGTAAATTTAATCTTGTTTTAAATTACATTTTTTAGGCAGATGATTTTGTCTTAAGTTTTTTCAGGTGCATTTTTGGGGTTCACTGTCTTGCTTAAGGACACACTGACACCTGGCCAGGAAGAGCTGAGGATCAAACCAACGACCTTGCGATTCATGGCCAGCCCACTCCACCACCTGAGCTACAGCCGCTCTCATTCATCTGCCAGACTTGAGTTTGACAACCACTGTATTGTTAAGTAACCTAGAGGAAAATATAATTATACAAGAATAATACATGTATGCACATAGTAAAAAAAACTGACAACACCATCATACAATCTTTAACCAGCAGATTTATTGATTGTATAGAAAAAGTAGGTTTGATATGACATAATGCATTCTATATAAGATAACATTTTCAACATTCAATGTACAAAAAAAAAACATAGCTAGAGATACAGTAAATTTTTAAAAATGCCCACAGGCCTGAAAGTCCTGTCTGCTCTCTGCAGCAGACGAGCAAAAAATACATTTGAAAAACCGTTTCAAATACTTAACCACCTGAGGTGTGCTTGACAACTGCAACGGCCTCAAAAGCCAAAGTACTGAGAGTCTATTAAGAAACATCAAGCACTCCTCGTGGTTGTTCTGGTTCTCAAGTAAAAGAAACGTTTCAAATACTTTTCCTAAAGTTTCTGTTGCTGATCTTTACATCTATAGCCCACATTACTGTTTATACACACTGGGGCAATGCCTCTGCCTCCACATCCATACATTTTTTCCATTAATTAGTCACTCTTCAGCTTATACTTTCTATCTGATCTCATAAAAGGTTGCTTGTAATTAATCAGAGTAGCCTTGATGAAATTGATTTTAATTGTAATACTGAACCAGGAAAATCCAAGCAGCTGTCATTTTATCAGTTGTCTGGTTATATGGATTTTAAATGAATAGGTGAATATGAGGCAAAAGATGAAGAATGAATCTATTTGGACATAAAGCAGAAAAAAAACATGATATACTTTCTTCTTCTTCTTCTGAGAATTATATAAGAGGATCAATACCACATCATTTCCGTATGGTAAATATGAAGCAACAGCCAGCTAACTTAGCTTAGCATGAAGACTGGAAACAATGGGACACTGCTAGCTAGTCTGGCTCTGTCCAAAGGTAACAAAATCTGTCTACAAGCAACTGTAAAGATCACTAAATATAATTATATAATTCAATTATATAACAAATATATCTTGTTTGGTTAATCTGTACAAAAAACAAGTACAAAAACTTTGAGCCGCCACTGGTTTCCTGGCAAGACTTGGATGACAGTTGGCGCATAACCTCCTGTAAAACCACCACTTGCTTTTTTTACACCACAGTTTTGGTACAGATTAAACATATAAGAAATAACATGTTAATTGGTGAGCTTTAGAGGAGCTGTTAGGTGGATTTTATTACTTTTGCTCATAGCAAGGCTAGCTGTTTCCCCCATGGATGTATAAACAGAACTGGAAACAGCATCGGAGGTGGGGCTCCATTCATTCCTATGAAAGTTGCTCAGTGGCACATGAAGCCAAAAAAGTTTGACTTCTTCCACATAGCTCCCACATCTGTGGGGCCCATAGAGCAAGTGCACTAACGACTTCTGCTGGCCGAGTCAGCTACTTCTGGTTTAGCCCTCCGGCTAACTTGAATGGAAATAAAAGAAATCATGTGACTCTTCTAGACTTTCCAATCGGACCAATTGGATCAAATTCTGATAATGAAAAAAGTCTTTTTGCAGTGGTTCTGACGCTAAAAAAAAATGTATCTGCTGATTTACAGACGTTTCTTTCACAATGTAAGTCTATGGGAAAAAGTCTTTTTGGGCCCAATAGCATCATGTGATGTTGTAATTACACAGTTTGGCCACTATGTCAAATTGGCGTCAAAGCCTGGCACTGTCTCTGGGGGCTTGGTTTTCTCCTGTCTCCAGTCTTCATGCTAACATAAGCTAACTGGCTAATGGCTGTAACAGTAAGCTCGACATTTACAGATATGAGAGTAATATTAATATGTCAAACTATTCCTTTAAAACATTTTTATCACCTCATATCCCACTTTAAAACAGTGGCTTGTCAAATATTGTAGAGGCGGAGGAAACTGTATTGCACAGAGTAAGCTGTAAACAGTATAGAGGAGAGATTGTATTGACCTCTCCATGTGCAGTGTGACTACTGAGGATACTGAAACTCACACCAGGAGAGTATAACAGCAGGGAGGGTGAAGTGGAAAAAGAGAATCTGATGAAGTGGGGGACAGAATGAAAAACAAAGGGGGAGACAGAGATTCACCAATGGGGATGTGTTCTGTAAGGGAGAGAATAGATGGAAAAGTAAAGATACAGTGACTGGCATAGACTCAGAAACACAAAGAGAGGCCCTGTCGATATCTATTGAAAGAAGAAACGCTCTTGTGAGACACAGCTGTGCCTGAAGTGGGCCCACCGCAAAGCACAACAGTGTGCCATTGACACATAGAGCCTTGACTGGCAGAGTAAGAAAGAAAAGGCAATGAAAGGGGAGACGATGCAAAAAATAGGGAAGACTGTGAATGTGTGTCTGGGAGTGTGTGATGAAGAGAGACGCAATCATACCTTCCAACAAGCCTGAGGCGAAGATAATGAAGAGCCAAACAGATGGGAACATTTTTGCCTCAAGGCTGATCAGGATAAGGCCAACAATACGCAATTTTCGCCAGGATAAAAGCCCAAATTTGCTCTGCATGATACAAAATCCAAACAGCACACGAATCTTCAATATGTTAGCTGTCTGATGCAAATGTAGGAAGTAGGAAATGTGTTGTGTAGGTTTTTCATTCTTTAAAATGTTTGTGAAATCTAACTATCTTACTCATATTAAAACACACATCATACCCCCGAAAAAGAATGAGATGTGAATTAAAGATAATACAAATAACCTTCCCAGCCCCTTAGTTAAGATAATTACTGAAGGCATCAGTTTGGTATTTAGGCGTCAGCATCAAAAGTAGATACAAGGAGGAACAAAACAAAGGGAGAAGAATGATGAATTAGATGTATCAAAGCATAAAACAGTCAAAGGCTTCAATATGATAATGGAGGGAATCATAATCAGATATTTGGTTATTTTATCTGTCACAAAGGGAAACTTTATGAAACTCATCAAACAATAAACAGTTTTAAAATTCAAACAGTTTCAGTAAAAAAATGTAACTCTGAATGTTTGATTCATTAAGCCCATCACCTCTGAAGTCTGAAAGTATGATAAAATAGATTACCATATAAAACTGACATCTGATGATGATGATGATAAATTCTGAAGCAGCAATAGAAACGTCAATCAAACTGCTCAAAGAATAATGTCTCATTACTGCCTTAAAATTCACAATTTCCACCAGCAGGAGAGTACGACTTTATAATTTCCTCCTCCCGGATATGATAGTCTTTTTCTTAAATATTGAGAGAAACAGATAGCGGGAAAATGGTATAGTAATAGTATTAATAGAGTTTTAGTGACTTGTGATAATTTTAAAAAATCTGACTTTCAGGTTTTATCATAGGCTAAAAAATGACCTTGAAAAGGCATTTCTTCTCACAAGAGTCAGCTTTTGTTCCCACAACTTCCTGCCTACAAAAACATGAGCCATGAGTCTATCCTGACAGCTCATTTCTGATATTTATCCCTCTGTGCTCCTAAATATGTTCAGAAAATAGATTATATGTCAATTCTTCTAATAAAAAAGTGCATATATTGACTTAAACAAATCCTTACCCTAAAGACCAATGAAGAAGCCCATTTGCATCTTTTATATTTTTGCAGAAACAACAAAAAAGGATCTTTAATGCACAGATCACCATAATTAACCTTCATCTTTCTTCAAGTGGAGTGAAAAAACATTAAGTTTCCAGAAACCTAACCTCCAATATGTGCCACATGGGGTTAAAATCATAACTGAGCTGTCAGTATATATCTGGCTTGTTGTCTTCAGTTCCTCAATCTGATATCAATCGCATTCCCAAGGTAGTTCTAGCAAACTGCATTCAGCACCGGAGAAAACTTTTCATATCTTGCAGAACTTCTACGTCACTCCAATAAATCCGTTTCTGAAGTTTTAGTTTATATATAAAAAAGAGAACAAAAACAGAGTTCTCAGGTGTTTGTTGCTGTTGACGATGATCAAACACGTTTCATCAGCGTGTCCCAGCGTTGGTTTTAGTCTTCTGCGGTAGATGCAGGCACAATACACATTCATTAATTGATACCGGAGGATTTGATTGAGTAATTAGATCCAGACAGGTGACTCCCTGACAAAAAAACACGTAAATATGTGAACTGTCCAATATCAGCATTTTTAAAGATAAGAGTCAGCTGATATCTTTGATATGCAAACTATCTGATACAATTCAATGGACCATCACTGCATGTCATCATGTTATGTCACTTAGCCTCAAATGGAAAACCTTCTTCTACCAACCATCACTGTAAATGCTTGGAAGGTGACGTCTTTGATGGCGTTTGTAAGGTTCGCTACGCACCAGGTCCATTTCTTTTCCTGATATTTCATTTCCCAACCAGCAGGTACCACATCTTGTATCCATTTGTCACTCACATTGTCTTAGTATCCATGTGGTAAGCTCATTTTTCTCATGGCTACAGTCATTGGTTTTTATGACCTTGGACGCTGTCCGGAGTTTCGGAAAAGGCCTTGAAAACTTTCCAAAGTTTCAAAGAATGTTATCATCTCATCTCTAATCTCTCAGCAATACTTCCTGTCAACATCCCCTGTCAATATGCCATTGGATGTCCTCCAGTTCACTGTTTGTTAATAGAAAGCCTCCAAGTTTCAGCTCCAAGTTGGATGCCAACCTTTGTTAGTGACTGATATTTCAACTTTGGTCCCCACTTTTGAATTCTGAAGTAAAGGTAGGAGGTGTGAAGCCTGCCATTGGCTGTTTGAAAAAAGTCGTAGGTGGAAAGAGCCTGAGTCCTGGTTACAGAAATGGCAAGCTGAAATCTCAAAGAAACAGAGAAATGGGTAAAGAAGAGGAGAGAGAGAGAGAGACTATGGTGTGCTTGTGACTTTTCCCTCTCTCCTCCACTCCCACATCTGTCCAAATGTCTAGGATATGTCTTCTCTTTATTTCCATCCATGAAGCTCTCCTCAAACTCATCTTTTTCCCCTCTCTTGACTGAAATCAATGGGCATCCTCCTCCTCTTCTTCTTCTTCTCTGTCACTCTCTCTTTTTAGCCCTTAATAGGCCTAGGTGGCGGTTTGCCGATCTCCACGGAGATATTTGTGTAGAGAGGGTACCTCTTGACCTGAACCACTCTGTAGGTCAGAGAACTGATGCCGTCCTTTTTCATTGTGTTCTTCGTGTTCTGAATTTTATTGAATCTGGCGGGAGAGACAGAAAGAAACAGAGAGGGATGGGAGAAAGAGAAAGGGAAATGAGGAGACAATTAGATTCAAATCAGTGCAAATAGAAAAGAAATAAAAGTGCCACAGCTTCAAGGTAAATGCTTTTCTTCTATATCAGTACACATTTGTGCATCAATGTGTGGTTTTATTGCTAGGACACAGGTTTGGGGAGTTGTGTGTTCATATTAACCATTGGGACATGCAGATAATTACAGGACTGCGCTGTGGGCTAGGAAGCAGAAATCACCATCTTTTCTGGGGGCTTGTTTTACTTTAGAGAAGAGGAACAAACTCATAAAGCAATGTTAAGGTGCAAGAATCAAGTATGAAGACAAGATGGCTCTGCACATTGCGGTTAAAGTAGTAAGTATTTAAACTGAAGCTGAGACACTGTGGCATGTAAACATCTTATCCAGGTTTCTGACTATTCTCTGCAAGGTATGCAAGTGCATCATCCACTCAAATCATGCAGCAGTCAGTAATGCAAAAAATATAATGATAAATAAAGTAATGATCATACACACATTGATATTAAAGTGAAATGTAGTATTTTCTGATTAAGACATGTGGGATATGCCAATATTATTCAGGTTTAAGGAGCATTCTTTGGACATGAATACAGTGCATTCGGAATATGCGTCTCAATTGGGTTTTTTACCACAGTTTTTCCGACAGATGACCCCTTGCCTGTTTACAGTCAGCTCTGTGCATTGTAAACAAACCAACTAGCCAACAGTTTGCAAGGTTGGGATAGAGATGGATGACAGGCTGGTTGTGTAACGCACCCCTGCGCAGGCAAAATATGCTGGAGCAGGAAGGCAGAAAGAAGAGAGGAATGAGAGGAGAGTGGAGAGCTGTTCAGGGCGGGATGGAAAAACAGAGCATATCTTCTCCATGACGGGGACGGAGGGGATTCATCATTATCCTAACATGCAGCCAAGGACTGACAGTGATGACTTGGTGTGATGCACCAAAAACACTCAGCAGTGTAGTAAACATCATGGGACGACCTAGGTACTCTGGATGTGCCTGTAACTATATATTTATAATATCTGTCAGATCAATATCACTTACAAATATCAGGCAGCAGCTCACTAATGTTTTTCACCTTACTGGTTTACTGCACTGCTTGTGAAGATCTTGTGATTCCTTGAAAATACTCTGCATGTAAATGGAAATATTAATGAAATATTCATTTTCATTAACCACGTAAACAGCTTAGTGGGGATATTGTCTTTTTTGGAATAAGGGCAAAAACCAGAATATTTTCTGCATGTAACATAGTCATTGTTTATTCCCAACTGTTAAAGTAACACAATTGGTGTAAACATGATTGTCTGACATGCTGAGGCATCAAAGACTCACCTGCACACAGACAATTAGGAATCTAGTTACTGCTATGATTATGTATCCAGACAGCATAAATCTCAATAGCAGGATACTAATGTGCATGTAAAAGTACTTCATAGTACAGCCAAGCTTTTTATCTCTCGACCTTCTCTCATCACCTTCATCCGTGGAGCTTATAATGACATAAAATAGAGCACACCTGTGCTTTGTCATGCAAGTATACACTGTTCACAGTTGGTTGTTTGGTTGCACACTGACAAATAACACAAAAGACACAAGTAAGACCAGTCACAGCAGACATCATTTGAGAGATATAATGCCACAACAATAGTAACACTATCACACAAACACGCAGTATTTTAAGAGGACATTAATGTAGTTCTGGCCACTAAATCAAAAAAACTGTTTAAATAAGGAGGAAAATGACCCACAAACATCAGGAAAGCTGTTATAAAGTGCTGAACCTACATGCGTGAAACACATCCAAAACTCCATTTACAGAATAAATGCTAATATCAAAATCCACATTTAAACTCACGGGATATCCAGAGCAGAATATGTGTATCTAATTAAGTCCACTTTGACAAAATATTCTTTATGCTCCCTCTTTCTTTGCAATTGTAGATCTTCAGTATCCTTGAAGCAGAGAGTATAAACTGCTCTGAACTATTTAAAATGAAAAAGTACACATCTGGTTTCCTTTACTATGCAAATCATGACCAACAGGTGGTGCTAGGACATTGCAATGTGACTCAATGGACAGTTTTATCTATCATCTCAGCCTAGGTTTGTTGAATTATGCTGGAATATCCTTCTCCATTGGCTGTGGTTCAGCAGTTACATCAGAACTTACTCTTATGTGAGATTCCACTCTGATTTTAGGAATAAAGATGGGAAAATAATTCAGTGTGTCAGACAGATTCACGGTGCTGCTGCTGCTCGGTTCAGTTCAGCTTGTGATGCAAGCTTTTGCATCAAAAATAGATTCACAACACAAATCCTCCGTCACCCTCGTACTGTAGTAGTATCAGTTTGAGGCCACAGTGTGTGAGTGTCTAACAACATGTGTACTGTACTATACAACATGCTTGTCTTTAAATGCCTTTATTTTGGCTGTGAGCGGAGAAAAACCTGGTGTGTGCGAGCGCCCAGCTGTGCGCATTCTCTTTTCAAAAGACAGCGGCGACTGATCCCAACAAAAGATGTCTTCTTAATGATATGCTTGGACGTACAAGTGGAGTTGACACTCCAGTCCGACATGGACCACTGAGTCTACAGAAGCTTGTCAGAACTGACTAGTGAAGATCTCTCTCCCTCTCTCTGCATCGCTCTCTCCTCCTGTCTCCCTCAAATCAAATCAAAAAGAGCTTTATTGGCATGAATGGAAGCAGGAAAAATGTTGTCAAGCAACTTTCCCTTGAACAATATGATACAATAAGATAAAAATAGAATTATGTGTGGCTCTGGATCCTACTAAGGACTGGCACGTTTATATGAAAGTGGTAGTAGCATTAAAGAAAGAGTGTAAGAAAAAGAAGGGAGGGAGCAGAGAAAAAATTAAAATGAGGGCTGGATGACGGGGAAGAAAAATGGAGGATAGATAGGCAAAGAGATAAATATATATCTGAGAAAGAGAGTGACAGATGGAGAGAGCAAGATATAGTGATATTAAAAATAAAATGAATGAGTACTGGAAAAGGGGGGGAGGGGGGTGAAATCTTTGGATGAATCTATCAAACAGCCGAGATTAAAGAGCAATAGACTAATCCCCATAAATATATAGGGAATATCAGATGCATGTGCGCTCGATCTGTATGCTATGTTTCATTTCAAATCTACAGTACACTTTGTTGTACTTTAGAGAACTGGAGGGCGAGACGAAGGCAGCCCCCCTTATGTATTCATTAGCCTGATTTCCAGACTGAGTCCTATAACCAGGCTAAGAAAAGCTCTACTTTAATTTCACAGAGGGTCTCATAGGAAAACACTTCTGGTTTAGGAGCACAACAAAGCTTGTCATGCTAAGCTAAGCGGGGTTATTTTGCTCTGGTGTCATATATTTTGAGTTGTCCCACTTGACCCTGTTGTAGAAAAATGTCTTTAGGGCTTTTAAATGAGAAAGAAAGTCAACTTAAAGTCATGTTCATGCTAAATGTTAGAAGACAGACACACATTCTCAACACAAACACACCCCGTATCTACTCTGTCTCAGGATGATAACATATAAATGGGATATTGAACAATGTCTGTGCGAGTAATTCATTTGCAATGCACGAAGCCCGTTTGCCAGACAGAACGTATGTGTGTGTGTGTGTGTGTGTGTGTGTGTGCTAACTGATATTCATGACCGGTGATGAATGTGCCTCTTTCTTACTTCCGCTGGTCCGATATCTCATTGCTATGCCTAAGCAGTGTCTCTGAAGGGCTGAAAGAACGGACTCCTATGTAAGAGTGTACATACATATTGTGTGTGCGTGTGTGTGTGTGTGCATACAGGGGAGATAGTAAACATTCATCAAACAGTCCAGACAACGCTTCCCTTGATAAACGCTGGACATTACACAGGTACTCAAGATAAACTCTCCCAAAAGGCCCGATCATTAATCTGAATCTAAACAGAAAGGCAACCGTGCACCTGAAGGCAAAGAACGGAGACAGAAGCTGAGTTTATCTGTGTAATTGAGTGACAAACCTCTTTGTGTGTAAAGCCTGACAAATAAAACTGGGTTTTAAAAGTATTTGGTAGAGACAAATTGATTTTGGAGGTTGTTGCTGGAGTTTTGAAGAGTTGAAGTATTTTTAGTACTTATCGGAAATCCAACTTTTCAAAAAATTGTCAATTTGAAGAAAAGATAAAAAAAGTCATCCTATTGGAGATCCAAACAGTCTGTTATCTCTCATATTATAGCAGAAAATCGACCTTCAAATGTCCTTCTGGCAAACACGTTGCTCCAGACTGAAATATCTCAACAATTATTGGATTGATCGCCATGAAACTGCTATGAGACATTCATGGTGCCCAGAGGATGAATCCTAATGACTTTGGTGATCTCCTGATCTTTCTTGTAGTGCAAGTTTATAGAGTAAAATATCTCAACATCTTCCAGATGGATTGGCAAAAAAAAAGAACATTCATGGCTCCCAGATGATGAATCTTTTACTCTAGCGCCACGTTGAGTGACATGTCTTGACAACTTTTGGATGGACGTAATTTGGTGCAGACATTCATGCCCCCCCAGGATGAATTTTAATAACTTTGGTGATCCCCTGATTTTTCACCTTTAGCACCATCATCAGGTCAAAATTTGAATCTGTCCACTACTTTGGTTTATGATTAAATACCTGCAGAACTAACAACATTCCCGTCAGCCTCAGCTGTACTTTGTGTTTAATGCTATTTAGCAGATGTTAGCTAAACTAAGATGGTGATGATGGTACACATTATACCTGCTGTGTGTGATTGTGAGTATGTTAGCATGCTGATGTTAGCATTTAGCTCAAAGCACACTGCTGAGCCTCAGTACAGCCTCACAGAGATTGATTTGTCAATTAAATAGTCGCTTCACAAGGTCAGAAATCTCCCTCAGTTCTAACAGAACTGGGGTTACCCTGGTAAACAAACTATTTTTTGTCTTGTTACCCAATTTGTTTCCTATGACATTTTCAATCATAGAAAATATCAGAAGTCTTGATAGACTGATGGTTTAACACTCTCAAGCAGAGAAATCAAAAACCCCTAAAAAGTGCAATGACAGAAAATGTAAAACTTCTTTCAGGAGATGAAAAGTGATGAATTAAATTTGTCTGACTGAAGAGAGATAGTGAGAGTGAGAAAAAAGCCCTCTTCCCTCCTCCCACACTGCCTGAATACTGCCATGAGGTGGCCGTTCCTCTTTTCACAACCTCCTGATTATTCTGAGCCTTATTTAAGCCCAAATCCCACTTCTTTTCAAAAGATCCTTTTAAGCCGAAATTTCCGGGACATTATAATGAGTGTCCAGAAGGAATGTAAAAATTAAGTTTTATGCCGCCTAATAGGCCGCTATTTTCTGCCCCTCGCTACAGTTATGAATAATGTATCGGCCCAAAATAAATAGTGTCCCTGTTGGTGTCACCTCTTATTGAGGAAGTCTGGTCCACAGAGCAGAGAGAGAGTGCAGAGCGACGAGAGAGAGGAGGGGGAAAACAGGAATTGAGTATCAAACAGAGACACACACACATACACACACACACACACAACACTTTCTTTCTGTCTAGTGGTTGATTTATTGATTTTGATTAAGGCAACTAGACTAGTCTGACCTAGCTGGCTTCTATCTCTATTGGTGTCATTTCAGCAGGCAATTACTGAGGGATTGTTGAATCTTTCTCTCTCTCAAACACACACACACTCTCTCTCACACACACACACACAATGATGGATGACATATTATGCATGCCTGGTTATTTTATACATCTTCACATTGGAGTTATTGCTGCCATTTTACAATAAAGATTGTTCATTATAAAGATGAACCTCTTTTAGATGGTGATGGTTTGACATCTTACTTGTTTCAGGTAAAAAAATGTGTCTGTCATTTCTTTTCAGTTGATGTCACAGGCCCCACTTGTGACTCATTTGCGTCATTTAAAAAAAAAAAAAATCTTTATCTATAAGCACGGAGAAGGGGACAATACATGCCATTTTGACCAAATAAGGAGCCATCAAATTGATAAAAGGTCACTAACAGGTTTATAAATGCGACACCAAGAGGAGAAGAAGGTTTTCTCTCTTCAAGCTACACAAAATATGTTGTTCCAACCATATTTTAAGATAAATAAGTCACTACAAGATTTGTTAGCATTCACAGCAAATCAAGTCAAGTCTCTGTGACACCCTGCAGGTGCTTGTTGCAGGTAATTTCTTTTCACTTTATGTCTCAGGTTACATTTGTGGCTAATTTGCCTTCCTCACAGACTTGTTTTTAGGGTTAGGAGTTATCTTTAACTGTTAGAATAGTCAATAAATGGTACACTTTGCTTCTTCGCATGTTAACACTTCTTGTTTTATCATCTTTTCATAGTTGCTAACAGCTTCTTACAGGATCTATTAGCATTACTCAATAAGTCTATCAAATTGTTTGTCAGTGAAGCAAATTAATATTGCCAGGGAAGGTGTTGCGTCATATCATCTAACTATAAAGGAAGGAGTCTCTGTCTGTCTGTATGTCCTTCACTTTTCTTGACAACCGTTCATCCGATCTACTTCACACTTGGCAGGTTTATTGCTGAGGACCAAAGGAAGTGCAGTCTTAAGTTTTGAGTGCAAACTCATTATAACTGATAAATTGAGAATTATTAAATTTTGACAGTGCATTTTAAAACAATTTTAAAACTCACTGACCAATTGCATTGGGTTGAGGCAGCAATACTGGAGGCAAAGCAATCAACCCGCTCCAAACAGGCATGTTTTGAATGGGAACTACACTAGTAACCTTTAAAATGCTACGGTTTGCTCCTGAGTTTCTGTGACAACAAGTCATTCAAGTAGCATTCATAATTTCTCATATCAGTAATGAAAATGTTAGGTTCAAGCTCTTCAAATCATATTTGCACAGCTGAACAATGTATCTTAAGTGTCAACCCAGCCATTTATTACATTAACTTTGTACTTGTAAGCAGTCAGAAGTATTGTACAGAATGAATGTGCGCAGACAACTTAATGATTGTAAAGGTGAAGGGATATACACACATACTGTATATGAGTCCATTAAGGCTGATTTGGTTGCTTTGGAAATTGAGATGGAGGGATTCTCTAAGAATAAGTACTAAAGGTGCTGTGATTTATTTTTTCATTTAATAATTCAGCAACAGTTTTAACCATATCTTCACACATCTTAATAACACATAATAAATAAAATAAAAGTTTTTAGTTGTCTCCAAGATCAGTTTCCTGGGGCTGAAATTCTTGTATGTACTTTTCCTGCAATCCCTTCACAGTGAATCTGGACTTAAAATAATGTTCAAACAAAAGAGTATTTTATTTATATATTTTATGTATCAGAGGCTTGAACAACGTTGGGTCAGTAGCTATTTGCAAAATTCAAATTAAACTCACAATTTATTTGGCTGCATGAGCATTAACTGCAGTAAAAACAGTCACTACTCTTTCACACATGACACTCGTTGCCAGCTTTTTTTAATCCTCTTATAAACCAATTTAGGGGCTACAACTAAACTAGACCTCAACTTGTGAACCCTCACGCAGTCCTGTCAAAATGCTGCGATGTAAGAACGTCACGTGAGATCAAACTAAAATAATATTGGAAGAGGGAACAGAGTTCACTATATCTTCATTCTGCCCCAGCTACAGCAGCTATCGATTTTTGTGCTGAGAGGCATCGTTGCCCGGCCTATCCAGGCATGAAAACGGGGGCTCTTAGAGGAGAATAAACAGTGATAATCCACGTTTAAGCAGCTTATTGTGAGGTGCTATACTCCTGGTGATTAATGTGTCTAGAAGGCTCATCTCTGCATGTTGGGTCTCATTCATCAAACCATAAAATAACACATTTATGCGGGAAGGTTTTTTTTTTTTTTTTTTTTTTTTTTACACACATTTGTCTGAAAAGCAATTTAAATGTGTGTAGCCAAAAGAGCAAAATTTAAACCCCCTGGGCTGTATCTCTGAAAAGCAATTTTTGGTTTATTGAAATAGTTTTGTTCTTGGCATTTCAAATCTTCCAATCTTTCAGTGACCAAAAAAGGCCAACTTATGGTCTTCAGAGGATTGTGTTATATTCATATTTTTCTCAGTCATCTGATATTTCCTCATATGAACCCTCACTTGGATCTGCAGCCCACATCTAGTGTTGCAACTATATCGTGCAACATTGCACTGACATTACAGTAAACTAAAATTACGCATTCAGTAGTTTCATTATTTATATAACTAGCATATATTAGCAGAAACTGAATTTTAATAAACATTGTGAGGACAAGAAACCACTATGGCATCTTTCATATGCATGTTATTTATTGAACAAGTCGTCATGTCTTCATGCATTTCAATAACTTCTTGCATCAATCTTTTAACATCCTGCTAGGACTGAAATATTTTATCAGTTATAGGAAAAATGTTTCTCTGCCTCTGCAGTATGGTCTGCAACTCCTCAAGCATTAAAAATTGTTAGACACATATACAAGGCTGTAGCTAACACTGAGGACCCAAAGGTCATGCCCTCAGTATTTTGGGGGAGTTTAACAACCTTGGAAGAGTTCTACAGTTAAAAACATATACATGATGGGTATTTTATAGGCCAATTTTAGTATTTTTGACCTCTTTTAGGCCAGCAAAAAACTTGATATATTAGGTATTCAGTATGGATTCACTAGAAAACGCTGGCAGTGCATCCCTATAGGGAAATCACATTTACAGAAACTAATCACAAAAAAATAAATAATATATAATTTTGGACATTTGTGATGTCTGTGAGGTTGGAGTGTGTTGGTGGAATTAGATTCATGACCTGTATTTCTAATCTTCTGGCCACAGTGCATACATATTAAAGACTGTTGGTGAATGAAAATTGTAAATGTCTGATTTGACTGACAAGAAACTAATTTTTAGGCATCTAACAGTGAAATGGCATGAAACAAATTAAGTAAATTAAAATTAAAAAATGTTCTCAGCACTAATTGAGGGATGAGCATATAACCAAGTGCTGCAAATCTGGCACTGATATGTGTAAGAGGATACTGAACAAGGTTGACAGCAACAAGCCTAACTGGATTGAACGCATTTTGGGTGGTGATGCAAATCAACAGTAAAATAAGGCACATAGCTCATGGATTTAAGGAGGCTATGACTGAAACTCAACACTGCACACACACACAAACCTTCTACAGAGTAAGCCTACATCTTATGTCAATACCTCAATACTATAGGCACTTAAAGAAGAGATCAACCTTAGTGGTTTTCACAGGTTATTCTCAATAAGAAAAATTCAACCATCTTTTTTTTATATCCCATCTACTCCCTGCAGACATGTTGCTTTCACTTAAAAGTGGACATATTTGCATAAAACTAGCCAGCTAATGAAGTGGTTTGTGAAATAAGTCTATATTAATATACTTTATCATTGTTATAAGTGTGTTAAAAGGAGTATTTTCTATTAGCCTGCAGTTTCCAAAGAAGAGCTGCTCGGTGGCCAACAGCAGGAGGTCAGAGTAACAGTTGGTAGCTCCCATTTATGAATGTGCTAAAAAGGGCAAAACTTCTCATTTAACCTCTCTTGTTAAAGGTTAGAATATCTTAAGCATGCAATCTCTGCAAAACTGGACAGAATGAAAGCGGATAATGTGGACCATGAAGAATAGACGAATCATGATAAAAAATATTACTTCTCACTGCTGGCCTTCTATTGCCTGTGTTGCTCATGTTTCAGTTTCTGAGCATTATAAGGCTGAATGAGAACGAGTTTGGACAATGATGCAGTACCTCTGTGGGTTGGGCTCGTTGTGTTTGTCTCTCTCGTGTTTAATCATTCTGTAGCGGCCAATGCGAACGTCTGGCCTGGACACCTTCATCCCATTCAGAGTGATCCTGCAACACACACAGATACAATATCTATCAGCCAGTGAAAGATAAACAAACACAAAGACAGAGACAAAAAAGAGACAAGAGAGAAAAGAGGCAGGCTACAAGAAGAAAAGATAAAATCTGAGAAGGAGGGAGTGCAGGGAAGAAAAGTAGGGTTGTAATATAGTCTAATCTGCCAATTATTTTTTTAATTAATTGTCAAATTAATGTCAGATAAATTGGAAAATGTCCATCACAATTTGTCAAAGCCTAAGTTGCGAGGTGACAAAAGAGTACTTCAAAACCCAATTTTATTTAATTAAAAAATGACATAAGACAAAGAAAAGTAGCAAATCCCCATATTTGAGGTTGGATTGTTGTTAAATAAAGGTTTTAATTTACTAATTCCTTTATCACTATCAAAAAAAGCACAATGGAATGGAAGTGATACAGAAAATATTAGATTAAGGTGTAATATCCACTGCACTTAGTCTCAAAACAAGTGATTTTTTGTCCACTTGGGGGGCAGCAGAACAAGCTGTGAGCACAACACTGACATATCATCACCTTTTAAGTTAATGAGGCAAACTCATTAGCAAACAGTTAGCTATAAACATCTAGCAAATAAGGAGCAACTTTAGCAATCATTTGCAGTTGTGTTTGTGTCCACCTGATGACTGTTAGTCTCATATTTACTCTCATTTTTGCTCTGTTTTTGGTCTCCAGCTCTGGGTTTTGGAGGGAAATATCTGGCTTTTTAGTAGCTAAACACTGCATTAGCTTGTTGCTAACTTTGGCTGCCATGCTGTTTGGTGCTGGGCAGGTAGTGTACAGTAGGTTTTTCACTCAAAACAGCTGCTTACTGCTTACTGCTTACAACACTACCGTGAGAGTGAATCAAAATAGTTAAGTTGCGTAAAAACAAAAAAGATGCTATAAAGGGATGCTATAGAATCAGGTGATAATTCGTGTGAATTTTACCCTCCACCTTGTACAGTATACAGTTGACGCAGCAGGTGAAGTTCATTAGGAATGATTACAGCGACTAATAACTTTTTCAATGTACACATGGCAAGCAAGTGTTACATTAAGATCAACTTGAAAAACTCTAAATCAATCCTTGATTTGCTGAGGCAGAAGAGTTGGTAGTGGTATACATAAACGGAGTCAGTAAAACTTTAAAAATCTGAAAAAACTTCCGAGACTTTTATAACATCAAGAGGAACAAACTGTTCAACTTCGGGAGCTGTGAACCTTACGGACACTAGCTGCGGGAAACAGACAAAGATTTACAGCATGTCTCAGTTTAAGTGAAGCATGAGATCAGAACTTTCAGACATTGTGGTAACGTTATATTACCGCTAAGATGCAGAGATTTATATCTAATACAACAACAAATGGAGTGTAGGAAACACAAACAAAAGATCTGTTCCACATGAAGCCCAGTTTAAGCTCAGAGGTTGACATAATCATTGATATTCATACCTGCAATGATATAAAGGATTGTCTATGTATCTATGTGTGTGTGTGTGTGTTGAATGAGTTATTTATTTCTTGCAACGCTCTGATTCATGCAGACTCTGTCTTTAAAGGCATCCATGCTTGATATTGCTCCTCAACGACTCCTCTTCTACTCTACGCTTCCAATGTCTCCTCCTGTCTCCGAACTACTCGCCTTTTTCGCACCTTTCTCTTCCTTTATTACCCATTTCTTCTCCTTTTCTTTCTCTGCTTTGTTTTTGTTTTTCTCTATTACCACAAATGGGGTTTCTTAAAGCTGATAACACATGTTTATTCAGTATATTGAAGGTTAACAGCCAGTGCTTTGTGCTGATGTAAAATGTCCGGGATTAAGCATTTTTTTGGCATGCTGGAAAAGCCTCTGCAACTGCATTTGAAACCCATGATAATTAACTTATTTTAGGGTTAATGTAGAGTGAATTAATGTATAAATGTGTAAATGTAATTTAACTAGGTTCAATTCATATAAATATGGGTGAAAACTAATTTTGTGTGTGTGGTGCTATGGCCAAGGAGTAACTTATATTGTCTCTCCTCAGTATTTTTCAACTGTTGAACTATTTCGATTGTTGAAATATGGGTGAGATGAGAAGATCGATATCAATCTCATGTCTTTGCCTTAAGGCGGCGTTCAGACCGACATTAGCTCTGCATGAAAGAATGCAGCCCTCTCATTCATTTGAATGGGGGCAGTACATTGAGGCAGCGGAATAACAACAATGAGTGCTCCAGCAAAAAAGTTGAACCTGGTTCAACTTTTGCTGCAACGCAATGCGATGTCATCCGGCAAAGTGCTGCTTTGTCTTATCACATACATACAAGTGCACATTCTTGATGGATTACTTTAATGTGAACACCGTGTTTCTGCTTTTTACCTTGCAATCCTTGCAAGGAAAGATAAATAGTCACCGCCATAATAACTTTTCAGAGTTGTAAAAACCTTTCTGTGAGTACTATATACTGTTTGGCAATATTTTGGTGTCTGATAAGGCTTTAAAAGCATTAAACTATAGCAACAACTGAACATCTATGATCGTATTTCATTGTCTCACCAGTAACTTAAACAACACACAAGCTAATTGCCTCCCAGCTCCAGCTCCAAACTTTACGCAAAGACACGACAGTAGTATCAATATCCTCATCTAACTCTCAGCAAGAATGCATAATAAGTGTATTGTGCCAAAATGTCAAAACTATTCTTTACTTAACAAGAGGTGTTGTTGGGCTTGTTTTTTTTTTGTTTTTTTTTAACTTTGAACAAGTTAGCTGTTTTCTCTAAACTATCCTTAAACTGTCCTTCCTCCTCTATCTCTTTTCAAATCACCTCCTCCCCTTACAGCTGTGTTTCAGGCAGCTGTGGCTCAGGAGGTAAAGTGGGTCGTCCACTAATCTGAAAGGTCAGTGGTTTCAATCCTTGGCTCCTCCAGTCCACATGTTGAAGTGTCCTTGGGCAAGATAGTGAACCTCAAATTGCTCCTGATGGCTGCCCCATTGGTATGTGAGTGTGTGTGTGTGTGAATGTATGTTGAGCATTGGAAACATTGTGAAAAAAACCCACTTTGGGTAAAAAGTGCTGTATCACTCCTGATAAGCAGGTTGGCACCTTGCATGGCAGCCTCTGCCATCAGTGTGTATGAATGTGTGTGTGAATTGGTGAATGTTGGCACGTAGTATAAAGCACTTTGAGTGGTCAACTAACTAGAAAGGTGCCATAAAAATGCAGTCCATTTACCTTTTAACTTCTTCATGCTTTTTCCCTCTTCTCCTCTTATTCTTTTCACCTCTTCACCTTCTTCCAACACTTTTCTCTTCATGGCTTTTCACCTCCCTCCTCTCCTCTCCTTATCTGCTTGTCTCTCCTTCCCTACGTCCTCATCTGCTCTCCTCTCCCTTCACCTTCCATTTTTGTTCTCTCTTCTCATCTCCTTTACAGACCAGCGAAATGTAAATAACCCCGAAATGCAGCCCTGTGCCATCAAAAGCACATCAACCCGTAAGAGGCGAAACCCAAACTCCATCCAAACAATCCTCCCATAAATAAATTCATTTGAAAACTAAATAACAGATCTTGGCCTCTTGCTTCTTTCTCTCTTTTTCAAGTCTCAGTGACTTTGCTGACTGGGCACACATGCATAGATGATTGCCTTTGTCAGTGTGTGTGTACGTGTGTGTGCACATGTGAGTGTGCATGCATTTGCATAATTTAGAGCTTTATTATGGTGCAAATAATGTGAGTGTGAAAGAGTGAGCAAGACAGCCTCTTCTTCTCTTCCTCAGCTTTTCAGTGAGCTTAGTTATACATTATGCACAGTTCTACATCTTTAAAATAATCTTCTTTGTGCCCGTTGCCCTGCAGAACATGTAAGGCCCGACTGTAGTGATTTCAGCTAGAACTGTGAATCCATCCTTAAACTGATTCCGTATGAATCTGTATTGGTATAATTTTAGATCTTGTGAGTCAAATCAGTCGAGATATTTTAGAGCAGAACAATGATTTGTTTGTTTTGTTCTTCACTGTAAAGAACAATTCGTAGTTGACTGTGTTTTGACTGTAGATGAGACAGTGACAAAGGGAAAAACAAGAAATAAGAGTCTACAGCGATGGTAGTGACATCTTAATTTGCTGCTAGCACGACTAATAAAAGTAGAGTTACCGTGGTTTCACAAACTGCGGTTGTTAGTGTCCTGTGCATTTTACATTTTGACAATAGGGAAAAAGGAAAAAAAAATCCTAAAGAATGGTGCCAAGCACTGACGCAACAGATTGCAATAACAGAATAAAATGCACTGACAGGGCAAAACATTTTACTAGTTTTCAAATATATCACTCACTAAGCGAATGTGAAGTGCTCAGAAGGGAGGAAAATTATGAGTCAAAGTTTACAGATGAAATAATTTATGTCATTTGACAGCTTCAAAAAAGCGTGAAAAGTGTGAATGTACAAAAACATCAAAGTTTCCCAATTTAAACCATTAGGCCAAACATATAATCCACTAACAGTTATACTGAGATATTATTTTTTGTGTTATTTATGTGTGTGGAAAGATACTATTGTGAATACATAATGAGCACCCAAGAAGAAAGTGGGAGGTGCAATCAATGAGCAGTTTTCACTGGAAAGAACAAGCCGCCATGTTTGAACACCTTGTCTAGTGTTTATTATTGTATATCCATGGCTACAAGCGTCATTTGCTACTGGATTTACTTGAGCAGTGACTTAAGTCACAGTACAAACTGTACAAGAGTGACTCAGACTGCTAATACAAACTTCTTGCAGATTAAAGGCTGGCGATATTTTTTTAATCGTCAATGATTCACTAATCAGGCTGTATCTCCCCTCCCATCCTCTCTGTAAATCAGCGACGTCTGGTAATACCATCACTGACTGCTACGAAATCATGATCCAGACTCTTTTTGTTTGAGGTTCTGCGAAGGTGAAATGAGTTACCCATCTCCACACGGTCTGCTGACTAGCTTGGTGTATTCGAGAAATACCTGAAAACTCTCTTCTGTGAATACCAACACTTGAGCCCCTTTAACTTTTTAGCATTGTTGCCAAATGACAAAATGTAAATGTAAATGAATCCCACGAGAAGAAAAAAACCAAAACTGAGTTGATCTTATTAACTAAAGTATTATATTAGTACTGTACAAATAAAGAACTGTCTATGTAGCCAAAGCTTAAACCTTATATCACTGTGCTATGGACTTCCTTGTTGTCCAAAAACTATTAAAAAACACATCAGTGAGTCACACTGTTGTACCGTGACATGTTCCTTCATTACAATGAACAGTGGCTCTGTAGTTTATATGAGTCAATGACACGTACATTGTCCTGCTGCCATAAATACCTGTAGTCACTAGCACTCTAAATCAGCTGATGAAAATAGTCCCCAACAAATACACTATTTACCGTCTGAGCAACGTCTTGTGAGATGGGCTGACACAATGGTGGTTTTGGTCAAAGAAAAGAATAGAACCAAATTTATACTTTAAGGATTAAACTGTTTGTGGACAGAATGATAAGAAGCAGTTTCCACTCAGTCTTTATTGTGAGAGATCCGAAAGCTTCTGAGGTGATGGTCAACTAAGCACCCTAAGTGTTGTCCAGCATTGGCAATGACTCAAAGTAAATAATCCACAGAGAAAATAGGAGGTTTTCTGGCAACTCAAACAGAAGTTGATCAGTGTATTTGCTTGTGTAAAATATTATCAGTGCTTTTCTTTTTTGCTATCTTGTTGTATCTCTGCCAGTTAACTTCCTTCTGCCTGCTTTAAGAACCCTCTTTGAAAGTCTCATAAAGCAGTCTCTGAGGGTGGGCTGTCTCTCCATCTCCTCATCTGTCAATATGAAACTTTGCACGATGATTAAATGCTGGACAAGATGTCCAAGATTCTTTTCTGCAAAAGGAACACACTGTGAGTGCTTGATGAATGAAGTTCAGGGTTGCCATGTCTAATAGGGTTCGTGTGGTTTCAGAGGGACACAGTGTTAAACAAAAAAAGTTGAAAAGAAACATCTTCTACAGCTATGAACTTGTGTGCTTTTGTCTACGCATATGTGTGTGTTATAACGAGCTGTGTAGTAACTAATTGACTGGTTTCTCCTCATTCTTGCACAGAATTGCGTCCTTGACCAAAACAAAACTTCAGCTGAAGCACTACAACAACATGTCAGTCATTATTTTTCACCACTCTGACAGGCAGCAGGCAGTAACATAGTGTGACAGCGTAGTGAGTATTATGTATTATGTAAGTGACAGGACACACTGGGGATACGGTGGAGCTGCCACGCTCTACTGAGGATGGAAAGCTTCAGCATGGCCGTCCCCTGTGTGATGTATGTAATTCGGAGCCAACACATTCGACAACCACCTCCACCGTAAAACAGCAGGTGGGTGGCTGCTGTAATATTCCCCACTGTGGGGGACCTTCAAGCATTTTATGACTTTTTTTTTTTTTTTTTTTGGAGAGCTAAGAGAATATGATTGGGAGCAAAAATGGAGACAGAAGTAGACCACTATGTTTTTCAGAGTCAGTTTGATTTGTTTGTCACTTTGATTTTTAGGGCCCGAGCACTGAACGGCGTGAAGGCCCTATTGGATCTGAAGGAATTATTTTCCCTCTCTATTATTATTCTTCCAAAACAAACGCATTTTTGAGGGCCTAAACGTGCACGAAAAGTTGTTAAACTTTGCACATACATCAAAAGTGGTGAAAAATGTCATATTTTATGGGTCTTGCAAAAAGGCGGGGCAAAATGGCTCAACAGCGCCCCCTAGAAAATTAAGAAAATTGAGCCCCTCGACACGGATTGTCGTAGAAGAACAGAATTCGGTAAAAGTCTCTTGGAGACATACCCTAAGTCCAACAGGAAGTCAGCCATTTTGGATCAAATTTGCGATTTTGACGCTGATTTTGCCATTTCCAGGTTGCATACTTTAACAAACTCCTCCTAGAGATTTGACCTCAGCGACTTCAAATTCAGTCAGTATCATATAAAGACCTTGGAGATGAAAGTTATCAAACGGTGAGTTTTTGACATTGCCAGGGGGGTGTGGCCAGGCCGGGGACTTCAAAATCAGTGTGTGTCATCTAGACTAGTTTGTGATACTACATGACAATATTCAGTCAGTGATGCAAACTGGCTGCATAGCGCCCCCTATGAAATTTCAAGGAAGCAGCCCCAGCAGCAGGCAAAATAGTGGACAAAGGAAGTGATGTTTATCTCTTTCTTACACTGTCTGAAAACAGCCTGGGTCTGAAGACATCTACATGCCTGTGACAGAAGCCCTTCGACTGCGCCGTGCCCTGACGTGCGCAAGGGTGCGAGGGTCCGATCATCGCTGCTTGAAGCTTTAATTTGACTTTTGTTTTGGTTTATTGAGAACTCTTTATGAAACAAAAAGTCCTGGACGTATTTCCATTGTCGTCCCTGGTTACAAAGTCCACCAACCTTTATTAAGAAAGACATTTGATGTCTTCCAGTAAGGTACATTAGTCAATAAGAACTAAAGAACTAGAAAACTGAATCATATGAACAAGCCAGTAATACAATAATTATGGTAATAAAGTAAAAAGTATCAAAGACAAAAAGACAACTAATTATTTGAGACAGCTCAGGGTTCAAGTCTCTTTTGGTTACGCACATTTCGTTTTTGTTCTGTTTCGACCATAATTTTGTACTTTTGGGGATGATTCTGAGATAAATGGTGAACAAAAGTGTATCTGTTGATCATATAAAGTAAGAAGTGGCTGCCACAAAGTGGAGGGAAATGAGAAGACAAATTCAACATGTGGATAAAATAATGCATGAACTAAAGGCACCTTCCTGAGCTTGTATGTGCAAATACATCCCTCATGGCCAGAGGTTGTTATTGGTACAGAACACAGTGGCTTGTTTTGGAAAAATTCACAAATTTCTCTGAAATAATCCAAGAAATTCAGTTGATCTGCATAAATTTGACGCAACATGTTGCAATGCAATGCTTCGTTTACCAGTTTTAGTGCTTCGTTTTAATAGTTACTCATGAGGTTGGTTAGATGTCATCATCTAAAAACATCTCATACCAAATAAACAGGATTTAACCACTGGCCACTCTAAAGTACACAACTATCTGTTTGTAAAATTCACAGTAACTTATCAGAGAGTAAGGTTTTAAAAACCCTTGATTTTGTTTTAGGTAATTCATCCTTTTTATTTTATTTTCTTGTAGTGTACTTTAAACTTTTTCATCTCAATGCTATGTTTTTACCACATTCGTTCTCTTTTCTCCTCTGACATGAACAACATAACAACATATCAAATACAGACAAACCAATGAAAAGAGGTTCATACTTGGTTTGGGTGGGTGGCTAGATAGATGGCAAAGAGTGGACTTTGGTGCAGGAGACAGCTTCCCGTTTCTAACCGTGAGCCATGACAATGAAGGTTGCATAACTTTAAGGACCCACACCATGTTTCAAGTGATCATTATGACCCAAACCATGATCTTTCCCTAAACCTAACCAAGTGGTTTTTGTGCCAGAACCTAACCAGACCTTAACCACAGTGTTTTCACACCATAAAACATAACTATTCTTTACGATTACTGCTGATAGAGGCGTCATATTAGAAAATGCACTTATGAGTCGTTCTGGAGTGCAGGTACAATCGACTTATGTGGTCGTTTCATTATGATGATGTGCTGCAAAAAACAGTGGGTGTCGTACAGTATGGTATGGTTATGGAAAGAATAGGCTATAGAGTGAAGTATAGTCATTTACTGTAAAGTGTGTTTACATGACAATTTTCAGCTTTCAAATAGGCCCTTATACTCTGATCAAAGTGGTTCAAAATGGCATTTTTTCTGATTGGGCTATTAATCTAATTATCAGTGTAATAAAAGGCTCCATATACTGTAACCGCAGCTACAGTTGGACCCTTGGAGTGAATCCATTATACAGTATGGTCTACTTCACTAACAGAGGCACCTTGTCCATTTGAAAAAGTCCTAATTCTGTGAAGTAGAGTGGACTGTCCAGCACTTCGCTCTTCTTACAAAAATATCAGCCTGCTAATATGATCTACCATGAAATGTTTCATTTGCTGCCTGAGGCAGAGTAGGACTGTGTGTGTATATATATATGTGTGTGTGTGTGTGTGTGTGCATTTAGGAACATTATTACAGCAGTCTGGACAGTGGTCTGGACAGCTTTGCAGACCCACACACTCACACACACACATGCAGGCCATGGACCTATTTGATTGGATTAATCAGGAATTTCTCCAGCTCTCCTCTCCTATTCCCACCAGTGGAGTTAATTGCATTAGAGCAATGGAGTGGAGGAGAATTGGAAGCTAAGTCCAATGTCCTGCCTCAGTTCTCACTGCCTGCTGAAATGAGACGAGAGAGAAAGAGGAAGGAGTGGGTAGTGATGGTGGTGTGTGGAGAGGTTGGAAGACACTCAGCAGAGAGAAAGTTAATGCAAAAGTAAGGTGTGTGGGTGTGAACAGAAGATGGAGGAAAGATTCTTCGCCCGGCAGCAACACATCTCCAATTTGGTCATTCTCAATAGCCAATAAATGAAAATCAATGACAATATCAGGAACGTACTTAGCCTTGCCCTGCAGGGATATGAATTAGTAATTTTTTAGAAAAGAGGAAATAAAAGAGAAAGATCTCTTTGTGCAACTACTATGCTGAATTTAAGTTTTCTAGTCAGATCAAATTTATGAGAATGACACTTAAATTCTCAAGGATTCGTGCCAGATATTCTATTGTTGCTGCTGGTAGGGTACAAGCAAAGTATTCATTTTTATGTAAAAGTTTTATGAGAGTAAAAGAATACTTATTTCTCTCTCATATTTATACATACTGCACATTATTTAAAAGTACAAATTCATGTTTTTCAATGCCTCAAAAAACTAATTTTTACCTGCTTCTGTTTAATTTCATGTACTGAATTCTCATTATAATTTAAATGATCTATGACTGTATACAATGGTAACCTTAAAAAGTATATAAAGTATAGTATATAGCATATAAAGATTATATATATATATATATATATATATATATATATATAAAGAGTATTGGCAGGTTTACGCTCCACTGCTTTCTTGGGTGTGTGGATTTCCTGTACCAGCAGCAGCTGACTGCGTCTGTCCTGCCTGACCAAACCTTCTGCTAAATGCTTCATTTCCTTCCCTCTCTCTCTCTTTCTCTATCGTCTTTTACCCTGCGCTACTCCCTTCCTTTCTCTGTCCCCTACCTCTCATTTTCTTCCCCTTTTTTCTATCCCTCTGTCTCCTTGTGCTCACTGTTTTTTTTAGTGCATCCCTCACTATTGTGCAGTCTGATACAATTCGACACAGAGGGAGTACAGGAGAGCTACATGTGTCCAGTTTTAAAACTCGAAAAAAAAAAAGATCTGGCCTTCACTGGGAAGGTCACATGCTGTAGAGTACGCATCTTGGATCACTGGATGGGTCACATAAAGTTGCAATAGAAATTTAAGGGTCCCACGGAGCCTCGGATCCGTCTTATTTTACCAAACACAAGAAATATAATCTCGGGCCAGACCAATAAGTGTTTTTTAGACCACAGGCAAAGTCTTATGAAGATTTTGATCAATCAGTTGTTTGGGTCTTGATCAAGATATGTACGGCTGCATTTTGAATCAGCTGAAGCCAGTGAATGACTTTTACAGGAAGACCAGCAGAAAGGGCATTACAGTAGTCTAGTCTGCTGGTGGCAAAGACATGAGTGTTTTTTTCAAATCTGACTGGAATAGCTGACATTGAATTTTTGAGAAATTCCTGAGAGGAAGGTTATTTTGGTGATGCTGCTGATGAGTGAATAAAAGGCCAGCATCAGTAACAACTCCTAAGTTTTTTACTCTGTCAATTGGGGACCGGGGCTCCAAATAGACCTGCTGCCTCAGAGGCTTTTGACCAAACACAAGGTTTCAAAACAACGGGAAGCAATGAGGAGTATACCACCTTCATGCTTCAACAGCCTTGGAGTAATATGTCTGACGGCAAATCCCAAACCAAGACAAGACAAATTTTGTTTTCCATAATAACTCATATTTAAGCTAATGGAGTTCACAGGAGATCAAGCAGACACATTAAAATATCAACTGATCCATAATGTACACCCACAACAATAACACTAGCAGTCAGACCGGCTGACCTGCCTCACACTCATCTCAGCTGCACATTCACATTGCTCTGTTTGTTTCCCGCTGCTGCTGCTGCTGCTTCCCTCAGTCACCTTAACTTCACCCTACATTGATTCCACTCCAATATCAAGTAGATGCTCTCTGTGTCGTGTTGACTTCTATTCTGTGACTGTCATAGTAAATGTATCATATCAGAAGGTGCAGATGCTCTCTGTTTACCCAGGGGAGTTATTTTGTTCTTCCTGCCAAGCCTTCTGGATGCCTGCTTTTATTTGTCCAGAGAGTATGTTAGAAAGATGAGACTTTAACGGCAGATATGACTGAATTACTTCTTGCTGCAATTAAGTGGTCGAATCATAAGAAGAGTGCGTGACTGAATTGGAATCACCTGGTCTGGCAAATCCAACTCCTTTAGTACTTCAAGCAGATAAAAAAGTGACTTATGAACACTTTTGATGCAGACCTGGAAGAAGAAAGTAAGTTAAATGTGTTGCTCAGAAGAAATATTTTTGAACCACATGAAGTTCAATGGATGAATACGACTTCAGAGGAGTGAGGCAGAACTGCAACTCGAGTGTAAGATGAAAGAAGTTCAAAAAAGTTATAAACTTTTGAGGAGAAGCACGTCAGGATCACCTGTCAAACTGAAATGGGCAACCCATGAGTGATGAGAGATCCAGGAAAGCTACTTCTTCATTGCGACACTCCGAAGGTTCCGGTATTGAAACGAACTAGGTTGGAGAACACGTAGTACGACCACGTCCAAATGGGCACACTTGACGGAGGGTAAAAAGCAGGCCGCCATAGAGAGGGGCCTTGAATCGTAGAAATAAGGATGAACTGTGCACATTTGCGAATAGGCTCTCTTCAAAGGCATTCATTGTGTTGCACTCGGTTGTGCACACAAAAGTTGGCAGAAGAAGTTGTGTGAAAAACGATAAAAAAGAGACTCTCCTTTGCACACCTGGCCAATCACTCTGTCAAGTGGGTGGGTTTGTCTGACTTTGGGTTTCAGAAAGTTGCAAAATTTGTCAGATGTGACTCCCACACTTCCAACGTCAGAGAAATATCGGGAGGGTTTCCGACATTGTTAAGCCAGATTTATGCTTGATTCAAGAGGTTAACAGGAGACATGCCATAAATACCATGATGTAGCTTTCGATTTATAATTCGGCGCTGGATGTCACCCATAGATATCACCACCATAACACCACACTGATGTATCTGACTCGATCAGGCTGTATTGATTCAGAGCGACGCACATACTTACAGAACTGGAGAAGACTATTTTGCCTCGTTTCATTACTGAATCAGAGAATATTCAAGAGCAGGCGTGTTTACATCCATGTTTCATTCAGTCATTAACAGAGAGCACTGATCACAGTGAGCAGAATGTTTGCAGTAGAGATTTCTTTCTGCTAGATGTGTGTTACTGAAAATGAGGAGATAACGGAGTAGTTTTTCAATGACCTTAATAATGTCTTGACTCTTAAAAATCTCCACCGGCATCAGAAACTTGTTGGAAAACACACACAGCCAATAACAGTTCTTCACATGCAGTACACACGTGATAGCTGCTGTAGCCCAGAGGTGTAGCTTCAGAGTCTACACAAGTAGCCACAGAAGGTATGGTGTAACCTCTTGATTCAGAGGTATAAATCCAGCTTTCGACGACCTGGCAAGCACTTTGAAGCATATTGAGGCCCCCAGCGTTTTCAGTGCATTTTGCATTTCTCTGTTTGAACGTGGCCTCATATAACACATTTCAACCTTTACAAAGTGCTTCACAACTGCAAATTATATAAAAAAGAGAGAAGAAACAAACAGAAAAAAGAAGAAAATAAATGTGATGAAACAAAGACGAGTGTGTTGAGACAAGCGTGTTTATAAAAAGCCTGAGGATTAAATGCGGGGCAAGTCAGAGCATCAATAGAATTTCTTAGAGGAAAAAATAGGTCTAAAGATGAGATTTAAAGCACTTGACAGTATTTGCTGACCTGACCCGAGGGTGCAGACTGTCTCATAACCTGGAAGTGTGATTGTACTTATCAAAAGCTTGGCATTCGGAAAGTGTTAAACCCAAAATATCCTGACTTTTACACCATTGACAAGGCTTCATAGAGACACGTGTGGTCCTTGAGCCTCTGTGCCTGCATGTGCACATAATGCTGGCTCAGGCTCTGTTGAAAGCCACTGCTGGGAGGTTTAGAGAGAGGAAGGGGAAAGGGCAAGGAAAGAAGCGAGGGAGCATGGCAGGAATGAGTAAGTGTGTGTGTGTGTGGTGGAGGCTGGTCTGTCATGGAAGCCCTTGGGACAGGCACAGTCTTTGCCCAAGGCTAATGCTGCATGTTCAGAGAGGGTGAAGGGATGCTGAGAAAGAAAAGCCTCTCTGCCTTTCACTCTGTAATATCCACCAACTTTTTAGACAGGCATGTGGAGGCTAGTGGCAATGGCAGCTGTGGAAGTGGCATGTGTCCTCTCCGCCACGGGCTCGGGCCACACTGAACAGCAGGGACCGCTTGTTCCCCTGGGCTAACATTAAGCTTGCAGGACCCATTTCAAGCACTGGCCATGCCATGGTCTGTGGCATCAAAACCAGCATAAAAAAGGAAATTTCTGGAGGGAAGCAAGAGAGGGAGATAGGAAAGAAGACGTGGAGAGTTAGAGGGGCAGAAGAGAGGGGAAAACTGAGTGAGGGAAGGGTGCTGAAGAGTAAAGGAGTGATTTAGTCATTTAGTTGATGCCCCTTTTTTACAGAGCAGCTTTCAAAGAATGAGCAGATGGAGGTTCAGTGTCGCGTTCAAGGACACTTTGACTGGACGCCAAGCTGATGGACACATCAGCTGCTTGCAAAGATCAAACCTGTGAACCCTGTCACCCTTTAACGACAGAGAAAAAACAAGGGGCGCATTTCATGGGTGCCACACACTCTGATCTATACCGCTTTTATCTCTCCATCTCTTTACCCTTCTCCAAGTAGTTTTACTGAGTCTTGAGAGACAGCGCAAGCTAGCTTGTTAGTTCACTCAGCTGGAGACCCCCATCCCCAACTCTGCACACTTCTGAAGCTTCAGATTTCAAAATAAAACTCATAAGCTTTTTCTCTATTGATCCCTGAAGGGAAAAAATTAAAGTGAAAATGTTTGACTCTACAGGACCAAGAAAGAGCATGTTTTCCCAGCCTTTATGTTCTGCCAGGATTAAACATGTTATGTAGTTATATATTTTGGGTTTCATTAATTAGGACAGTGCAAGACTAAGGGCTGAATTTTAATCAATAAAGCACAACAACAAGTGAAAGGTGGCAGGTCTTGGGTGCACGGACTGGACTGTGTGGGAGTCTCCAAGCCCAGCTGCTATTTGGGTTCATGTATATGCTGCAGCACAAAGTGCAAAAGGGCTCGGCCAAGAGGAATATAGATCAGAAGGTGTGGTGATTAATAAGTATGCTCTGAGCCAGTCACATTACTGGTCTCAAGCATGACAAAATTAGTTCCACAAATGGAAAGGCGTTTCTTAAGGAAATTATATTGTATTGTCTGGAAGGTGCAGAGCGTTGCATTGTTTGCAGTCAACATCAGATGGTGTGGGGCTTTAACAAAGTTATTTATAGTACAATTATGATAGAAATAAATAACTAAAAATGTTTGTATTGCATCAATCCAACGCTATTTCAGTTTTAATTCTACTGTATTTCACGTTGTAAATGATCACATCTTATTGCAATGATGTGACAGCTGCATTTAAATGTGATGCATTTAAGGAATAAATCATAACTATTCCTAAAATTACAATTGGGATTGAGGCAATGGTGCACAGGATGGATGAGCCCCAGTAATCTGAAGTTATAACTGACCAGTCTGATGTGTGTAGACTGTGTGGTATTTTGTAGCAGCCTGGAGTCATTATCATGTGATTAAATCAAGGTAAACACAGTGGATAGCTGTGTGTAAAGGCACTGCCATTTGAGTCAATCCATCAGTTAGATGTTTATACATCTTACAAGCTAAGTGAAAAACTGCTGGTGGCGCTACATAAAAAGTCAAGGGACCAGCAAAGTCATTAGGATTTATCCTCTGGGCCCCAGTAATGTCCGCAGAGACAACATTTATGACCGGATTGTTTCAAAAGTAGGCAGTTTACACTCAGTTAACAATTTAAAACCAAACCAACATCAATAATTTTTGTAGGTGATTTAGGTCCAGATGACATTTCGGCCAATGCGTTCTGCCTATTTCACTTCCCACACAGACTGTTTACCTGCATGCAACCAAAGCATGTTCCTGCAGAAATCATCGCAATGGAAATGGAAAATAGAAGGCTTCTGATCCCAAAATCTTGTCCCTTGCCTACAGATTCTGCATTCATATGCAGAATCTGTTAACAGAGATTAAGTCTGGACCAACCAACCAACATGTCACTAGCAGGGGCTAAAAATCCACAAAAATTCAATTACAAGATTTTACATGGCAGGAGTGAGTAGGAGACTGTTTTGCTTGCTTCGATAGCCTCAGCTACGTCCACACACCATCTCCCTCCAACAGCTTGTCCAAGTGTGTTTTCAAGGGCATTTCCCTTCAGATTGCTCTGTGAAAAGCTTTAAAACAAGCCAGCCCTGAAAAGTGAAGATGGATGGTGGGAGGGGGTGTGAGCCTTAGTGTAGAGCAAGACATAACCTTCATGCTCAGCTTTTATCCAATGTTTTATTCTTTAATTTATTATAAGATTGACTGTACAATTTTTTACAGTTTTACTCTGTAATAAACAACAAGGAGAGAAAACCACAAGGAGGCACAGAGAGGACTTTGATGCACGACCCAGTACAGCTCAGCATATCTCAAGGTATGTTAATCGATTGGACCACTGAGTTTCACCGATAATTGAAACCAAATACACAACAGGAGATATGAGTACATATGAAGAAATAATACAGATATTCAGAATGCAGCGTGACATTTATAATCAACTCTCTGTTGTTCTCTCTTCTTGTGCTGGATTATGTTAGTTGTCAATATGCCACTAATTGACAAATTATGTCACAATTTAATTTGTCAATAAGTGGCATATTAGACAAATTATTGGGAGTTTAAGTTGCAATAAGTTTTGATGAAAATGACCAAAAGACAAAACACGGTTGGCTAATCAAATTTACATGACAAATATGCATACTTACACATCCAGCTGACACACAAAGCAACATGAACATCCCATTTGAAGTTGTTGACATGTCACCTGTACATCCAAAATTTACTGGCATTTTAGCTCTGGTTTCGTCTCCACCAACTTCTGAGAAAGAAGTTTGGATTTTTAGCATCCTAAAAGGTCAACGTTCTTCACCACATGCTTCATTTGGTTACTTTAAATCTCTGCTCATTCTAGGCAGGTAGCGTACACCTAGCTCGGTTGAGCTTGTAGACTGTTGTCTACAGTTTTATATGGAATGGTTAATGATACAATATACATGCAGTTTACAATGTTTGGGTTGAAAGACTTAAGCAAATGAGCTAGAAGCAGACAGAAACTGTAAGAAGCAGTTAAAATCTACGTAGAGTTGCAGAGTTGGGTGTTAACTCGCTGAGACTTTGGCACCATCAAACACTAATTTCCTGTTGGCTTGAAATGTGGCGTTTAAATGTTTGCAGCTTCCTCCTTCAGAGAACAGCAGTTTGTCAGCTTGCATTCATTATCTTACAATGACACTGACCCAGATTTATGTTGAAAAAAGTATCACAAAGTCAAAGCAAACTTTTGAATCAACTTCTGCAGTGTAACCCACTTCTTCACTGTCCATCTGCATTCATAATATGTTTCAAACACTTTAGCGCAGTTAGCTGTTCACCTCTGTTGCAAGTATGTTTGCTAATTTTTTTTGCTAAGTACAACTATTTTGGTGCACCCACTTTCACTCAACTCAACATCTGGTTAATTATTTTGTGCCTTGCCTGCAATCATTGGAAAATTCCAACAGAACTGGTGTGATCTCCATAAAAATGTACAATGGGTGGCGATAATAAGTACGTAGTTGCATATTGATTGAAATACTGTAAATTATGCTACTTCCAGTTTCTCCAGTCAACAAGACTAGGTCAAAAACTAGTATATGGCAGGACCATGTATGGTCAATGTGTGAAATTGTGGCCAATTTGTTACTGGGAGAGTCAGTGGTAGCGTGAATTTCTGGATATTAAATGTTCATCTGCAATTTTCTGTAGCGGTCCCAGTAATAAGTAATTTGTTGTTAAAGTGTACTGAAGTAGCATATCACATGACATGGTTAAGCTATGTTTGAGTCAAAAAATAGGTTATAAATGCAGTTGCAAGAACAATACTTTCCACTCATATCTTGGGATGTTTGATTTGAAAGAGAACTTATTTTATTTCTAATTATAACTATTCTAGTTGTCTGTTAATTCCCCCTGCTCTTTCATCTGTTACTATCTGCAGATGTCTCTTGTTTCTCTAAGACTTACTCTGCATTGAGCGTTTTGTCAGAGTGATTGTTATTTGGGGTGCTTTAACTGTGCTCTCTCCCTCATGCCTCCTGGCGCATGCAGAGCTGTTTTCTCTCCTACTCTGTGAGCTCACGCTGTTTGTCCCGGCTGGGATGAAGCCAAAGCCGCGCGAACCAACATTGGAGGTTTCTCACGCGCAGCAGCCCCAGGCACACCATTGGGTGAGCTGCCGACATCATCTTGAGGAGCAACATGACGCTCCCCGTCGGCACAGAGGCCGCGGACCTCACACGCCGGGTCAGCCGCATCAACGCCTCCACACGCTCCTCTGACAGTCATGCAATCATGGAGTGAGAGTCCAGGTGCAGAGCGAGGTAGGGCATCTGCTAGCTCAGCAACAGGGAGCTCTTAGCATGCAATAAATTTGGAATGAGCTGCAGTCAGTGGAAGTGCTGTGAACACCCCCTGAGGACGAAATGGGTTAAATTCCAACACTCGGCCGACCAATGGTGTAACTTCATCACTCAGTGAGTCAGTCAGAAAGACATTACTGTGTGTAGATCTGGCTCGGCTGTTGCGATCCAGCCAAAAATGAACCATACACTGACCACTAAGTCAGACTGCAAGGTTGTTAAATTGCATTATGATCTATTGAACCTACAGTCCTGTAAGTATCCCTGAATGATTTCAGTGCAAAATACTACAAAGGAGGAAAAAACTACAAAGAAAATTTGCTCTTTGATTCAGTGGAAAAGATCAAAATTTTGCAGCTGTGCTGGAAATATCTCTAAAAAATATCAATTTGTTAACATTTCGCACCTCACTCAAAGCAATATGAAAAATCCACATATCTTCACATACATACTTAGCAGGGTTTATACGTTCAAATGAAATTTTCAACGTAGCCCTTCATTGTAAGTGTAAGTGTACGTATGTATGGTCCTACATGGAGGTTAATTTGAACAGCAGAAGTCAATGCGTGGGTGATTTACAGTAAATACAAAGCAAAACAGGATTTTAATGATATTCCTGCATGACACTTCACATTTCATAGCAGCTGAAATAGCTCAGCTGGAGTGCAGTGAAATATCTCGAGGGAAATCTGCAGCAACTAATGGCCTACCGCAGCTATCATCCAATAAAAAGTTAGAGGTTTAACTTTATCTGTCATCCTCTGTCTCATAATTGCAGACACGCACACGCACACGCACACACACGCACACACACACACACACACACACGATGCTGCTATTCAGTGAACCACACACGGATCTGTTTTATCACATCTTGGCAGACGCTTACAGACAACAGTAATCTCCTGAATACTCTGGTGACTGACAAAGTCCATTCTCAAAAACACCAATTTTCAAATGCTCTATTTTCAGTTGTCTTATAATGCTATTACACTGAAAAGGGAAAGATAAGCTTCACAGTGTGAGAGTGACAGCAGGACACAGGAAGAGAGAAATAAAAACAGATAGTGAAGAATAGAGATACCATAAAGACAGAGGTAGCATTGTGTGTATGTGTGTGTGTGTGTGTGTGTGTGTGTAGTTAGTGTACTTGAGCTGAATCTGAATATTAACATATCCGTTTATGTGACTGAAATATATTTTGTCTTGAAGCTAATCTGACATGACAACTGACAATTCCTTCAATTGTGAGCATATTTATGCCACCTTAAATGTTTATTTTAGTTGTACAGCAATAAGAAGGTGACATTTCTAGTTTGTTGTGACTGAAGGTGGTAACATGCGTAACAGAGCGGATATCGGGGAATATATGGAAACTGTAAGCTGAGCTTTAGGTGCCATGTAAAGTTGCAGATTAATTATTTCTATAATATAAAACTAAATCTTTATTTATTGCATTAAGCCTTCATGATTCTATAGTTCCTACAGTACCTAGCACAGATGGATGACTGTATATTGTTGCAATATGCATTTGTTTAACAGTCAGATCATCAATTCACCAGGTAATTAAGCAATTTTCAGTCCAAACAACCATCTGGATAGACAATAAATTAAACTAATGGCCCTGTAAGTGGTTCAATGCGTTTAAGCCGTCTTAAGTCATCTTTCTGTCTTCCTGTCAAATAGATATTCTTCTCCCAGATTTCATTTCACCACACTTCCACAGTAATATCATTAGTAAACTTAGGCAAGTCATTAAAAGCTGACTGGAGTGCTTCAAAAGGTTAATTTATTTGCTAATCATTCTCCTTTTATGAACAATTACAATAAATCACACACTCCACGAAGAACTTCAGTGTCGCTTTCAGTTGAGAGACTTGATTTCACTCTTCTTTTTTTTTCTCCGCTGAAATAATGTGACTATCCGTGCACACATGAATGTGCGTGACTCTGCGTATATGTGTGTGTTAAACTGAGCTGGTGGTCTGACAAATATTTTATTCCAAACAGACTCAAAACCTAACAAACATAACCCCTGACAGATGGTATATTACAGTTTATTCGGTGTACTTTACTCATTTCAAAATGCCAATTTTGACAAGTATTTTGGTTCAGTTTTAGTTCTTCTAACTTTCTCTTAAAGCAATTTTAAAAACTCAATTAGGTAGAATAATGGTGGAGATATCATGGGCAGAACCAGGAGCCTCCAAGGTTACCTATTGTAGATGTCGTCGTCTTCCCCTCCCCAGCCCCAGTACTCGTTTGGGAAGCCGTTGATCTTCAGAAACTGCTTTTTACTGAGGCCTGAAACTCCTCCAAAGTATCCTGCGTAGGGAAGCCTGCAGGAGAGGAGAGAAAAAAAAAAACAAAGATAGGAGAAGATGGGAAAGATGAGAGGAAGAGAAGAAATGAGAGGGGGGATTACAAAGCTATAAGGCAAACATTTGAGGAAGATGAACTAACCTCATGACATTACAATTCAAAGAAAACCATGCACTCTACTTTAATGAGTCGTTATCAAATAATGCCTAAACAAACAAGACTGTTCGTAATGATTGGCCACTGTCTGCTCCATTTCACAAATTGATATTGATTTTATGGCAACCAAACAAGAAGTGCCTGTTTTTATGTCCTTTATGCACAAACTGAAGTGAAAAACCAAAGCAAAATCACTTTCACACATTCATTCCAATTAGTCGAGTCAAAAAGAAGAAATCTTCTTTACAACAGGAAGAAACAACGTACATTAAACACACATCCAGTTCAACCTGTGAAATTTAGGATTGCTTTTGTCTGCAGGAAAAGCAAAACAAAAAGTCACTTTTGGTCTGTGTTCAGTAGTACATGCACATCCTCTCACACTCCAGTTTATTATGAGACATATAATTAACATTTCCACCCACACAGGAAATAGCTAATAATAATAATAATAATAATAATAATAATAACAATAATAATAATAATAGTGTTCCTTCTTTCGTATTTTTAGTCTAAGATGCAAGCTACTGTGCAGCAATGATTGGCTGCTACTGTCCCGTCCTGTGGCCTGCAGAGATGGCAGAATTTACATTTGAAAAGCATCTCAGACCGTCCTGAAGTGGTTTGAGACATTCAGATCCTTTAGATTTACATTTAATCATTTGACTGGTGAAATGACCTTGTCTTGGATGAATTTTTAAGTGGATAATATGTTATATATTGTATATCCATATAGAAGACACATGGAAGGACTGGGTGTTATTGGGGGCCAACGTATTTCTGCACACTGTCAGCATCTGGTGCTTATAGGCAGCTACACAAACAAACACTTCACATCTATGTTCTTCCCACTGTGTTAGCTTGAATGCTACAAAGAATTTAATGACGAGTTTCATTCGTCCTTCATCTGGCTTTACATTAGAAATGTCAGATAATGCCTGACTCAATTATATAATTGCCCCATTATGAATTCTGTCACCCGAGAAGAATCAATTGATAAACGTACAATGAAAGAGAAATTAGAGCTTAAAGAGGAGAACATGAAACCAGAAGAGATGAACAGAAGAAACACAAAGAGTAAGAAAAAGTGCAAAATATTACATAAAAGTAAAGAAAATGAGGGAGAAGAGAGAGTTAGAGGATGAGAAAGAGCAAGATAATTAAGTGATAGAGGAGAGTCTGTGTCATGTTCGTGAAAGTACATACAGTATATATAGTATATAAAAATGATGCATGTGTATGTATGTGTGTGTGTGTGTGTGTGTGTGTGTGTGTGTGTGTGTGTGTGTAGACAGTGGACAGACAACTACTTTTTTTTATTTTTTCCTCAAAAGTGGTGAGGCTAGTGGAGTGGGACGAACGTCAGCTGGGAGTGTCATGACAGGCGCCCGGAGTCTAACCAGAGGCTGACGCACGTGTGTGTGTGTGTGCGTATCTGTGTGTGTGTGCGCACAGTATGTGTTGTCAAACGTATGACAGGTCCCAGTTGAAAGATGACAAGCAGAAACTAATGAGACCGTCTGTTTCTGCACAAGTTTCTCCCAGCAACAATATGGTGTGTTTGCGTGTGTGCTTATGCTGGAAATGGACACACGCTAAGAGAGAGAGAGAGGGAGAGAGAGAGAGAGAGAGAGAGAGAGAGAACATTTGCTAAACTGTTCACATGTTTTTCTTGAGAACTTCAGAACTAAGTTTAAAATTTTCATTATTG
The DNA here is from genome assembly GCF_914725855.1 of Thunnus albacares. Classification (NCBI taxonomy): domain Eukaryota; kingdom Metazoa; phylum Chordata; class Actinopteri; order Scombriformes; family Scombridae; genus Thunnus; species Thunnus albacares. The sequence goes on along the minus strand of NC_058117.1, from coordinate 19,617,447 downwards.
AGCTATAAAGAGAATAAACAAAACTCTTATATAATATTCTCAACGGTTGCAGCTCCATAAACATAATCTCTGTGTTAACATTTCTAGTCTATATGTTATATTCATCCATCAAATAATAACTCTCACTACTGAGATGCAATATAGGCATGTCAGAAAGTTTTCAATTTTGGGACAAAAAGTATATATATAAAAAGGGGGAAACCAGCTTGTCCTGGATCTATTCTTTTTTTTTTCATTGAGTTGATGTGTTTTTTGTACCATCATTCTCTCAGTTATAATATTCTTGGCTTTGTTTTTATGTTAGGGGAGCTTGGATGGTCCTATAGATCACTTAGTGAATGACTGACACGTGTTAAAGATCACCTCAGAGATAGCAGACAAACATCCGGGGTAGGTGATTAATTATTTCTCTGTGGACAATTTCATGCTGTTTCATTTTAAAGGTAAGAATGCTATCTTAAATACGGTATTTCAGGCAGCAGAGGTGACTTTGACATTTATCACTGTGTTCTAACATTTAAACTACATTGATTAGCTGGAAAGGGCATCTGTAATTAAAGGTGCAAATGTGTAACGTTTGATGGCCCTAAATCCTAAACCTTATGTCTGGTTTATACAAAATGTGTTACTCAAATGCAGATTTCCTTACAAACTGCAGTGATTTACCAAATGAGGACACTGTAATTAACGGTCAAAATAACATAAATTAGATGGATGTTAAAGAGCCTAAAAACCTATTTTCTCAATTAGCTTCTTTATATGAGCAATGAGGTCCAACATTATGCAAAATTACAAAATTGGAAAAGTCATGAGACACATTTTTTGTATTTGTGTTTTTGTGTTTTGAAGTGGTTGGGACTTAGTGATGTCACATTGATTTTTATTACATAGATTGCTCTTCATTTAGTAATGTATATTTAATGTTGTAGGGAAACTCTCAAGTTGTTAAACCACTTCACATGTTTCATTGCGAAGAAACTAATGTTTTTACATTAATGTCTATCCTTAAACTCCATCAAACATGTTGAATACATTTCCTGCATCATACATGTGTTTTTCTTTTACATTGGTTTGCTGTCCTCTTCTTTCATCTGTGCTTTGTTACTTTTGCCATTTCCGTTTTTAACTGTGTTAAAGGGGACATAACATGCTTTCTGTGATTTTCTTCCCCATTGAATTGACATCAGATCGTTCACACATGCCCGTGCCTTCTCTAGCCTTTGTTGCTAAGGATGCTCCATGGGTTGTTCGTGTTGTCCACTCACATATTTCGGATCTCGTCTTGAACATCTACAAATGTTTTTGAAAAGTTGACATTTTGAATAAAAAAAGGAAAAAATATGTGAACTCCTACTACTACTGTTTGTTTATTTAGCCTCCAGAACCACTGGAAGTCTCCAAAGGGACAGCTTCCAGGAGCTGATCGGCTCATCGTCTTAAAGGTGCAGTATGTAGAATTTAGTGGCATCTAGTGGAGCGGACTTGGCAGAAATGGAATATAACATTCACAACTATGTTTTATTTGGTGTATCATCACCTGAAAATAAGAAGCATTTTGTTTTTGTTACCGTAGAATGAGCCCTTTATATCTACATGGAGAGCAGGTCCTCCTCCTCTTCCACGGAGTCCGCCGTGTTGCACCACCATGTTTCTACAGTAGCTCAGAAAGGACAAACCAAACACTGGCTCTAGAGAGGGCCTTTCGCGTTCTTTCACGAGTTTCACAAGGTTCTTCTACACGCTTGGAGGGGGAAGGTTGAGAGGAAGTGTATTCATTTGGTTGTAATCTGCAACCTCACCACTTGATGCCACTAAATTCTACACAATGGTCCTTTAAAGAGACAGGAGCTAAAACGGCCTGTTTCAGACGGAGTCTGAACAGCGGGGCTGTATAAAGGGCCAGTATAAGATAAATAATGAGTTTTTTGAACTGTAAATTATGTAAAAATATACCAGTAGAACCCCAGAATAAAAATATAGACCTGGAAATGTACATGATACGTCCTGACAGTAAACGTTGACCCACTCAATGGATTCCTAACATTGTCAGAATAAGGTCAGGACATTGTGCATATGTGCACTCTGCAAAGGTGTAAATGGGCTGTAGTGCACTCATCCTATGCTTACCCAGGGAGCAAGTGCTTAAACATCCACAAAATTACCTACAAAATAATGGTAATTTAATTTAATACATACATTACATAAGTTGCTGACAGAGACTACAATTTGTGGAATGTGTCTGAAAGAGCCATGTTGTGAAATGGACTTCAAGGTGACCCTCTCTGCTCAGAGAGCTGTTAGGTGTCGTGAGGCGCTAAGTTAATGGAATGGCACTTAATGTGTCCTGACGTTCACTGGCAATGTTTTTTTTTACCATTTATAAAAAAAATAAAAATAAAAAAACAAAACAAGTAGTGCTTTTACATTAGGGAGCAGCTGAGGATCTTTTCCTGAGATGACTCAGCTGGAGTCAGTCTGCACGACACCTGAACTTAATCTTCCATTATTTTTTTCTTTCTTGCATTAATGCTGGTTTGCTTCAGCTTGGGAGCCTCTAACTCTTAAGACTGAACAAAAATGTTGGTAGGCAGACTCAGACCGCTTTGACCTTGGGAACCGATTCTCTATAATGATCTGATTTTTACATCAGCAATTAACTACAATCAATTATGTGACCTTTCACTCTCTCTCACCACCAGCCTATACTTTAATCTCCTATTCCTTAATTTTCTAGGAGCCAGAAAAAGTCTGATGAACCCATTTTAAGTCCTTACTGATTAATTGCTAATAAAAAACGTTACCTACAGCCCTGCTTACCACCTGGTTTCGTATTTGTTGCCAGAGAGCATTAGCTTATTAAGCATTATATCAGGGAGCTCTGGGTTTTCAGTAGAATAGGTTTTGGGGAATGACAGCTTTTGGAAGGGTAGGTCATTTTCACTGGCCATGTTTAGGCCATTAATCAATGCTTCCAGTGCTTTTAGATAATTGAGGGCAAGTGTGGTGTCACTATGCAAAAAGACACAACTAAAACAGAACCCAAGCATTCAGTACTGACTGTGAGGATCTCTTTTGACTCCACAACATGTTGATTACATGCTGGAGATGTGACCAAGAACATTCCCTTAACACAGAATACTACATAGAATACCAAGGTTTTCTTGGGAGGGTTGTCTAACATGCAGATAGGGGACTAAAGCTGGATTTATGCTTGACACAAGGGGCTAACAAGAGTCCCACTGAAGATTCCAACCACATAGGTTTTGATATATAGTTCACTGTAAGATTTCTCATGTTTATACCACCACCGCAAGACAGTATAGGCCATATTGTGCTTTAATTATAGTAACTACAGCAACTGTTCGACAATCTGCCGTGTTTCATTAGTGAAGATAACACTATTTCATGCAGTGGAGATGTCTTTGTGAGATGCGTTATTGAAAAGAAGAAGATAACTGAGCCTTTTTTCAGCTTGCTTCATGTTGTCTTCACTCTGAACAATCTGACAAAAAAAAAAAACAGCCCATACTAACCAATCACAGTCGTTGTGGTCCCCACGTGGTATCTCTAAGGTGTTATATTTTTGAGGAGGCACTTACAGCGTAGCTACAGAGGCTGTGCAAGTAGCCAACATAGGTAATAGCTCATTGCAGAATTATTAATGGAGCTGGTCAAGGTGGTGCTGGGTAAAGCTACATTAGCAAGTTTTGGGAGGGTCTATGTTCTTTTATCATGCCGTTTCGTTTTGTGACAAATTGTTGATTAGTTAGATCTAGACAGGTTTTTATTTTGCTCCTGTCTCACTTTGAACTTTCACCACTGCACAAGAAGCCAAGATGTGTGACCTTTTGATCTTTTATATATTTTAAAATATGTAAATTTGTGCAACTGCCTTGTGATGGAAAATTAAGCTCTTCTTTTTCGAGTTCCAATTAGTGAATTGGCCTGGAACGATGTCACATTGCCAACTTAGTCAGTGCCTCTGTGATATAAATTATGGAAAATATGGACAAATCATGTTCAAAAAGTGTTTCTTGTACATTATAGCTACTTTAAGCTATAAAAACAGTAACTACAGTACACTGCTTATCAACCTGCTGAATGCAGGTTGGTCTAACAGGTCTAGTGTTCAGAGTTATTAATGGTCTTGATTTGTTAGTTACGCTTTGTGTCATGTGTCTTTGTTAGGACTACAGAAGCTTGAGCAACCAAAAATTGGCACTGAGCTGTGATGCATTTTCATGTTAATTTACGCTACAGACAAGAATTTAAAAGTATAATAGGATTTAAATTAAAGACTACTCTGTCAATTGTCTTTCAGAACAAAGACTGTAGCCCATTTCTAAAAACTTTGGTAAGGCAGCCAGCTGCAGATTTGCATTCTCCATATTTATTTTTTACAAACCAAGTTTAACAAACTGTGAAAGTGATATACAATAATAATCGGAGCAGCCAGGCAGGTTCAGAGCCCCTCTTACAGGGCCCTGGGGGAAAAAGTTAACTTTTGGGCTCCTGTTGATCCACATTACGTAGTAGTTAGAACTCTAGAGCTGAAATGATTTGATGATTAATTGATTAGTCCGTTGACAGAACATTAACTGGCAACAGTTCTCATAATTGATTAATTGTTTAAGTATTTTTTTATCACAAAAGCTGGTACCAGCTTCTCAGATGTGAATATTTGTGAATTTTCCATGATAGTAAACTCAACATCTTTGAGCTTTTGACTGTTCATCTGGCAAAACAAATAATCTCAGTATATTAACGTGTTGCTTCAGAGAACTATTTTCTGATATATTATATCAATCGAATATTAAAGAAAATAATTTTCAGACGAATTAATAATGAAAATAATTGTTGGTTGCAGCCTTACAGTACTCCTATGATGGAATAATACTACCTTGCCCTTAGTTTTTTGTGTGCAATTTGATAAAACACAACTTAACAACAATGAGCACAACATAAACTAAAACAATTCAGGTCTTTAAAATCTGGGGCCCCTGGGCAGTTGCCCGCTTTGCCCAGATGGTGATCCAGCCTTTATGTAAGGTATAATTATCCCTGAAGTGTTCTTCATCAATGTGTGTGTGCACACATATGTGACTTAATTTATTCTGCCTTTTAGTGAGAACACTACTGCATTGAGATGAGCTCAAACAAACTTATTGAAATTAGACTTTGGCAAACACCATAACCCAAATTCCATTAAAATAGGTTGAACTGAAGTGCTCTTAAACATCAAGACTTTTAAAGGTAAATGCAAGTAAAAACTTGGGCTCATCAGCACTAAAATCACCCACTAAGGTGAGTATCATCACCTCACCTGAAGCCAAACTTGTCCATGGCGATGGCAAAGTGTCTCGGCTGGTCATAGCAGTGGTAGAGATTGCGGTCGTCCATGGGGATCAGGTCCACGTCGCTGAAGATGAAGCAGTCGTACTCTGCATCCTTCAGAGTCTCCGTGTAGCCAACATTCAACAACTTGGCACGATTGAAAGTGTCCTCACCCAACTGCAAGAAAACACATTAAACAAACACCATTATTTTATTGTTAAATATAAATGAGGAGGACATATTATGTAGCTTCATCAGTGTGTCATCTGCTTGAGAGGTTTTGTGTGAAAAATGTTTAGCAGCTTGGAACGTGTCTTCACTTTGCTGAAATATGTTTGATGGTAGTAACATGTTCAGTTAACTGGATAACTGGATACTGTAACACTGCTCCTATGATGTCCAACATCTGCCTTTAAACTTTATAATAACCTGCCTCTTTGTCCCATAGATCTAAATGTAAACTAATACAAGAAGTACTGTAAAGAGGGCACTAAACATGTCAGAAATGTCATGAAATAAAAGTGGGTTCAAGTGGTATAAGAAGCCGATCAAAATTATGTATCGGGTATTTCACAGGTTTATGAACTAACAGCTAACACTTCACTGCTACATGCACTGTTACCATAAACAAAGGGAAAATGAGTCAGACTAAGCCAAATGAGGTCATGTTAAAATCAAACGTGTCTTTTATGTAATGACCCAGTATGAATTGGTGTATTTACCCTTAGAAAAAAAATCAGTTGCTTGAAACAGTGAAACATATCTTTTCAAGACTCTGCTTGTCTGAAGTTTAACACTTTGAAGAGAACCATTTTTGTTTCAGTTTATCTCTGCTTGAACAGAATCATGCTATGTATGAAAGTATAAGTAATACATGTTTGTCATTACTACAGTTTGCTAGCTAACCAAACGATTAGCTTGATTAGCTGGCTAGTTGTCCCATACAGTAAGTAAAACCCAAAGCAAAATTAGCAGAAATAGCTAATCCAGTGGGCTAATTTCTGTATTTACTTATGTTTGGACTCAGAGACACATGTATAAAATAATTTATTAAATTCAATTTTATTTAAAAAGCTTTAGGAGGCTGGCCCAGATTTATTTTGATGGGGTGAGTGCAAAGTTAGCATGACAATTCTCCTTTAAAGAGGACCTATCATGCACATTTCCAGCTCTATATTTATATTCTGGGCCTCTACTGGTATATCTTTGCATGATTCATAGTAAAAAAAAAAACTCCTTATTTATCTAATGTAACCCCTCAGTTCAGCCTCTGTCTGAAACAGGCTGTTTTAGGTCCTGCCTCTTTATTTCCTCCCTCCCTCCTCCCACCCACTGTGTTCTGAATGTTTAGCTCCTGGAAGCTGCCCCTTGGCCGACTTCCAGCAGTTTCAGAGTCTACATAAATAAAAAAAAACCACAATAGCCTAGTAGTAGGAATTCACTTCTTTTCTCGTTCTGTACATAACATGGAACATCCTAAAATACATCCGTACATGTTTTAGCCCAAATCCAATCCGATACGCGAGTGGACAACGTGATCAACCCGTGGAACGACATTAGCAACAAAGGCTACAGAACAGAAGGCTTTTCGAGGGCATCACAAGGTGGAAGTAAAGGTAACTTTTTCTAAGTGAAGTGTTCAGAGCAGACTGAAGTCTTGGCTTTTGACTTTCAGAGAGCATTTTTACATAATGTTAACCTAATGTTTTGGACCTTTGACCATGTTTATCATGGACATCTGACATTATGACAGTATAAAAATAACAGAAAATCACAAAAAGCATGATATGTCCCCTTTTAATGTAGCCAACCAACTAAGTTGACACTTCAGGTTTAGAGCATTGCTGGCCATCAGTATTTAGTGTCTGCAGTGCTGGTCTGTATTTATCTCCACATACAGTATGAACCGATGTGTGTATTGATCCCAAGAGAGCCGGCTGCTGCAGTGAAACGCATCTGTTTTTCAGACTCTGCATGGCCCAGGTTCAACACTCTGGCTAAGATAAATGCATTCTTGCCAAGCAGCACAGCAGTGTGAGATAGCCGAGGTTAATATATATGACAGTTATAAATTCAATAATGTACAAGCCAGTGTATATCTCTTTCTGCAGAGCTCTTGTGTAACAGCACAGCTTGGAAAAATCCAAGTCCTTGATAAGCTGCTGGGAGGTCAGTGAGCAAAAAGTGATGCTACTCTTCAAGCTGACACTCTTTGGGCAGACTCTTTTCTGACACATGTTGACAGTACATCCTCCCTGAACACTCATTGAATTTATTTTACTTTTCATGACAGGTACAGTTAAGAAGCCCATGATGTAGGAAAAAATAAAAAAAAATTCAAATCCTTTGTACTTTCAGGATCTGGTACATGCATTAACAGACTGAGTCATCAGGACAATTTCCCCTCAAGAAAAGCTTTTATTCACTTACTGTACAAGTCAATTTATTTTGGTACAAATGGCCTCAGTCTCCTAGCAAGCGCAAGCACAATCTTTGTACGGGCAGATTATTTGATTATGAAAGTATGTACTAGCTACACCCTGTGTCACATGTAAAGAGTTGTTCCATTTTAAGTAAAAAAAATACAGTTAATTAATATTTGCAGCCAAAGATGGCTATGCTTTAATTAGAGCTGAAACTAACAATTACTTTCATTAGTGATTAATCTGCTGATGATTTTCTTGATAATCATTTTGTCTATAAAACATCAGAAAACAGTGAAAAGTGCCCGTCACAATTTTCTAAAGCAAAAGGTGACATCAAGTTGTTTCTTGTTTTGGTCGACCAATAGCCAAAAACCCAAATATATTCCATGTAAGAAAAGGAAGAGAAGCAAATTAAATGTTTGGCATTTTGCTTTATAAATTGTTCAGGTTACTTGATGAAATAAAATATATACAAGAACCACACTGAAAGAGGAAATGTAATAGCAGGGTTGGAAATTACAGTAGGGTATTAAACAGCAAAATTAGCATGAAAATTGCAGTATAATGTCCGGACATGAAAGTCTGAACATCCTTTTGTGAAAATTTTTCAAATTGCTCTTTATCTTTGCACTTTTTTATGGTATTGTTTGTTCCAGTCTGGATGTATTTCATTCATTCATTCATTCATTCATTCATTGTAATATGTGTAAGTTACTGTTCTTGAAATACAGTTCACATTATAGCATTTACAAAGAAATCTACTGTTTGTCACTGTGTTTACACTGGAAAATTAGCAGTGTGAGTATTAGAGTATCAGTATTAGAACTGTAATATAGGCTTTCATGCAAATAGACTACTGTTAAGTCCTTATGCAAAGTGTGTAAGATGTGAGAGGCCCCACATGACAAGATTACATGTTTATGTTAATTAGATTGGGTCCCAGTGCGAACCTTCATTTCTAAATCATAAAAAAGGACTTCCCAGTGTGATGAATACCTCAGTATCTACAGTATGTAGCAGAACAATGACCCACTGTTACGAATTTGCCGCAGTCACGTATTCCTGGGCCATTAGGGAAAACCACCCACTTTTGACAGCACCAAGAATCTCCGAGATGATTAATGTATCTGCTGCCTGTCCTTACTTTTGCTCAGGTTACAATCTATTTTCTTTTCTTTTCTTTTTCTTTTGGAGGTATACTTGCTTCCATACCGGTGCATTATCTGTCTGGACCGACCGTGAATCAAGTACAATGCGTAATCCCTCTGGTAAACCCGCTAATACCTGAGATTTGAGAGCATAATCCCCTGTGCAGGTAACAAAAAAAAAATCTATTGTCACAATTCCACTGCGGGCTCCAAATATCAGCTCAAGTGGTCTTCTGAGTGTGGTATAGCATGTTGGTGCAATATCATATGAGGTTAGGAGAGCAAAATATAACTGATGGAACCTGAGGTCAGCAAGATCAGCCGCTGATATTTCAGAACTGAAAAAACGTCAAAAACTTCTGGTCTTTTACAACATATTTACAACAAATAATATTTAATGTAGTGTATATAATTAATAAATGTTCTACTTTTACTAGTCGATTTTTCCTCAAAAAGCTTCTTCCCTGATGTGGATCTTGTGTTTTTTCTTGTGCTGCAAGCTACAATCAATATGGACATGCTCAAATTTTCTTAAAAAGTCCGTTCATATTGTCTGTGTGTTCCCCAGAGAGAGAGAGCATAAGAAATTAAATGAAAGGGCAAGGGATAGAGGGATAAACAGAGAAAGAAAGAAAGAGATTTTCAGCTGTGTTGCTCTCAGCAGATGATCTTATACGTCTTTAGAAAAACCAAGCCCTCTTTTTGTGCTCCTAACCTCATTAAGCGTTATTGCGGTCATTATTTATATATTTTAATAAGACGTCTGTGTGAACCTCCCAGCATCTTTGCTTTATGACGCCCTGCATCTTTCCTAATCACTTCCTGCCATAAGCAACTTCAGACCACTTGCAGGATGTGAGGTAAACTGACACCCATTATATTCAACAGGCCATTTAAGTATTGTGGTTACACAGAGGCAATGGGATTGATTGGAACTCTACAATAAGCACATTTCCTGTATACTTACTTACGTTACCAAATTACATAACCCTTTCAAACAAATGTCCTAAGAATGAACAGTTACATAGCAGCTACTTTTAAGAAATTATTAGAAAAAAAATGACTGGACATTAGTAGGAAACTAAGGGATCTGTAAAATAAAGTGTTGCCGCATATGAATATACACCCATATCTGTGATTCAAATTAAATATTACAAATGTCAAACACTTTTTTAAGATCTCACAACATAAAGAGGCAAGAAGCCATAGGGAAGAGCATGATGCAGTCTCCCCCTCTGTGTTCAAACCAGTCCATCTCCCACCACTCCATTGTTGAGTTTTTTCAATATTGGCTGATTTATTTTGTTGACACAGTGTTTTCTGTGGACTGTGCATTTTTCCCCTGCTGCCAGCTGCAATTCACAGTTTTTTCCCCCCTTACAGCTTTAGGCTGTTGTTTCCTGACCAAAACCAGACCCATTATTTCTCACCCAGAATGCACTGGAAAGAACTGCTCTGCCACAACTTGCCACCAGTGGCCCACATGGGACAGTAAAACCGTTCATGTTTTAATATATGACAAATCAACAAATTATATGTTGACAGGGTGAAATGCAAAAGAGGGTTCCTCCAATATATCAAGGGCGCTTTTTGGCTCCTCATTTGCAAATTCACCGGCATCTTTTAACTTTCAAGGACATTTCTGCTCCATTAATTTTTTCAGGCTGTACATAATGCAGTGTGCATATGCATGTGAGCATGCAGTCTCAGCCTTGTGTAAATGAGCTAACTGACAAGGGTGACAAGTTTGTGTGCGTGTCACAAATTTGGTTTTCTTGAGTTAGTCGAGAGAACAAGCACAGAGATCCTGAGACAGTCATTAAACTTGATGCATGTTTGAAATTACAAAGCACCTCAGTCATGAGTTAAGTGTATTGCACAGTCCTCACTGTGTTTCTGCAACTTCCCTGCATTCGTCATTTAATTAATTTACAAAATGAACAGGTACTCGTCACTATGACAGATTTTGTTCTGAAAGCCTCGCTGCCTTGCAGGGATGCTATTTGAATTAAAAGTTGGCCAGGCCTGTTTCATTCACACAGTCTATAGAGGCTTTAATTAGTTCATTGTGCAGTAATTAGCATTTATCAATAATCAGGACCATTGTGCGCTGATGTTTTTACATTACGGTTTTATCCAAAGTGGCTTACAATAAGTGCATTTAACCTCCATACAAACAAAAACTAGATGTGATGAAACATTTTAAGTGAGTCCCTCACTAACAAACAACTGCAAACATTATTTACATGTCAGTTTTGGTGATTATTCATTATTTAGTTCATTAACTCTATTGCACAGTCAAATTTTGACCTGAATTTTAAATGCTGGAAACAAACAAACTGCTGTTCTGAGAGTGTGTTTACTTCGTTTGACATGGATTTGGATTTTTTAAATTTATTTTGCATATTCATGTTTGGATCTCTGTGTACCTGATGTAAAGTGGGACATCCAAGTGCAATCTTATTGGGTTGAAGTAACAGCAGCACACAGCATGTGTCCTTCTCTCACAAACTTTTCTGTTTGAATTTTCTTGTTTGTACTTAAAATGCTACAATTTATGTTTCACTTGGGGGCATCGCAACGAGCTGTAAACTCTGTAAACATCGAACTTTTAACATTGATATAGCGGATGTGTTTTCAGTTCCTATTCAGGGGTCCTATTTCTGTCGAGTGGCGAAATCCAATATTCACCTTTCTTTAAGCTGTTTTGACGTCTGCCAAAATACCTTTAGCTGCTAAATGCTCCACTTCGTTCACCAGCTAGTCTATAACGTTATTTGTCTGATGCTTGTGTGCTGAGTGTAGTGGGTTTTTTGAGCTTTTTCAATGAAAACAGCTGCTTGATGAGAACATAAAGAATGACAAACAGCAAAGTTGTGGGCCGTAAAACCAAAACAATTAGCTGAAAGATGCTAAAATTCCTTTGTTAGCTTCCTTGGAGTTGAATATTCTCTGTGAGTTCATCACTACAAGTGACCTTTTTCACATTACATGTACATTAGTTATCTGATGCATTGTTAATATAGAACTATTGATTAGAGCAGCTTTAAAAAGAAGCAGTTCTAGATACAGAAGATTTTACAGACAAACTTTAGCATCAGCACGGATGACTGATATTGAATAAATCAGGGCTGCTTGATAACTGGGATTAAGTGCAGGAAGCGATTGGAAACGCTGACCTCTGACTGACCCTCCTGAGTGGAAAACCACTGGGGTGGATCACTGGCTGTCTGGGAAAATATGGGTGGGGTAATTGAATTGAAAACACTCATCATCTGCCATCAACAAGTCCAGTTGATCCACTACAGCAGCTCAGTGACTGACAGCAGGAAACTGTGGTTGTAGCGCTCCCTGTTGTGGTTGTTGGCAGCATCCCGTAATGTGTGCAACAGTGTGTGCGAGGCAGGGCAGCGCTGACAGAAATGTGTGTTTAGTCAGTCCTGATGGGGAATATTTCAAAACAAAACAGGCTGTAAGGAACAATGTGAAATGATACCAACATTGATAAATATTTCAATGCCTCCAAAAGTTGCTTCATTACAAAGCCTTTTAACGTACTAAGCAGATGAGATTTGGACCATCTGGAGTTGGTTATCAACTTCAGTGAAATCGATAATTAACCATCTCAACAAGCTGGAGGATAAAACTGACTGCAAAACAAAAGCTGCTGAAAAATGCATGCCATCAACATCTGAGCTGTCCTGAAAGCTCAATGTGCTCTTAAAACTTTTTTCTTTTTCAAAAGGTTTTTCAAGGCCTTAGAAATTCTTCTACATGCACCTGTTGAACGTGATGGAAAGCTCTTCAGTCACATCTGCTTTCAGCATTTTCAGGGCAAAGCAAAGACGTGTAAATTTCGGTTACAGTGTCTGAAAAAAACCTGTTGGTCAGTTTTGCTCAGGGAAATAGAGAAATACGAAACAACACTATTCAACATGCTACTTCAAAAGAAGCTGGGGATGCCAATGGAGAGTTGTCACAAGATAAGATTGAGAAAAAGTGACAGCTACTCTTGCAAGATCATTGAGCAAATGGGTAATTTTTAGGAATCTTTAGCGAAAAGACCAATCTTTTAAGAAAGGAATAATCAGCATTTTTGTTTTATTTTATTTTCTATTTTAGTTCTGTTAAAAAGAGCACTGGGGCTCTGAGGTTTACAACACTGGTCCTCAAACCCACATACACTGAACCACTTCAGTCGGGGTGGGTAGAGGCCGCAGTGAAGGTTTTCCACTCTTACTCTACATTCAAGCAGTCATTTATCATGCCCTTGTTGACCTCTCTTTCCCTACTGCCATCAGAAGTACTATTTTGTTACTGTAAAAATTCAAGTGAGGTTTGTGAAGTCAAAGATTAAAGAGACGAAAAACCTTGTAAAGTGAACAAAAATATACAGTGAAGTGGTGCATCTTTGTGCATTACTGTTTTCTGTATATGTACTCTGGCAGACAAGTTTAACGCAGCATGTGTGAGTTAACCATTGACTGTATACAAAGATGGACGTCATGACAGCTCCCCAAAAGTGAAGCCAAAACATCTGGATCGCCCCCTGCTGGCTGGCTGCAGTATAGATTATAAGTCCCACCCCCTCCATGTTAGCGGATGGGACATGAGCCAAACTAAAAAATCAAAGTACACGTCAAATCAATTTTTGGTGGTTTCTGTCATTTTAGGTAGTTCTTATCATGCTGATGTTTGTCCAAGTGTGCATTTTTCTGGTATGTGTGTGATGACAGCTGTGACCGCCCGACTCTACTGCGCAGACTCTGACTCCAAATAATATCACACAAGCAAGATGGCCGCTCCTGGAAAGAAGACATTTTGGCAGGAAGTTGAGAGGTGTCGTCTATATTTAGACAGTCAAGCGTAAACTAACACTCATGATTTAGATTTATTCGTCCATATTAAATCCTTTGCAACCCCCTCTTAGCGTGTTCCTCCTGCTCTACAAGTGGACACTTGCTTGAGGTTTTTCATTTTGCCAAGTTACAAGATAACATGAAGAAGGAAATGAAAAAAACAACTACTGGAACATATTGCTATTTTTAAATGAACAATAATATTTGGGATTCAAACTAAAGCTTGACAGATGCTGGATTTGTTGAGGCATATTTATATTTATATATATTTATATTGATATTTGAAAGTGATACTTCTGTTAACGCAAGCACATAGCAAAAACAAACATTTTTGATGAAGGATGTCTTAAATTAGATTTTTAAAGACAGTGTGTGGGCAGTTCAAAAATAAACTTGCCCCTCTGGAGGACAAACTATAATGGAATCACTGTTTCTAAATTACCTCATACGTGAGTTTCAAAGTTCATTCTTGACCTTGAAACCACTGCAGCTTTTTCAGTGTTTTGGGGTAATTTATGTCCTTATTAGTTGTTCTCAGTCAACAGTGGAGAGATAACGGGGATATGAGAGGAGGGAGATCGAGATCGACATGCATCAAAGGTCCCTGGGTGAAAGAGCATGAAGATCATGTGATATGATTGAAAGCTACCTCAAACATATCTTTGGCATGTTTGTACTGGAAGTTTTAGTTGCACATGTACATGTATGCTGATAGGATGCATCATTAGGACTCTAATTGAAGCTGTATGCATCCCAACTCAATTAAATATAGAGCACAGTTATGGTGTCTGATTAAACGTGAGAAAATGGGTTTAAAAGGCAAACTGAAATATTACATTTAATGCAGCGACACAAAAACAAAACATAATTAAAGACACAAACAGCTGCCAAATTCAATTTAATTTTGCGTATTTCATTCTTGCCTTTTGTGTTCAACCTCTGACTTCTCTCCGTCTCCTCAAGTAAAAGGTAAATCTTCTTCCACCTCACCTCTACCCAGCACTTCCTGCTCTCATGTCATCACTTACATGAATTTTCTCTCTGCTCCTCTCATGCTTCTTGCTCTTTTTGTCTCCGGCAGTTCTCTCCTGGTGTCTCAACAGTAATCTGGTCAGTGTCAGTCTCTCTTTCCCTCTACATGCCCTCTGAAAACCAATTAACCCTATCAGCCATATCTGAGTATCACCAGATAAATCCATCGCTGCTCCCTCTGTGTGTGTGTGTGTTTGTGTGTGTTTGTGTGTGTGTGTGTGTGTGTGTGCTGGCTGATGAAGAGCAACATATACGTCTCTCCCAGGTCTGGTCACCATACACACACACTCACAACACACCTGGACTGTTGCCATGGAGATGGATTAAGGACCAGCCAGTGCCCTGCCTGAATGATTGTCACCAGACAATGAGTCTATGTGTGTTTGAATATAATGTGTCCATGCCCGTGCACACATTTTCGGTGTGTGTGTGTGACAGGATTTATCAGTCTCCTGCAGATAGATGGAGGTGGGGCCTCTCATCCTATCATTTGGCCGGTAAGTCAGTGCGGGGAAAGAGAGACCACAGGAGAGGTAGAGAGATTTCACCTTATCTCACAGTTGAATGCGTGCAAGTGTGTTCATGGTTTCCTGTGCATATATGTGTGTGTGAAAGCTAGTTATCTTCATGATGAAAAGAGAATACACCGTTCGCTAAACCCCTCCCCTAAACAGTGATTAACAAATCATAGCTTTGCGAACATAACTATGGCATATATAAATATGTCAGACTTGTCAAGCATTGGATTTCTGACGGGGTCAAGACTCCAGCAACACTTGTAGTACTCAACAAGTTTATTATAAGAAAAACGTGTTTCGGCTTGCGTCCTTCATCAGGGTCAACATATGCCACATTACAAAGAACATGTAAATAAAATAGTATGGCCTCATGTTAAGTGTTGCTCAAGTTTCGACCTCTTCAGACTTCAGACACCTCGGAAATAGTTGAAGTTGTGCCAGTAATCGCAACTAAGCTTTGGATTTCTCTCATGGATGTACTAAAGAGAGCTGGATACGGCGTCGCTACTCAGCCTTTCTGCCGATTTGTTCTAGTGGCCACTTGCGGTACTGCACGGTAAAACTGCAAACCTCGAACAGCAAACAAAGTCAATTATTATTATTTGTATTATGAATTTTTAATCCATGAAAGTTTTATATTGATTTAACTTTCCCTGAGCTGAGAAAATTTAAAATTTAAAATTTTAACCGTAAAATACAGAAGCAAACCCAGAAGCTAGAAGACTGATCTAACTTATGCGCTCAACGAGCAGTTTTCAGAGTGAATGGGTGCCATCTTTGAGTCCAGTATTCAGTTTCTATAATACATCCATGATTGAAGCCGTGTGCCTGTGAGCTGCAGTAAGAGCAAAATAGTAAGAGCAAAAGTATAATGAATGGATTAAACTATGTGTTTGAGCTGCAATCATTAGCATGTCTGGCTAACTACCAACAGTAGCAACCAAGTGTTACTTCCAAATCACAGGAGCATGTCATTGACTAACTACATTTGTTTTCGAGGTTATAAAAAGCCTTGTTTATGACTAACACATCCACTGTGTAGTGCACTATGCGGAAGCCAGTCCTGGATGCTACTATACCAGAAAGTAGGGTCATTTATGTGACTCTCCCCTGCTTTTTATTGGATTTGGGAAAGTTAACACTCCAACAACCTGAGCAAACTAACTCTAGAAGTCTTTAAGTTCACCAAACACATTAGTTAGTTCTCATCCTAAAAGCCTTTTCTCTTGTAAAAGAGCAAAAAGTGAAAACATACGATTACCTTACACAAAGTAAGTATAACAGTATGTTATAACAATGTAGGCCAAGCACAGTACATTTTTCTGTATCATACTTAGAGTAGGATTAAATAGCTCTATACCACAATATAAGAACAATGCTGTTTCAGCTGGTGAGGATGCTGACTGGAGCTGGAGCTAATGTTAGCTTAATTAGCATGCTAGATACAGCTAATACAATCTGCTAGCAACAGTTGTCATTTCAGCCAATTTCTGGTGGTAAATCTGGCACTGTTATCGTTGTAAACTGCATATGTGCCGTGCGCGATACAAAGCCTGACAGGCGTAGCAACAGGAAGTATTTTAAAGGTTATCAGGGCTTAGCAAATGGCTAATAGGTATTAGAAAAGTACATGAGAGAGAAAAGGAGAAAGAAAGCTGCTGTGTTCATTAGTTCCTGTATGAACATTTGTGACTAAATGCACTCACCCATGCGTTATTAATAAAAGATGATGATACCTTCATTCCATCGCCACCTGGGAAACAGGAGGCTCATCAAAGCTTGATTAGATACTGCAGTCAACCATGCACAAACACACACACACACACACACACACACACACACACACACTCAAACACACCAGCATATGTATATCTAATTCATAACCTTACAGTCTTCAATCATATTCGCAACTGCATGTTTCCTGGTTTATGAGAGCCTGGCATAGAGCGCAAAGAGTGAGGAGGGAAGAGCGCGACAGAGTTGGCATGGGGCCAGAATAACTAATTTGCTGTAATGACTTTCTGGCAGTCTGGACACAGAGGAGCTTCCACATAAAGCGAAAGGCCGGGCCCCGGCGGGCAATTCAATTACCATTCCGCCTTTGTGAAGTCAATAGCCACAGATCAGGGCAACATCAACACAACAGCCGGTGATGATATGCTGCTCTGCTGCACTGAAACAATGAAGCAAGTAATTTGTTGTGAGTAAATAAGTACAGGACAGCACTCATATATACTGTATACAGTAGCTTTTGTTTTATTGCAGGGATCTCGACCAAGATGTCCGTATGGAAATAAAAAGTGAAACTAGTTGTTTTCTTTTTATTTCTGGGTTATTGTGTGGAGGATTCAGCACATAATTAAAAATGTCAGAGGAGAACATATTTAGTATTGAGTATTGTACTGTTCTGTGTTTTATATTTCATATTATGTGCAAAATAGAGTTTGTGAAAATCAAAATTCTTCTGCCCACTGTATGATACACTGACTCATAAGGTAAATGCAATGGTTTTATTCTTAATTAAAAGTTATAATGATTCAAAAGGTTCACTTGAAAGGTCAGATATTCTCAAGAGGCCGAAGCTGAAATAACACTGGAAATGAAAATCTCATCATATGGTGTGATTTATTGTTGAGCCCAAATTCACACAGAATACTCAAACCAGTAGAAAATGAAAAACATGAAATGCATTTTGAATACATTTAATACCATCTAAAAAAAGTCCCATTTATGCAAAGTTCAAACAACTGCATAGTCTGCACGACCATCTGCAGTACCTACATGAAATATACAACCAAATAAAAATACATACACATTTTGGAAGAGTCTAGTGATATTATTTATGTTTTTTGTCGACAAACCTCATGAAAAGAACACAACCGGCGAATAATTCATTGTGATAACATGTACTGTTTTGTTTACTTTGTTCCTCTGTACTGTATAAATCTATTTTTGTCTAAAAACTATTAAAAACACATCAGTGGGCCACACTGTTGCACTGGTTGACAGTTTCTTCATGGGCATTGTAGAGTTTTCTCCTTTTTCCTCTGAGTAGCTTTAAAGAAAAATTATTTTCATGTTCCACTGTCTGATAGAATCACATTAGAGAAGTGTGAAATGACTAAATATACTGTCAGACAAATAAATTGGTCAATAAGAAATTTGTCAGGGCATGAAGCCATCACAGGCAATGTTGCTAATTAATGAGCAGGACAACTTTGTGGCGGTATTTGATGTTTATGAGGTACTTTGATATGTCAGGTATTTAATATGCTGGATTAGTCAAGACAAAACCCTGTGTTTATTTAATTTTTGTATGATTTTATACATATCACCCACCTTCATATATTGTATCAGCTTGTTCCAGGTCTCCGTTTAGGCTACATGATGTTTACAATGAGTGAATTCTTCTAAGCCAAGACTTAATGTTTTTATGACTTCCCCCATATGCAGCCTGGAACATTTGTTATCTTTGGAAACATTTGGATATCCCCTAGAAATAAAAATGAGGTTCTATGAGATTTGAACAATGTTTGTAATATCTTTCCCTCTAGCTGGTGAGTGAGGTTTTATAGTTTCTGGCTCAACCTTGCTATCTTTTCAGTGCATCATTGTCTACATTATGTTAGCATCAGCCTCCCACGTCCCTCTGTATTGAAGCACTGAGTATATTTGGGCCCATTAGGCCACATTCAGACTGAAAACAGCCTTGTGTTAAAACAATGCAAGAGGCTGCGTTGGTGGGATCGTGTTGTTAAAGGTACCGGTGAGACAATGAAATACGATACATTTAAAGGCTTATCAGACAGACAGAACAGTTGAATATTAATAGTAATATTCAGTGTAATATTCGGACAGGCTTTTAAAACTCTGGAAAGTAATCACGACAGCAACTGTTTTATCTTTCATTGTGACAGTCGCAAGGTAAAAAGCTGAAACACGGCGTTCACGTTACAAAGTAATCCACCAGGAATGTGTGATTGCATGAATGTGATTGGCCAAACCAGTGCCTTTCCGGATGACGTTGGTTGCGTTGCAGCAAAAGATGAGCTTGGCTCAACTTTTTTCCCAGACCACCTTGTGTTGTTTTGCCTGAGCTCTCTGCGTTGGCACACCTGCTGTGTTTTCATGCAGAGGTAATGTCAGTCTGAATGCCGCTAGGCGCCCCGAAATCTGGGTTTATTTTGCTGTAATGACGCCAAGAAAACAAGCTGCATAGTTGCAGGCATGAGATACAGAGAGCATACTGTGTGGTGTTACAAACTAGAATACACTTAACAGCGTCCTGACATGACAGCATAAGTAAGAAAGAGGGAGAGAGGAGAAAAGAATGACTAGCGTTGAAATGGATATATGAACGTGACAGCATAAGCCAAAGAGGAAGTGGGTCAGAAAGAGAGATACAGACAGAACAAAAGATTGATGGACAGAAATAAAGGGAGAGAGAGAGAGAGAGAGAGAGAGAGAATGAGATGAGGATGATGATGATGATGATGACAGAGTAGCTGCCAAGAGAAATGACAGCAAAGGTTAGTACTGCCCTGCAGGAGTTGGCCGGCATGTGTCACTCAGAGAAAAAGCAGACTCATACAGAAAACACACCCCCCCCCCATACACACACACATGCACACACACACACACACACACACACACGCACAGATACTGTACTTGGGAGCTGCCACCTGACATCTGCAGTCAGGAAGAGTGGCATGACAAAGGATAGTGGCAGGGAGGTGGAGGGCAGAGAATCAAACCTACCTGACATTTGACAAATATGGGGCCAGATGGTTGCTGCGGCTTGTTGCTTTGACCTGCTGTGCCAGACCTGCTCTCATAGACATATGGGGCTCTGGTTGTGACAAAAACAACTGTGATACTGTAAAAACCAAAAGAGGGGAGCTCTCCAGAGGGAGAGGAGTCTCTCTCATTTTCTCTCTCAGGCTTCACAGCCCTAGCGTGCCTCATCACATCTAACCTTTCCAGCATCAAGGGCAGTCAATACACACAAACTCTAACACTCTCAGCTGGAAACTATAATCCTCCAAATCACCTTTGTTACAGTGTTAGCTATCAGGCTCCAGGCTGCTCTGACTCATTTTGAACATGAAGCTGGACAGTAAAAAGTTAAGAAAAAAAACAACAAAAAGCCCCTAAATGCATTTACAACAAACAATGCATATCAAATATCCACTAAGGGAAAAACAGACAAGATGTAGGAGTTTATTACAGGGATGCAAACAGGTAAGGGGTGAAAAAGGTGAGAACATTTCATAGATAGAGAAAACCTTGAAAGAGACAGAGAAAATTTTGAAAGATATTCACTTTTCATGCTCATTTCTAGTTACTTTTAAGTATATTTGCATCTGCCTGAAAACTAATTCTAACAGCTATTATGGGGTAAAACAACTCTACATGAAACACATGAAAGGAATCAACAGATGTGGTGGCTGAATACATCAACAAGACAAAAACAAGAAGACAACAACAAGATTAAAAAAAAGTATGAAGGAAATCGGCTTATAGTAGCTTCTTTATGAATAATCTTCCACTATCAGGCATATAAGCTTATATCTGGTCTATGTGCATAATTACATATGACAAGTAACATAAATGCAAACGTGATTCCAAACTTTGTTTACTGTAATAAAACTACAATAAAACTATGAAAGGAATAACGCTATTACCAAGGAGGAAACAACAAAGTACATTATTACCGTAATACATTAATACCGTAGTTTATTTTACTTTATGTAAAATAAACTCTAAGCTAAGGTGTCTGTTACTGCCGCGTAATACTTCATCTGACCCGTATCCTGGTGTGAGGTTTGAAGTAAACAGATACACTTGTAGAAATCGTTGAAAACCGTCATTTTCATGCCTCCCGCCATCATGATAGCACCATATCCCTCCTCTTACGTTTAGACCCGCCCTTTCCTCCATTCACATTTATGAAGCTAGAACCAACAAATATTCAGCCTTTTTGCTTTATTATCAAAATTGTTCACAATTCATTTTCTGTCAATTGACTGATTAAGAATTGATCACTAATACTTGACGCCACTCACTGTTACAGGCCACCGCTCCACCAGAAAAAGATGGAGAATATATAGAACAGGGGTGTCAGGAGTTCATGTAATCGCACACGTAATCTTCAAGTCTAGACAGAGGCCCTTGATGTACGTCATCCCCTCTATGTCACCTTAATGCCAGATAGAAACATGAGTGTCGGGCTCATTTACTGCAATCGTTTAAAAAAAAAAAAGCCATCTCAGACGCTATGAGATGTGATGTCACATCCTCCTAAATAGTTACATAAAGTAGGTTGATGGAAACACACACTAACTCTCATTTTATTTTACAAAAAAATTAGAAGTTTGCTTAAAACTTGTGCCACATGGAAACATAACTTGATGCTCATATCACACCTTCCTGCCCTCCTGCTGTGGACTCAATCTTTCTCTCTCCGGTTTCCACCTCCTCTTTATGTCAGGTAATACACACACACACACACACATACACTGGAACAAATGCACAAAGGCTGGGTTACACGCTGCATGTCCCTCAAATCAGCAGTTCGATACAGTCAGATGACTCATCCTTCCCCACTTCCCATCAGGACCAATATGGGACACCATCTGCCTCGCCCTACTAATGGTAGAAACTTCTCCAATTTCTCCATCACTTTGAGACATTGCTCGTCTTGTGTGTGTGTTAGAGAGTGTGTGTGTGAGTTTGTATTGAAGCAAATGAAGAATGAGTTACTGTATGTTCCTGTCGCACTGGAAGAATCTGGAAACATTCTTCTTACTATAAGAGACAAAAATATGACAAGCTGATTATGAGATCATGATGGTATCATTATTTTCCTGCTATTGTTTTTTTTTTTTTCTATTAAATTATTTCTTGAAGACAGATTTTGTGGTAGTGCCAAATATTATGAACAAATCAAAATTTCAAGTTCACCATAGCACAGTTCACCACTAGATTTCAAGACATCAAGAGTGAGTTGTGATGTTGTATATACATATATGTACTGTATGTATAGGGCTGCAAGCAATGGTTTTTTTCATTGTCAGTTGATCTGCTGTTTTTTTCCTCAATTAAAGGACTCAAAGATATTTAATCTGTCACATAAAACACGGGAAAGTGGCAGATTAGATGAAACTGAGGTATTATTATCCAACTGTGAACCTCTACAGAGCTTTTTTAGCCTCTTTTAGCTCATTGTTTTGGTTTAACAACCCACATATTTACTATAGTCAGAGTCACTCTCATCAGTCTTTTTCCAGTAGAAACATATTAGCGATTTGTTGGAAAAACAAGCTCTGAAAAGCTCTCACTTGCCAAGCATCAAACAGCAGACAGACTAGCTGATGAATATATCGCAGTATCTAGCGAGGCAAAGGCCCAGATAGTTTTCTCAGTAGTCATTATGGGCCGTAACATGGCTCAAAGGAGAGTGATTATTATATAACTGTATTTAAAAATATTACATTACTCAGACAGAAACACAGTTCCCAGTGAATGCTAGCAAGCTCCATGTCTGCTGGAGTGTAAATAGGCAATGTTTGGCTTGTTGTTGAGTTGTTCCATCCAGACACAGAGCAACATCTACATTTGTTGGAGTAGTGTTTGTGTCCACCTGACGTATATAAGTCCAATATTCACCATCGTTTTGGTCTCTACCAGTTCCTCAGAAAAGTATTCAGCTGTGCATCTGCTTAATGCTCCTACATGTTAACTAGCTAGTTGCTAATATTGCTTACTTTGTCTGTGCGGTGTTTGTTATTGTGAAACTCACAAGATAATGAAAAGTATTTGTGAAGAAAACGTAAAGTAAAAATGTTTTCAGTAAAAACTTCTTTCTGCTGATGCTGGAAACAATTGATGAAAGCAGTGAGACCAAAACAGTAAAGTTGCAGGCTGTAAAACCAAAACAATAAGCTGAAAGGAGCTAAAATGCTCCACAGAGCTGAGAGGAACAGCAGGGTTGGATAACGTGGCCTTGTTACTAGGAGTGACTCCTTTCATATAACACACAGTCATTTGATCCATTATTAATATAAAAATATTGATTAGTGCAGCATGTTGACAAGTTGAGGACCCAACCTGGGCTCATGTGGATTCCAAAATAACATCACAGCTTATGTTTTATTTATTGTTTAAGCCTGGGTCATGAATTGAGACCCCATTTCTTGAGCCTGTACCTCTGAAGCGAGACTAGATTTCCCATTTGACTTCAGAAAAAACTGTCACCTTGAGGCTTCCCTCCACATGCACCCAAAAGCTTCTGTTGTGATTTTTACCAGGTCACATAATGAAAACCCATCCAGTGAGACGAAACCCTGTGAAGAAGAGAGCTCTTCATTTTTATCAGTCAGAGGGCCTGACATTAGAAATTTAGTCTCACCCCAAGACTCAGGCTTTAGAGCTCTTTGGTCTCCTCCTGTGGGATTCTGTCCCATGAAAATGTACTGTTACTGTTGTCAGAGAAGAAGGTGAGAAAACACATTTCCAATTGAGAATCACCACTGTGAAGAATGCCTGCCACATAAACAACAAAAACAAATAATCTACTTGTAAGTGCGACCACGAAGGAAAATTATATTATATGGTAAAGACGGGGATGAGGCCATGAGTATTACTCCACATCCTTCCTTTCCCTTCCTTCTTTCTTTCTGCCTTTCTTTCCTTCGGCTGATGCTGTCCTGGGTCAAGAGCTACAACCTTTCATGTCACAAAGTCTTTAATGATGGGGATGCTTCATCAGACAATTAGATTTTGTCATCTGCTTCATTGGTTAGACATCACTTATTAGCATATCCTCTCTTACTCGCAGTCATTAACAGCATTGTCCCTTGAAAAAGAATAAAACTGTTTGCTATTCCCAGCTGCTTCTAAGCTCACGTTTGACAGCCAACCTATGACATCTTTCGAAAACAGTTATGTTTATTTTTTGTACTTGAATCAAGTGCAAGTTGCACCACTTCTAGACAATTAAATTAAGCTTACATCAGCTGTTCTTACCATCATGAGGGTGTAAGGACAAGTATAAAGATCTAATCAAAGCCGATAGCTGTCCAAGGAGGATTTATTAATTAGTATGTTGGTGTGAGAGGAGGGAGGCATAGAGAGCCTGGGAGTTGTCAAGGCTTTTTGGTAACATGGCTGCAGTGTAATGCGGTATGAATCCTAATCAGCACTAATTAAAATATTTTAAGTCATAGCAGCCATCAGGAACTTTCTCATACATCTCTTTTCTTCCTCCGGTCTCTCTCCCTACAGTACATCTTCTCTTTACTTATTATCTAGTGATTAGTGAACGGTTTACTTCACTTATTATCAGTGCGTCATTGGATGCCGATAAGCTCCTGATGAGGCGAAAAAACATAAATCACACTTTTATAACAAATGTTCAGTGGATGTACTCTGAAGAGACAGGCAGTATGATCTATTAGGATGTTAAAGCTGCTCCATATTATTCATAGCCATGTATAGCTGGGGTCAACAACATGGCCGCTCTGGGAATGAGAGGTCTAAAAGCGCAATATCATTCTAGATAAATTTTACTGCCTTCAGCTGAAACTCTTCTAAGTGAATTATGTGCCATATGTTAACTTGATGTCTACGGAAGGCCAAAAGGATCATAAATGTCTTTGGCGTGGATCTGCAACCCGAGCTGGAGGAAACTGCTTAGCTGAATATTGCTCATGATATGGAGCATCCATGCTGGATGATAAAGTTTCACACACAGGCAAGCTTCAGCTGAATAATCTGATTGGTCAAAGCGGCATTTCACAAGCTAACTGTACTTAGCTTTCTTTAAGGAAGCTATTGTACTTAGTTTTCTGTATTTGTACCCAATATGGTATTGTAAATGGACATGACAATGTGTCACCCATAAATGATCCTTTTCAAAGGAAGAGAAGGGGAATGACATGCAACAAAGGTCTCTGGCCAGACTCCAACCATGGCTGTTGTGGTTTATGGTCGTCACCTTAAACCCCCAGCTCACCAAACCAAACCAAATATTTTCATATGAAAACTTTTTTGTGATTTAACAAAATATGTCTTCTTAAATGCATATGTTTACTTTTGTATTACCACAACGACTGCAAAAGCTCTGTGAGGTTGTACTTGAGCTAAATGCAATGACAACACTAACATGCTGATGTTTAGAGGGTATAATGTCCTCTGTTTTAGTTTAATGTGTTAGCATGATAGCTAATATTGGCGAATTAGCAATAGAAAAAGTTCTGTACAAATGAGGCTTCGTTGTGCAGGTATTAGGTTAAAAACCAACTTAAATTTTGACCTGCTGGTGGTGCTAAATGACAAACTAAGGAATCACCAAAGTGATTTCTTTGGGGAAATTAAATGTCTGTATCAAATTTCATGGCAATCCATCCGATAGCTTACTTGTTGAGATGTTTCACTACAAAAACACAATTGTTAACCTCATGGTGGCACTAGAGGAAATGTCTGTACAAAATTTAATCCAATAGTTGTTTGAGAGATATTTACAGACCAACAGTGCAATCCCCCCGAAATAAGTAAACAAGAACGATTCTATAAGTGTTCTCGTTGGTGCAAACTCACAAACAAAATGCTACTAAAGAGGTCTTGACGTTCAACACCCAGCCCAACTGGTAACTGCTGTATAAAAGATGTAATGTCATTCGTTCCTGTGATTACAGGTACTTTGGGTACTTTGCGCTGTATAAAGCTGCTTCTCTTTTCACAGTGAAGCACGCCATTTCAATACAAATCGAAAATACCAAGGCATGTTTTCTTCGTATTTTTGATTTTCACAAAAAGCAAGTGGTAAGAGGAAGAAAAATAATCTATTTTGATGTGTTTTGTAGTGAATGGGAGGCCATATAACCTTTGGATCATAAGTGGATGGAAGCATGTTGTTCTGTCATCCACTAAAGTAATATCCCTGCGGTTTGCCCTGCCATAGCTAAGTACAGAGCTGAGATAGGAGACAGAGAGGAGATAAAGAGTTTTCAGACTGAGCATTGCGAGGATAGAGCCCCATGGGGCACGTAAACCCAGATTGTGGCCAGTCAACTTACTGCACAGCAGGAATGGAGTGTGTTAGTGGTTGTGTGTGTATTAGGGATAATGATGCAGTGAAAATATGAAGCAGGGATCCCATCATCATAGAGAAATAGCAACAACACACCATAAACCACAACAGTAAAACTCAGAAGATTTTTTAAAAATCCAAATAAACAGGAAGCTTTTCTCATAAATAATACTGTGAATGAATGAAGTTGTGACACAAATACACTGAAAGTTTCATCTGAAACAACTGCAGAGGCTGGTACATATGCAAATTATTTGAAAAAAAAGAAAAAATTGGTCCCATCTGTTTGTTTTTCTGTGTTTTTATTTGCTTGATATTTAGACGGATATCTTTCAAACTCATTGATAGATTTTAATAAAATATGGTGGAAAGTTAGGCCATGGGAAAAGGAATAAATGATTAGTCTTTGGTGCAGATCTGGATCCAGAAAGCATCCCCATGTCACCATTTACCAAGAAATTTACATTTCAGCTCAAAACTCCTGATCTGCGAGTTGTAGAAGCCAAAATCTCCATTTTATGGATACATTGAATAAATTCAAATCTGTCAGCAGAGTCCCCTGCTAAGATTTTTTGGCAAAACAGTGTTTCTCATTCTGCTTCTTACTGTGAGTGATTAGATCCTATATGAACTTTGGTAGAATTTTCTGTCAAAGTTTGAACAGTTATGGTTATATCACATAACAGATGTCTGTGATTCTGTCTGTACTTTCCTCACTGCTTTGAAATGGGTGAGAAAAAAACTGATGTGACATGTTCCTGTTATATATTACATATCATCACAGTTTAGCAACATTTAAATCAAAATGTGAAGACGGTCGTGGGGGTTGTTTGCTTGTGTTGCCAACACTAACGATCCAATCCGATCCAAGTCCTGATGAATCCGTTTAATGTTTTTGAGTTTTAAACTCTTCAGAATGTTTTTTTCCCCAAACTTAAAGTTCAATTGTTACTTACTCAGTCATGCATATTTCATTTTAGAGAAAAATATAGAGATTTTGGTAAATCCATCCTTGTCCAGAGCCTTAACATTCCTGGACCGGATTAAGATATTACTAAACGTACTGTATGATTGCCACAATTAGCCAATCAGCATGATTGCCTGACACAACTGTATGTGATGATATTTTTTTATTTTTTATACCTGACACAGTGCTTGGATCTTCTGCTTGAGGAATAACTTTAACAAAATATGTCTAAAAATATGTCTAAAATATATATATATATATATATATATATATATATATATATATATATACATATATATACACACATATAGTCTCTATTGATGCAATATGGGAGTCTGTAACAGTAATACCAAAATATATTATAACTCAATATATCTCTAATGATATTGACAGGTAATACTTTCTTTCAGCACTTTTTGTCCAGCAGACATTTCAGCTGTCTATTTTTCTGATGCATTTTGTCAGCCTCAGCAGAGAGGCAAATGTGTAACCAGAGACCCATGCAATATGCAAAACCACATTGCAATAACATGTATCACTCATGCATCAGTCTTAAAACTAGGAAAATTTCTGCCAGCGTTTTTTCTAAGTTGTATAATTGTACTGTAATCCACCCCCTCTCAGCATCTTGTATATACACTTGAAGAAATTTACTTGCACTCAGCTGCCTTTGAAGTAATGCACTTAATAAGTATGCAAACTCTCACGTCGTCAAAACACCCTCTAAACTTTAAACTTGACAACATTTGCTAAGCAGTCAGTGTAACAGATATTCCACTTTTCACATGCTTAGAGAAATCTGACGTTTTTTCTTTCTCTATCATTATTATGTATTACACCAGTTTCGAGAGCAGTGACTTAATGATGCAGATGATGGAAATCAACTTTTATGATTGACAGATGATCAAAGTAGCAAAGATGAGACAGAGAACATCACTGGCTTCAAACACCATGAAATGCAAATAACCAAAGCATGTTCACTTAATCGGTAAAGTAGGTTCATAAGATCATTTAGCCCTACTGATCACAGAATATTGGCCACGTTTTTTTCAGAGATGCTACCATGCAGAAAGGCAGATGTTTAATGATGGAAGCAGAAGGAGAACAGCAACTCTTCAAAGACGTTTTGATGGTTTAGAGACATCAGTGAGGCAAAAACATGCTCCAGCACTATCAAACAGGACTGAGAAATCTCAACTCGACTCAGAGTTGGAAAAGTTAGTGATGCAGATTTTGAGAGAGACAGCTTGTTCCACGACAACGAGATCTGTGATAAGACAACCAACTAACTGGCATAGACTCTTTTAAATGTGTTGAAAATAAATATGACAGTTCCTACAAAGTTCAATGAGCTGTCGAGCCAATGTGTCACATATAATGTCATATGATTATATAATATGATCCAGCATGTTATTACGCTTTCATCGTACTACGCATTACTATTCAGGTTTTTCTAAATGTACTGGTAGCTGTTGTCGAGCAGGCACAGCTGTCTGTTTGCATTGCGACTGTATAATATTACAATCTTGTGATTGGTTCACAGCTTTATGTTTGGTTGTCTGTTCATTAAAAAAAAAAAATTAAAGGTGTGCTGTGACGTTTTCTTGAAAGCAAACAAAAGCTATGAATACATTCAGTGTCTCTCACCAAAATGCATTATGTGTATCCTTGAGCTCTAACACATGTTTAATACATTTCCTTCTTTATAAAACATTAAATCCTGCTATTGAGGATTTCTTGCTAGCAGGATTCTTCTTCACTGCCTCTGTTGGCACATTGCCTTGTTTGTTGGCGCCACCAACTGTCAATCAGTAAAATAGCATGAAATCGATGACGATGTGAATTTCGTGCATGTGCGTCCTGTTGTGCGTGCATGATATAAACAAAACCACTTGCAAAAACTGTGCTCCATAGCGCTACTAGTGGTCAAAAACTCCACAGGGTACCTTTAAGTTCAATGTAGCCAGCTGTAGTGACATCTGCTTACAAGGATTTCAGCATGATGACCAGAAAATCCTGCACACCGTTGATCACAACAAAATGTTGGTCCTCAGAACTTAATTATATGTAAAAATGAAGCGGTTAAATATATTGAAATGTCCTGCAGGATTGTTTTTCTCACAGTCAAGTTGTTGACGCTGTGCTTTTTACTGCATTTTAACGAAGGGCTAATTGTTTGAACAGCTTACCTCATTAAGGTAAGATCGCAATGTAATAAGTTCTTGCAAAAGTAAAAACAATATTTAAAAAAGCTGCTGATCACCAAGAAAATTATAATACAAAGGAAGAGAAATAGTACAAGAGAAAAGAAAAACCTAAGTGATCTCATATAAACAGCTTCTAAACACAAGGTTTTGTTTTGCACTTCAGGAGAATTATGTCACCTCTGTGCTCTTTAGGTCTGCTGAACGTACATTTATTCTAAACTGTAAACCTTTTTCATCTCATAAAACCCACACCGAACAAAGAGTTCCACATCTCATTTGTCTACAAATCTTACCAAACAGTCTAAAGCCATTTTCCTTTACGTTCCCTTCATTCCTTTACAATGTCTCCTGAGGAAACTGGCCAAAATACACTTTAATACTTGAATATATTTTTTCCACTTTGCCTTTCCATCGTGGTTTATAACACTTTCACATCACTCAGGTGAGCAGGTAGCCCAAGCAGTCACTCGGTGCCTTGATAACAACCTCCAGCTCAGCACATCTAAAACACAAGAACTCATTATACACTTCAGGCACAGCCACCTCCCTTAAACCCCCATTCACATCTCTGGAGAACCCATGACCGTCACTGACTCATACAAATTTCTTGGCACACACATCAGCAACACACTCAATTGGGACATCAATTGAGACTAAATTACCAAAAAAAAAAAAAGCCCAGCAAAGACTGTTTTTGCTAAGACAGCTCAAAAAATTCAAAGTAAAACAAAAACCTCCTCCTTCAGTTTTACATAGCCGGCATTGAGAGCATACTCACCTCATCCATATCAGTCTGGTACAGCAGCACGAACAGTCACACACGCAAAAAACTGCAGCACTAAGTCAATAAATCATCCAAGATTATTGGCACCTCTCTCCCATCAGTTGAATAACTAAACACACAATCAAAAGAGCAAAAAAGATCATCTCTGACCCCTCTCACCCTGCTCACCACCTCTTCTAGCTGATGCCCTCTAGGAGGCGCTACAAGTCCCTGCCCACTAAAATATGGACTCTGAACTCTTCTCACTAACGCTGACAGATGTACCTTCACTTAAAACCTCCGTGTCAACCTTGTAAATATTATCTGTGATTTCTATCTTGTGTTAATTTGTGAATATTGTCTGTTGTGTCGGTCATGTGGCTGATGAGATGCTGATATCCGTCTATGTTTGATGTTATCGACACTGTTGAATTGAGCTTACCCTCCATGCTGTTCTGAAAGCAAATCCCACTGATCTCGGTTGTGTGATCATTAATAAATGATTGATTAATAAATGATTGATCACATTAATTAGCGTGTTCTCACATTTTTACTCAGCACACAAGCCAGAAACATTGAAGATGTTGATATGACAGATCAGCTCTTTACTTTCTCAACTTTGGGCTTTGAAGGTAAACACACACACACACACACACACACACACACACACACACACACACACACACACACACACATACATAATCATATAGGAATACAATACTCTTCCCCTTCATTTGATTCAGCGCTGAAGCTTAATTACAAATCCTGTAATGACAGACTGATAATATATGCCTAAAATGCAGCAGAGGCGTACACAACATAATGCTCTGACTTAAAGACACTCGCAGGAGCTATACAGCACAATAACAAACACTATTATGACAATCAGCACTGTCTCAGAGTGTTTGGAGAATAAATACTATTATGAAAGACATGCCGCTGTGTCGGAAGATTGGCCCCCTCAGAAAAGGATAAAATCATTGTTTCTTTTTTACTGACAAAATAAATTTAAACCCCATGAGGTCTGTCTATATTAACAGCAAGCGA
The DNA here is from genome assembly GCF_914725855.1 of Thunnus albacares. Taxonomy (NCBI): domain Eukaryota; kingdom Metazoa; phylum Chordata; class Actinopteri; order Scombriformes; family Scombridae; genus Thunnus; species Thunnus albacares. The sequence goes on along the minus strand of NC_058117.1, from coordinate 19,586,054 downwards.
CAACTCTATTCATCCACATTTATTTTGCTTCAAGATTAAGCTTACTAATAAAGAACTGTGCTCAGTGTGCGACTGGTTTGGTCAACGCTGTATGGAAAGGTGTGGGGGGGCTATTTGATCCAACAAGCTACTGTGTTAAATTTGTCTACTGTTGTTTTGAACCTCTTTATATTGTGCAGGTGTTCGTGTACATGCAATAAGGCAGAGGAAAGTCATCCAACATTTTGGCAGCACACTGTAGGTTCGTGTGCGAACTTCACCTTCACTCATGGAAAGATAATCAACCCACTGGAGTGTTTAATCTCAAATACGGCCGCTGAACCACAAACTACCTCTTACAACTGCTCTGTACTGCATTACTGTACTGCACTTCCCCTCCGTCTTGGACCGGACGTGCTGCTGCTCTAAAGGGAGCGCCTCACCTCTGATCCAATTCATTTGAGGAGCGCTCCGCAAACAAGCTGCACACGAGACCTACTGTAATGTGATGTTTTGTATTTCAACCACAATTCCTCTTGAGATGATGGAATTGTTTCGGCTGACGGTTACATTCGGTTACTGAAACGCTCCTGGAGGAATGTTCAGTCAAGTGGCTCGGTTGGAGTTTGAACTCCAGCTGTCAGCACCGGTTTACCGACCCAGTGGTGGAGGCAGTGGGAGAGGAAAAATGCAATCCATGCGGGGAAAAACAGAAAGCTTAGCTGGAGGTATAGTAGGAGGGAAGAAGTAAAGAAAGAATGAGGGAATGAGAGAACTTCAATGAGGAAATGATCTAGAAAGTATTCAGAGAGCACATGCATGCAACTCCAAAGCCACAATCCTCAGAATTGGTTATTTGAAAAAATAGTGGATGTTTTTTTCACGGAGGAAGGTGCAATAGTTCATGGGAACACAGCATAAATGTCCAAACTTCATGTAGTAATAATATGAATTTAGTTGTAAATGGAAATACTGTTCTATACACAGTCCCTATGAGTTGCATCCTTATTTATGTCTGTAATTTCTCTGAAGAAATTGTATCAAGCAGCGATGATATTTGGTTAAAATACTCTCAAAAGCACAAAAACTGGGCAAAAACATGACCAACAGCTAGCAATGGATTTTTAAAACATTTTTTTGAAAATCAAATACATTTTTTATAACCCTCTACTTTGAAATTCAAATAATTTTTCAACAAACATCTGCTGGTTGCAACTACAACTACAAAGATTTGAAGCTTTCATGTGTCACACATGACAGTAAACTGAATATCTTTGGATGTTGGATTGTTGATTGGACAAAGCAAGACGTTTGAAGGCATCACCTTGAGCTTTAAGAAATTATAATGAGCATTTTTACAGACAAAACGCTTAATTGATTAATCAAGAAAAATAATCATTAGTTGTAGCTCTAAATGACTCCATCAAAAAGAAAGGAAAGGAAATAATCTGACTGGATTTCAACATTGTTATTATTAGTTATTTTTTAATAAAACAGAAGTATTTAGATAACTCCTCTCACCTGGATTTGCACACACACCAAAAATGGATCACTTGGACCTTGGATGATTACTTCAGTTGCCACCAAATTTCAGTGAAATCTACAACTAACTTAGTTTTTTGGGATATCTTGCCAACTAACAGACAAACAAGACAGGACCAAAAGCCTACCCTCCTTAGTGCAATGATGCATCAAAAACATTGGTGTAAATTTGTGGATAGTTTTGAAGAGGTGCCTCTCTGATTAAAAAAATCCATGGAACACTTTTCATTTCCAAATACTGACCATCACTGAAAAATCATCTCACATTTACACAGAAATTCTCGCTGGTTAAAAATGAATCGTTTTCATTTTGCAATTCTTAGTACCCAACCTTTATCCTTCCATTCACACTGCTTCCCCTTTATCATAAACAGAGAGCGGCTGCTTCAATGCCACTGGTGCTTTGTGGCTTTTTAAGGTGCCTCCTTAAGCCTCCGCCTATCTGCTGTCCTCATTGTCCTCTCTCTATATGATAAGCCAAATAGGACTGAGCCACCGCTGCGAGATACCGAAGGCCATTTGACTAAAGGTTATTTTAAAATGAAATGTCACAATTCCCCGTCGGTAGCAGGAAATCTGGTCCAAATTTCCCATCTTGTATCGCTGACAAGAGAGAAGCAGAACGTTCTCATGCTGCAAATCACACAAATCCACCACTTGCAAAGCTTCAACACGCATATTTTCTTGTTACTGCCCAGCAGGGAAGCATTTAGTGGAACACAGCAGAGATAGCATGTTTGGAATTTAATTTCAAAGGTAATCAATACCAAAAAAAAAACAAGCTCTGATTGAAAAATATGAACCTCGCTTCTTGCTTCTCATCATACCTTGCAGTTTGATATGTAAATGTACCAAATGGGATTCAATTAATAATTCACAAGCATGTCATTAAGGTCAGTTGCCCCTATGTTTTCAAGACAGTTTTACACCTGGTTAAGCGGTTGTTGGGGAAGCAAATGTTATTAAGCTCTATGTAGGAAATTAGAGCAGTGGTCCCACTAGGGTTGGAGACTTGGAATGTGATCAGGACGCCATGAGAAATTAGTTCGCAACCATCTGCCTGCTCTTGTCTCAATATGTTCGAAATTGTCCAGAGAAAATGATACGCATTCATGGCCAAACAAATCTCAGACCATAAGACCGATGGCTATAAAATAATCTCGGAGTAAGCATAAAGAGAATATGACGCATTTTGAGTCATTTTTCTAAATAAATAACCAGCACACAGCTTCAGTATGTTGGTGTTGTGTGCATGCAGCTGTAACAGTTTTTTATCCTTACCGAAATTAAAAACACAAGCAAAATTTTAAGTAACGGATTAAACAATGTGTTTATCTGCTCTAACGTAAGCAGCTAACGTTAGCACTGCTGCTATTTTAATCCATGTATTAATGATTGGAAATTTCTCCAGTTAAATACTACTCCAGAAAGTGGAGTTAAAGTTAAAAGGTGTTTTATATGCAGAGACAGAAATGCAAAAAAACCCAAAAAACATCTTTTATAACCTGACACTGATGTTTTCTTTGCAGAAAGTTTGCTACAGTGGATTATAATGGACGTGATTTAATATTGTTTTGGTATTAGAGGATCAGAATTGGTTTGATCATAAGGGGATTAGAGTGAATTAGTTCATCTTTGTATTAGAAACTTCTGTTTTGAGCCACAGGCTGAGAAAGTCTGTGGATTTTAATATCGGGTGCAGATTTGGAGCCATAGTGTCATATTCATTATATTGGTTTTGATTTAAAATATTTATCTTTCCCTTTGTGTTGCTGCTTCGCTTTGTCATCTGTCTGCTTGCAGTAGCCTGGCAACAGGGCGTCATTGGTCTAAAATCCTTGAATAATATGCAAGGGCCCTCGGTGATATGATGTGACCCGGGGTCAGATTATAATTAAACCCCAACAGAAGCTGCCCTCCATTCCGCAACGTTTTAAAGGTCATGCATATGAAGGGGAAAAATAAAGAAAAAGAGGGATGGTGGAGGAAAATGGCATTATCCCATTGAGCAGGCTAACACAGCCTGTGACCTCCTTCTCCCCAGCGCATATTTACCACAAATTAAGATCTTTCAGAGGAATGTACAGTACGTGGCGGTGATAGCTCAGGGAAATGGGAGCGCTGTAAGGCAACATGAAGCAATCTTTACCTCAAATTAACTATAAATGTGTCTTACTGATCTCAATTTTCGCTGATGATTAATTTAAGACCTTGCATATGTTTCAAAAGCTTAATATGAAACATTAAAAATGGATTATTTTGGGTAAAAAATTCAATAATAAGTGTCTTCAAATTAAGTAGTTATTAGATAGATAATTTGAGCAGTTTAAGTTGTTCATTTTTCAAAGTGCCAACAGGTTTGTGTGTGCAAAGCTGCAGTATTTCAGTTTTTGTCTTTCCTACCAAGAGGAAATCACTTATGTATACAGTATGTTTAGACAACAATATGTCACTGAGATCCATTTCAAGACCAAATAAACCTTCGACCTCGCCTTTAAAGTGCTAAAACACGTCTGAAGGTAATGATACACTGAGTTACGTAATAATGTTTGCACCTGCGTGTCTTCAATGCACCCTTTAGTGAGTCTGGAAAAAACAGGAGGGCAGTTTTAAAAATAATTAATTTTCTCTGAAGGATGAGAGAAGCTTTGTGAATATGTGCTAATCTCTTATGATTACCTCGTGTTGAATCTCTCTTCATGATTCAATCTCCCACGTAAAGATAATTCAGGATCACAAAGTGATTTTTATGTATATATTTCTAAAAGTAAAATGTGAATACACTTAAGTGTAGTGAATTTAAAAGCTGCTGCTTATCTTTTTTTCTTCATTATTCACTGTTTTTCCATTCAGTGACGAGTGTATTTTTAAACTCATCCATATTTACATTTTTCTATTTCTAATATGTTTATTTGTGAGATTTGTCTTGTCTAATTAAAGCTGGTTGTATTTTAACGTCTCAACATTTGTTGTCTTTTAAGTGTTATTTAGAAATAACTTCTTTAACTGATCTTTTGATACCTTGTGTTACGGCTGCCGCTGACCCTCGCCTTACATGTATAAACCTTTCTACTGCTCCTTTTGTGCCTGTCAAGGGTAAAGGGCAGACTACTACTGTGTGGTCCCAGGGTTCGGATGCTCCTCCCGCTCCCTGGTTGGCGTTTTCAGCAATCCTGATTGGAGCAGCACCTGGTCCAGTGCTCCAATCCAAATGATGCATTTGGGGACTGAAACTACAAATGTTTGGCCAGCCTATCAGTCAGGGCAGCTGCGATTCTCTGAACAGCTCGCCACCGTGCCTTGTTGTTACCTCAGATTGTTAGATATCTGTTGTTTGTGAAACTAGTAAGAGGTATTTGTTAACTACCTGGGGACTGGGCCAGATGTAGTTTTCTGTTGATTACTGATAACACACACTGAGAATTTCCTTTGTTAGACACACTAGGAGGTGGACTGCCTTTTGGACTGTTTTTGTGGTGAATTAGATGTCGAGGTTTTATTTTTGTTTTGATATCTTTTAAATAAAGGTAGTTGTAGCTTGTCTGATCTACATTCCATGTATATAAATAACTTTATTTTACCAGCTACATCTGGTTTTATGTTGCTTCCCTTAGCCAGTTGCATCCTAACAACTTGACATGCACTCTCTCAAAATGTCTAGGTTTAATTTAAAGCTCTATATACAGTTTTTCTTCAGTGCATGTTTGTCTTCTTCAGAGTGTTTTCATTTAGCGATGGTTTGTTTCAGATTTGGGATATCTGTCTTTAGAAAGAGAAACATTTCTAAACTTGGTGTTACAGCTTCAAATCCACATTGGTTTGTCTTCTGAACAATGTCTGGTTATGTCTGTACAAACAAGAGCAGCCTCTTGTTCGATGAATTGTGGATTTGGACAGTCCTCGGTACTCTTTATTTCATGGGTATGGGTATGAAGTCAAAGTTACTTGCAGCCAGAAGAGAAAACAATAAACAGAACACCGAGATGTAGTAGCACGTCCAGCAGCGACCGTTTATTTTTCTCTAACACATGCTAAAAGCGATGGTCAGCCAACAACATTTGCCCTACAGCAACTCAGAGGGACACAGCACCTTGCATACAGAAACATGTAGAAAAACACAGGACAGTCTGTTACAGTAGTATAAACAGAACAGTGCTTGTATCCACCACATGTTAGCTTGGGAGTATGTCAGCCTTGGAGATATTGTAAAAAATATACATATCCTATATATTATATGTATATACTGTATATAATATACATATATTGGAAAACAATGCAATTTCAGTCAAGACTCATTTGTATGTGGGTTAAATTGAGAAGTCCAACTAATAAAGTCATCAGAAACTTTTAAAAACATCTAGAAACATCATTTCTGGATGTCCTAAATCTGATTTGGAGAGAAAACATCTAAAGGAATCACATTTATGATGAAATTATACCATTTCAAGTTTGGACATTTGGATTGAGCCACAGCATTTTTTTTAAATAGTAGTGTTTTCCCTACAGTACAGAAAATAATAGAAAATCTATTTTTGCAACTTGAATGTTGGAATGTAATTCATTTAAGATGGACTGTTATGACTGTTACAGTTATTGCAGGTGCAGGTTGTCCCAGTGGTAATCAACACATAGAGGACGTATAGTATGTGACTCGGGGTTGTGCTGACCAAAGCGCTACACAGAAAGGGTTCACAAGAAAGACAAATCTACTATTTTTGCTTGACAGCTAAAATACTGCTAATACACCACTAGTGCTGAGAACATGATTTTCTCGATGAGGGCTGATATTTTATGGGGTAATGCAACTCACAGGTTCATAAATTAGTTAAGAAACCATCTGTGAACTAACCACGAACTCTTGGTTTCTTAGTTAATTTGTTGAATAGTTTCTTAAAAAGCCCATTTTATGGACTTGTGGTACTGTAAGTTGGGTATTAAGGCTCTGTGAGGTTTCTCCCCAGCCTGGTAATCCATCATGTGGGAGGACCGGGGGAGAATGGCCATGATTCCCTGAATTACCTCCCCTCCAACACACACACACACACACATATTCCCTTGAGTCTTCAGCATCCAACACACTCTCTCTGTGAGATGCCAGGTGGTGTAGAGTCACGGAAAAGCTGAGGGGAGGAAGGACAGGAAACACAGAAATAAGAAGAAATGTAAAGCTTGAGAGAGAGAGAGAGAGAGAGAGACGAGGGAATAGAAAAGCAAAGACAAACGGCAGTAGGAGCGGAGTGTGAGGCTATACAGAGATACACCAGCCTGTTAAACACAGCAGTCAGGGTTGAACGCCTGCTTCTTTAGCAACTGACAACCCGTCTCAAATTGCTGCAAGTTGTTGAAATAAACACCCTCCCCCAAATCCACACACACACACACACACACACACTCACAAGCATGACAAGTATGTATTTCTTTGTCTCTGGACATCTTATAGTACATTTCAGCCTGTAGCATGGCTTCATGGGCTAGCAGGTGAATTAAATGAGGACCTCAGTGAGGTCAAGGTGCTCGCTCTGCCTTAATCTCCATTAGCCCTGCACCACTTCCATTCTCTTTTAATTCCAATGGGTGAGTCAAATGTCACTGAGCTGTGGCCTTGCAGGTATGTGCATGTGAGCATTGCATGTGTGTGTGTGTGGGGAGTTAAGAACATTGTCGAAACAAACACGGGAAATGTCATACGTGAAAGACTCGAGAAAATACACAATTTTTAGGGGTTTATTCAGAAATTGACATCGACTGAATGTTTGTCCCTGGACACTATGGATAGAAGGAGGAATTACTGTGACCAATCACCCTCCCTAAATACATACACAGGGCCAGGAAAGACAGACTGCAGTTATTCCAAATATATCTGTGATAAGCAAATAAAATGCTTTAACTTCAGTTTTGCAGTGTGTTTCAGCCAAAAATGTCTGCATGTAGGGTTGGTTTGATGCCTTACTTCAAATTCAAAACAGAGTCAGCATAGAAATAAACACAAACATCAGTAAAGTACCATAAGATACAGACTGTACACTTCTATTCAATCCAAAACACATTTTATACTGCAGGAGGTAACAGTCTGATCCTCTGACAGTCTGGGTTCAGTGAAAGGTTTAGCTGTTGACTAGTTTGTGGCCTGGTTGAGTCTGTTCCCAACAAAGTTCCTGGTCTTCCTAATTCTCACATCTGGAATCAAGACAGCTGAATGCTGCACATTAATTGGCAAACACTAAAGTGTTAAATAAGTGGACATTTCTTTAGTTAATGAAGCATCAGTGTGAAGTTTGAATAATGAATCAATATGTTATGGCATTAATCTGTGATTTACAGCAGATCAAGTTGAGTCATTTTTACAGTAAAGCCACTGACATTTAAAGAAAATAAACACTCAATGCTCAGCTAGCTTAGCATATCAGGTTATAAGGTTAAAATTAATGTACTGGCAACTGTATACAGGAAATTGATACAAGAAGAAACTTAAAAACAAGAGCAAAACTCTTCATTCACAACTCCACTGTTATTTTAAAAATGACACATTCATACAGTGAAGTTGTTAAACACTATTACTAATTTTAAAATGGAAAGGTTAAAGTGTAAATCTTAATTCAAGGTTATTTTCACATCATATCACTCCTTCTGTAGCTCATGGTCAGGCAATTTTAGTTTGTGAAAAACTATTAAGAGAACTCACAATAAATCCATTTCTCAAATATGGTCGAACAATTTACTGTTCAGTGACTTCTTGATGCTTAAAACCCATGAATACTTCTACTCTTATTGGCAGCTTCTCTTCACAGCCTTGGGAACATTGTATGGTTTAAATACACCTCATCAAACTCTCAGATTATCACTTCACAATCTCTGGTTTGATTCAACAAATAGACTCTTTTAAAGGATGTGTTCGCTCTATTCGTTTATTCGCCAACTAAAAGCAGAAATAACTAGAAATAACAGCTCATACTCTGTTGAAAACCCACAATTTTCGCTTTCTCCCTCTCTGCTCTCCTCGTCCAGCACAAACTGAATTTATCTTTCACTTCTAACTATTCGATTCCAATTCTCTCTAAATAATAACTGTCTTTCACAGGGTGAAGGTCATGTCAGATATCTGAACAGCTTGCTCTCCTCCCTCAACACACAATACAATTCCACTCTTTGTTAAATTGTTCAAAAGGAAGCTTTCACTGTGCCGCAGCGCCGACTTCAACAGGCTTCTCCCGCTGAGACCTTGAGAAGAACAATATCAGATCCATTTTGCCAAATCAATATGTATTATTTTCAAAGGTGTGTTAGCTGCTACTGAAAGAGATTTTCTTTTCTCTAACACAGATTTAATATGGTGCTTTATCCCCGTTCATATCCTCTTGGGTTTCCTCATCAAGATGTTGAATGCCTTCTTTCATTTGGACGGGTTTTTATGACTACTGGGCTGCTCGTACGAAGGCGAAGATAAACAAGTTGAAGGTCAGTCCGCTCCGAGGGACAGTTCCCTATAACGACAACTATCAGACTACAGCCCATCATGCAGATGCTACATTATTGACCGCATAAACATCCATCATCAACAGCACTGTCCTTGATGTCTTTGATACTTTGTCCTTGATATTTCTTTTTTAATATCATGTGGCAGGTCACAGAGATGAAAGTGCATCATGAATGCATGAAGGATATAAAACCTTTTAAAGTTAGCTGACGAATGACATTGCTGGGGCATTTTTGGCACTTGCCTGGTAAATTGTTCATGCAGTATGACTAAACCTGAAAATGAAACGTAGCCTGAGTCTGCTTTACCTTGTTGCCTCCTGAAGCTATTGACTATTAAAGGATGCTTCTTGTTTATTACAACTACTTACTTTAGCGGTTCAGTCAGCCAGCTCTCACCTCATTAGTCCCTACAAGGAAACATCAAACTTTATTGTATTGTTGTATACCCTGGGCATATACTGGAATTGAAAATAATAAAAATCATAAATCGCGAAACAAATAAAAGTAAAAAAAAAGGAAACATCAAGCTCAGAACAAAGTTCGATTGCCAACCAGGCAAAGCAGGAAACTGTGCAGGGGCCCCGAACCCTCGATATAACCTGTGAAGCAAATACTTTGTGGTAACCTAAATCATACTTTTTACCTTTATACAGTATAATATAGTTTTGGCATTTTAAATATTCTTAGTTGCTCTTATACTTACATGGTGCTTATATTTAAATGAACTTGTTCTGATGCCCAGAGTTCATGTACACCCAAGGGCTCCATAATGAGTTAATCCGACCCTTGCTCAGCACAGCAGGAAGTGTGTAGTAAGTGATAATAATACGATGGGGCTTTTGAAATGTTATATATGAACAGCGATGGCGGTTGCAGCATCAGAGTCAGTACAGCTTTCAGGTGAGCGGTCTGGCAGCAGGTATGGCAGCTAAAGAGTGAGCAGCACTGATAGCTCAAATATCTGCCAAAATATACAGTACCAGCCCAAAGTTTGGACACACTTTCTCATTCAAGTGATGGAGAAGGTGCCCAAACCTCTGACTGGTACTGAAGCTGTGTTTTTATTTATAAGGCCTTGCCATCTAAGTTGTAGAGATATTCAACATCCTTATTTGAGCTCAGAGCTAACAACCATAACATAATAATAATAATAATAAGTTTATTTAGTACAGCACCTTTCACATGGGGTCACAGGGCTGGTTTATGCATCTTACTACTAGAATGAACTGAAACACAGCTTGAAGCTAGAGACACTTGTTCCTCTGAGCAACTTTAACATTTTACAAGCTGATATTTTTCTCTTGTTTGTGATCTCAGAAGTGTGTTTGAGTGTGTATGATGATTGTTTTGTGATAGTGATGTGAATGAACCATTTTATTTTGATGTAACCTGTTCTGTAACCAGGTCTCTCTTGCATAAGAGATCTTGATCTCAATGAGATTTCCTGAATAAATAAAGCTTAACTAAACTAACTAATGAAAAGACTGATGATTGACGTTGCAGAGGGAAGAATATGCTGTGTAAGTATAGCCATGGACTCAGGTATCCTAACCCCTGAACTAGCTTGCAGGCTTCATTTTTGGCCATCCTTCTAATCATCAATAATAACATTAATACTCACTAAGTGCACTAGTAAGATCTGCAACATTACTAAAGAAAAAAACAAAAACCACAAGCAGAAAATCATACAGATTTTTAACAAGCCTTCAGGTTAGCCAAACTTATTTGGAAGAGAAAAAGATGGCTAACCACGCGTGTAGCATATCAAATGCATTTTTTACTGGCACATCTTGCACATTTCCTGTTCAATGAGGAATTATTAGTGATATTTTAGATGTAGGTAATCCGGCTAAACTGCTCATGTTTCTGTCCTTGTCAGACTTTATATAGTTTCGACACCTTGTTCCCAGATTTCAACACTTACTTTTGTGAGTGGAAAGTTGCAGTGTACTGACTAAAACTACAGAGTTAAGACTCCAGTTCTGATAAAGCTGTGTAATCTTTTAACAGAAATAATTTGGCAAAACAATTTGAGACTCAAACCAAAAACATATGTTCTTCAATTATCTCATCTTGACAGTGATATGTTTACCTTCTGTCAAACTGAACTACTTAAAACATTTGTCAAAATCTTTTTCATATGCAGATTAGTTTCAATCAATACTCTTTCCTATATTAGACTGCATAGCTTGCTGCAGTACAGTAATTAATTTCACAATTTATGAAGTTGATCTCATTATCGCATGACAAAACAAACATTTCATTATAATAATCACTGCATACAGAAGCAGTTTTTTTTGTAATTATTTGATATATTATGGACTCCTCTATAAAAGATGCAGCTTTTGATCAACTAAAGCACAGAGCTGAGATCAAATGCAAATAAATTCATGATAAACAGGCCCGTATGTTATTGGTACAAATGCATCATGGGACCAGCTGCACTTGCTGATGATCCTGTCACACAGATGAGATGCTGTGTTTTGCAGAACTTGATGTGCTAGAGAACTGGGTTCAGACACACACACACAAACACACACACACACACACACACACACACACACACACATATATCCTCTCAGAAACGGCAACAGCACTGACAAAGGTTTGTCTGGGAGATGTGAGAGAGAGAGAGAGAGTGAGAGAGAGAGAAACTAGGCACTTCTCTAATAACAGAGAATTGAAATTTACAGTACGTCTCACTTATCCCCGTCTTGCTTTGGAATCACACACCGCAGCCATTAGGAGGAAACGACAATAAATGGGAAGCGTTTTGGGCCAATTTTCTCACCAATTACGACTAACAGTATTTTTTTTTCCCCCCTCTTCCACTTTTATGCTTTATAGCTCACCGCAGTATGTTTTACACAATGATCTTCTCCCCGTTGGTAATCTCTAATACTGCTGACATTATTATAACCCATCTTCAGTGCCTCTTTTTTGCCAGTAGTAGGCTCAAAGGATGAAATGCAGAGGCAGAATAAAACAAAGAGAGGGAGAGATAGCTAAAAAAAAAAAAAAAAAGGATGCTTTCCTTTATAACAAAATGCGTTGGGAGCAGTGCAGGCTGCAGAACATTAAAAACCTGAGGGTTGATTATAATGTGCAAGCATTACCCTTATTGAAAGATTCTCGCTATTTCCATCTGTTCAGATGTATTTCTCTACCTGACATTAGAATGTGTCATATAGCACTGTGTCTAGCCATTATTGCATTCACACTCCACATTAATATTGATTTCCTGTGCTCATATCTGAAATCAGATTGCCGCTCGCGTTGCCTCGACAATAACAGTATCATTTAAATCCTTGAGACTCAGGAAATGGAGTTGTTATATACGGTACATAAAAAATATCAGTGACATTAATGCAAAATGTTATGATTAAAGGCGCAATGAAACTAAAAAAAAAAAAAAGAGCCTTAAATCTTTAGAGCGTGTTCAGACAGACATCAGAACCCCCTCATTCATTTCAACCACTGCAACAACATGGCAAGGTGCCGATGCAGAGGGTTCGCACAAAAAAACAGAAGGTCGTATGGACAAAAAGCTTGTATGTGGCTCAACTTTTGCCGCACTGTAATTTGACGTCATCCAGCAACACACTAGATCCGTCAATTAAATCATGCAAACTCCACTTGTGTTTATTCACCCCAAACAGCCAAAATACCAACTGTACATTAGCTCTAAGCTAGCTAGTAACACATAAACCGACCACGTCTGCAGGAGTGTGTCTGTGTGTTTGTGTTCAGTTCAACTTCTGACTGGACTCAGAACTCATCACAGACTCTGGTTCTTTCTGTTATTTCCCTCCGGTCTCTCAGCTTTATCCTCTCGTCTCTGTACATTTATGAAGCAGACTCGTAAAACTCCAGGATACGTGCAATTTGTTTGCTCAAGTTAAAACATTTTCTACTCACATGGATGCCTTTTCACGTAAATTTTCTTTATATTTACTTTTTGTGCACTTGCGAAGCCTCTAAAATTTGCTTCAAGTTCTGTCAGAACACAGTTAAAGTCATGATAATGTTCAAGAACTGTAAAAGTAAAACATTGTTATAAACCATTGTGCAGTGTTTGGGCATCTGATAAGCCTTCAAACCAGTGGATTTGTTACTTGAAGCAACCTTCCTGGATTGCCTGGATTGTATTTTATTGTCTCCGCAGGACCTTAAAGCTCTCAGCCACGCTCACCTTTATGTTTTTTTTAAAGGCAGTGCTCTCATATTTCACATTTTGAAGGCTTTGCACCTTGGAAAATGTATTATTTATTATACATATACACACATATTTAGGGTTTAGTTTACAGTAAAAGTCATCTCAGGGAATTTAATAGTTCTCTCTCTCTCTCTCTTGCAAAACCAGTGCTAACATGAACTATAAAATGCTAATTTCATGTGTAAAAGGAGTGAAGAGATGTCACAGGGTTGCAACAGACTGGAGTCTATCACAGCAGACACTGAGTGAGAGGTGGGAAACACAGTTTGCCAGTCTATCGCAGGGCTGACACATACAACCATTCACACCTACGGGCAATTTAGACCCCATTAACCTAACCTGCATGTCTTCAGAGACACAGGAGAGATATGCAAATTCTGCACAGAAAGGCCCCAGTTCAGGACCATCATGCTGTGAGCAACGTCTAAATAAATCACCGCAGCTTCAAAACGAGATGCATACTGTGAGGTGATATAATATCTCTGAACTTCTCTGCGAATATGAAAGTCCAAATATGAAATAGTTTTTTTTTAAAAAACATTTGTTTATGAACTACAGGGAGCTGTCATCGCCTTTCAGACGAACACAAAAGCAAATGCTGTTCTTTGCTGAATATCAGCAGTATTCCACCAGGCAGTGAAGCCGCCTACAGGCAAACTAAAACCTATTCAATCACCATTAAAGAAGGGGAGTAGGTTCATAATTAATCTTTTCCCATAACCTTTATGAGCGAGAAGGAATGAAAACATTTATTTCTGTAAGAGGCAACACAGGCCATTTCTGCCAAATCAGTGTGCAGGAAGGAAACGGTGCAGAGCAACAGCCGAACGGCTTCAGTGTGAAGGTAAGTGCAGGAGGAAACAACGGAGGAACGAATGGGTTTGAAACGGAGTGACATTTCCAGGCCGTTTTAACGAGGGCTTGTCAAGGTGGTTAGGAGGTTTCATACAGCTGTTCTCAGCTCTCTGAATAGCAAGGTCGTCAGGTTTGGCTGTTTGGCTGACAGCACAAGAGGGAAGTGTGAACAGTGACGGGCCGCTGTCCAAACATCACAACACTCTGGCCCTGAGTGGAGGTGAAAAAAAGAAAAAAAGAAAATAGGTGGTAATTTCAGAGGCTGAAGGGCTAAAAACCCCCGTGTTACTAAAGGGAGATATTACACACGGCCCTAGATGATCACACATACAAACACAGTAACCCCTAAAACATAGAAGCCTTGAGTAAAAATATGATAAAATATACAATATACATACAGTATATAAGGTGTTGGGTGTCACATGTAAAAACACAAAAACATGTCTACTTTTCTATCTTTTATCATCTTATCATCAAAATGACGCAGCAGAAAGTTGAAGCAAAGAAGAGTATTAAGAACAGTATAAGAAATAATGAGAAGAACAGTTTTCTACGTGTCTTTTTGTGGTGAGTATAGTTAAAGTCAAGAAATCACCTCCGCTCAAGCCTATGCTCCACTAGTTTCTGTAATCCAGAACGATCTTTTATTCAGCATTTCTATCATCAGTCTTTTTCTGGAGAAAAGAAGTGTGTTCCCAGGGTTTACTATCCATATTCTAAAACAGATCGACATCCGATGAAGCAGCTGCTATTAGAAGTTGAATTTTAGAGAATTTTAACAAAGCTAAACAACCATTAATGTGTTAAAACACGACAAACATCTCCTGTGAAAATTTTACTGGTTTCTTTCATATCCATAATATCCACTTTTTTAAAACTAACTATTATGTCTGAAAACGTTCACATTTCGGCCTGTTCCATCCTGCTGTTATTACATACACGTCTGAACTACACCTGCAGACAAACCACTCACTTCGTCTGACGAGTTGGTAATGTGTTTGGGACCAGTCAGAGGGGTTTTTTGGATGCTGGATAGCTTTGGAAAGCCCCCCCACCCCCCACCCCCACCTTTCCGACATCGGTTTAGGGAACGTTGTGTACAGCCATTTCTGTAACTTTCAGAAACTGACAGCCCGACCTTCACACCCACTTCCGTGATTGCCCAGCTGTGCGGAGGTGAGAAATGAGCCACGGTTTGAGCTTCTCTCTCCAGCTCTCTCTTTTTTTTCCATTCTTGACACAAGTCTTTCTGTCACTTTTCATGTGAACAAACGAGTGCAGCACCATGAATGCCTTCCAGGAGAGACCGTCTGAAAATATGCTCCGTTTTCCACGATGTCACGTCTCCCCCTTCTCTATGACGGATGGCTTTTCACTCCGCCTTCGAGTGTGGCCGTTTGGAACACCTGTTAAGGTGTACTGCATAATTTGGGAAAATGCTAAAAAGTGGGCAAGTGGCTGAGAGGGGGGGGGGGGGGGGGCAGGAGGGGCGGGGGGGGGGGGCAGGAGGGGCTGAGGAGAGGAGAGGGGAGGTGTGGAGGGAGTGTGGCTGTGTGAGGTAGGAGGGCAGAAGTTGCTCAGTCACATATAATAATAATATTGAGAGGAAGACAAACAGTGCAACGACATTTAAACGAGCAAGAAGTCAGAGCTGCCAGCCACAAAAACAACAGAAATCCTCCTCGCATCTCGCCCTGCAGCTCTTTAACTCTCCGGCTGTCTGTTCCTGCAGTTATCAGCTTCTTCTTTTAAAACGTTAAATCGTGGTGTAACCGGAGCCGTTACTGAACCTGTCTGATCACAGCTCTGCTCCACCAACGGACATGTTCAATTTTGGCAGAGCTGCTCCAGCAGTGGACAGGTTCAGCTGACAGACAGGAACGACTGTTTCTGAGGAGCTCCGGTTACACCGCGACTTAACGTTTTAAAATAAGATTTTGCCAGCTGATAACCACAGAGACAGACTGCCGGAGACTTGAAGAGCCGCAGGGCGAGATGTGAGGAAGATTCCTATTGTTTTTGTGGCTGCCAGCAGCTTCCTCCTGCGGACAGTCACAGACAGAGAGAGACCCCCTCCAGCAGGCCTAAAACTGTCTCTCTAGATCAGCATATATTTGAAAATGAGCGTGGGACTGGGGGAGGTGGGTGTTATCATTCTACCATTTATATAAATTTCATGATGCCTCCCAAATGGTTGACTGTATGTCAGCACTGGCTCCGCCTTTTCAGGGCTGATTTTAAACAGCAGATGACAGGTCGAGCCATTTTCAACCCATGAAATTTCGATTTTTTATAAATTTGGTGTCAGTGTAAATATTAACACCAGCATTGATGTGTTTCATCACAGTACAGGCAAATAATTTAGTTTACAGCTCAAAAAACATGTTTTAGTGTGCAGCACCTCTTTAACACTTGATTTCCATCATGGTTGGAAAACACATCGTAAGAACTAGTTCTGATCTGACCTTTAAATGCGGCTAAAAACAGAACTATCAATGGTTTTAAAAATATATATATTTATACATAAGTGAATCCAACAGCATAGTGTTGGGTAAGCCTATGTTTCAAGGTTAGTCTAGTTATTTATTACAAATGTCAATGTGATTTTGTGTGAGGTTTTCTTACCTCTGGAACAGAAACTCAAAGGTGCCGTTTCATTTTGGCTCTCTAAACAAGTAATACTCATCATATCTATTCTGATGTATCCGTAGGTCTACATTACATAACAACAAACAAAAATACAAAATAAGAAAAGTAATTAAGTGAAATGTTTAGTTTGTGGTCTGCACAGTTTTCCCTCAATAATTTAGAGCAAACGTTGAGCTTTTTATCGACTGACTATAAGACGCTACTAAAATATTTACTGATTTACCGACGGTGTTCACTGGAATGTGTGAAGCAGGCGATCGTCATGTTGGAGTGTTTGGGTTAAAAATTGTATTTAATAACAAATATTTGGTTTTCTCCTCTCAGGATGAAGCACCAACACGCTGACACTACAGATAATGAAAACACCAAACAACAGAAGATGATTTACATGTGCGGTATCTCATGTTGACAGACGTGTTTCACTGTGTGTATTTACATTTACCATACAGTGTGTGTGTGCCTTCATGACCTCCTAACCTGCCTCAGAAAAGCTGTTCTATACACTAAATATTGATTTGAGTCACTTCCTCCGTGTTTTATGTTTGAACATCTTGTCCAGTTTACTCTTGTGTCTATGTGGAGTGTTTTGTGTTTACTTTTGGCTGGACCGGCCACAGACTGACTCACTGATTGATGAATTTACACCATTGGTCGGCCGGCTCGGTGTTGGAGTTTCACCATCGGCCTTGCTCTTTCAAAATGAATCGGCGCGACCGGTTTCTATTACGTCCTCAAGGGGCGTTTCCAGCAAAGCCCTGAGAGCAACTCAGTGAGCGCAGCCCTGAAATAAGTTTTAAAAACACACATTTACCAACTGAGGCTCCGACACTGACAGGAGCACAAACCTGCGGATACAAAGAGACATGACGGATCCATTTTACCAGCCTATAGATGAGACCGTATGTTTACAGACATCTGAAATCAAACATCCCAAGATATGAGTGGTGGAAAGTATTGTTCTTGCAACTGCATTTATATTATACCTTTTTTTTTACTCAAATGTAGTTTAATCATGTCATGTGATATGCTACTTCACTACACTTTACCAGCAAATATTACTGGGACCACTACAGAAAATTGCAGATGAACATTTAATATCCAGGAATTCACATTATAGACACTACCTCTGACTATTCCCGTGACAAATTGGCCACAATTTCACACATTGACGATACACAGTCAATCCAGCCACATACTAGTAAAATAACAGCCTCACATACCATATTAAGCAGTTATTATAATGTGTGAATGGTGACCGTATTATTGTCTTTTCTCCAACAGTATTTTCCTGTCTCAACAGCTCGGTGTTAATGGATGCTTGATTGAAGAGGAAGCTGAGGGAAGAAAGGCATGTTCAATCATGCGTCACTAAAATGTGGAAATGTCAATTCGCTGTTGCATTACGTTTCTGCACTTTATCCACGTAAACATGCAGCCAATGTTGTGCATTTTTATTGCAGGGAGCACCGGAGTTCAGTACTTTTCAGAGATGCATGTGTGTGTGTGTGTGTGCTGGGTTTGTCGAATGTGTGTGACAGATTTTCTGTAATTGTATTATTATTGTGGTTGATCAGATTTAAATTGACTGAGTTAAAGCTATTTTTAAGATGAAATGAATGACCATCCTGCTGTACATACAAAGGTAAAACATATCGCTCTGTCACTGCAGTTATGTCTTCACTTTTCTATCTTGTCTTCTACATTAAATTCACTTTTTAAAGACTAGATTATAAAAAAAAAAAGTCAAATAACAATTTTATGAGTTCTGGACTGAAAAAGGTCACAATGTCTTTCTCTCACTAGGATCCACTGTAAGTGGTTTTAATGAATATCTAGACCTGCAGTCAGGTGCCTTTTGCATTCAGAAAGTGCTCTGAAATGGCAGTAGTATGTTATTTTAACAAATAGTACTTTAAAATATAGAGGTTTGAGTTGCTGGGAGAGGAGAGGAGAAGAGAGGAGAGGAGAGGAGAAGAGAGGAGAGGAGAGGAGAGGAGAGGAGAGGAGAGGAGAGGAGGAGAGGAGAGGAGAGGAGAGGAGAGGAGAGGAGAGGAGAGGAGAGGAGAGGAGAAGAGAGGAGAGGAGAGGAGAGGAGAGGAGGAGAGGAGAAGAGAGGAGAGGAGAGGAGAGGAGAGGAGAGGAGAGGAGAGGAGGAGAGGAGAGGAGAGGAGAGGAGAGGAGAGGAGAGGAGAGGAGAGAAGAGGAGTTTGCGACTAAATCTATAATTCATCACAGATAGGCTAGCGCAATCACATCAAGCACTTTGCACCTGGGACTCAATAGGGTCTAAGGATATGGTACGAATAAGAACATTATTTTACTGTACAGTTCCTCTACAAAGCAGTAACAACGCTCCAGCAATCACTGGAACATAAAGTTGCAGAGGGGCAAGGTGGAAGAGGAGGAGGAGGAGGAGGAGAAAGAGGAGGAGGAGGAGGAGGAGGAGGAGGAGGAGGAGGAGGAGGAAGGGAACAGAGCTGTTGCTCATCAGATCAATATCCTATTCCATGGTCAACTGCACAAAAAGTCCCTCATTTTCTTTTTCTTTTTTAACATTTTCAATGTGTTCATTAACCATCCATGAGACAGAGTGGTGGTAGAAGTGTGTGTGTGTGTGTGTGTGTGTGTGTGTGTGAGAGAGAGAGAGAGAGAGAGAGAGAGCTGGAGACTGAAAGACAAATAAAACAAAGCTCTGGCACAGCTTTTTCTTTATTCTAAGAGGTTTATGTCTAAATATTTCACCCAGGCCTGCACACTTTCAGAGTAGATAAGAAAATAATGAATGTTATAATTAAATATTCTTTGCTCTCTTCATCACCTGAATAAAAAAAAAGCTAATACAAACTAAAGATTAAAAACAACATTGATTGAATATTCTATGTATGTGCTTGGATTTTCCTATCGCGCTGTTTCAATATATCAAACTGAAACTTGTTACTATATTCATAAATACAAAGGTCTACTAATTTTATGCAGCATGGCGGTGTGAGGTGTCTTCACACTAGCTGGTGTTTTTAAACTGATCTGAGAAGCCACTACGTGATGTGGTTTTCTGCTAATTTAAGCAAACTGATTAAAAAACAACAAAACATATTGTCCATTCAATTTTTGTGAAGAGTGAACAGTTCAATACACTGACCATTATTTTAAAAACCCTGCAATGTTTAATTGCAGTGACATTTTTCTATGTTACAGACCCGTTGTCATTTTAAATATTGTAATAAGTGTATTTGTGTGAATCATATTGCTCATATTAAACAGTGAGTGAAGTCTTTGAATACAGAAACATTGTTTGAATGAAGTATAAAATCTTGAAATTGATTAGTCGATCAACAGAAAACTATTTTGAGAATTGATTAATTGTTCAAATCATGTTATTTTTCAAGCAAAAATACCAAATACTCTTTCATTCCTGTTTGTCCACTGTGAGGATTTGCTGCTTCTTGCTCTTATATGATAGTAAACTGAATATTTTTAGGTTTTGGGTTGAGGGTCAGACAAATAAAAAGTCATTTGAGGATATCATCTTGGAGTTAAAGAAACTCGAATGCTATAGACCAAAGCATTAATTGATAAAACAAGAAAATACTCTTGTTTGTTCTTGCTTGAATAATCAATAATGAAAATAATCTTTTGTCGATGTATTACAGTTTTGCACCGCCACAGCATGGCATGCTAATTGTTCCAGTGTGACAGCACTGATCTGATATCAACCATCTCATCTGTCAGATTGGCTTCTAATCTAAAATAAAGAACTGTGGCAGGTTTCAAAAAAAAAAAAAAAACAAGATGAAGAGAATCTTATGATTGTGGACGAATCGCTTTACAAAATGCCGGGGGACAGGATTTATGGCATTTTTGGTGCTTTGGTTCTGTTTGTCCTTATTATGTGAACCTTGTCTCCTGAAACTTCAAGAAATAAGCAACACAACACCTTGGAAGTCTCTCTCTCTCACAGACACACACACACACACAGTCTGGCGGGCCTGTCTGGCCATTCCTAAACCAATGAACTGCTTGGTCCAACTTAAAGTAACCTTGACCATAAACCTCAAACAAATACAGACAGAAACACCCAGAGCCTGATCCCTCCTGATCCTTCGATGTCCACTCAGTGCCGGACTCTGCTGTAACTGAAGTGTAGACATGAATGAGAACAAATGTGTGTGTGAAGGCTGGCTGGATTGTACTTCCTCAGTGATAAAATCAGTCAGGATGTTGTCCGTGTCTGGTCATGTGATCAATGGCGATGGCAGCGTGAAACTCTGTGCCCTCAAAACCGGCAAATAAGTTACTAAAAGCAAAGAAAACATGCAGTAAATAAAACTAGCAGGGGATGACTACAAGAGCAAAGCAGCGACGGGGAAAAGAGAAGAAAACTGATATGAACCTCAACATTACAGGCACCAACAGTGGCAGATATCTGTGAGATGAAACAATTAACTGTGGAGCTGAAGGAGTCCATTTTAAGAGAAATTAAAGACTTTAGGGGGGACTCCGAAGACTTCTGAGCTGACACAGAGCAAGATATTAAAAAAATCATGCAGCAAATGATGAATTTACAACAAGATGTGGAGACAATAAACACAAGAGCATCGGAACTGGAGACCAGGGTGAGCAAACTCAAAGACGAAAAACTTAAGGACCAGAAAACAATAAATTACCTAAACAGTTGCATCATTGAAATGGGAGACCAGATGGACTATACGGAAAATAAATCAAGGCAAAATAATGTGTGCATTTACAACATAGCTGAACATAGTGAAGAGAATGACATGACCACATTCATCCAGAAACTGTTTAAAGACACTCTGCTGATGGAAAAGGAACCCTAAATTACCTGAACACACAGAATAGACATATTAAAGGAAGGGATCGGTTCACGAGACCAATCACCTTGTGAACTATGACAGTAAGAGAGAAGTATAAAGGTCCAAGAAGAAAGAGATCCACCTCAATGGTGCACGCATCTACCTGGACCATGACTTTACTACAAAAGGGAAACAACAGTGGGCCTCATATAGACCTGTGAGAGAACAACTATGAAAGCAACAGGTCAAGTCACACATCCTGGCTCCAGAAAAACTCACAGTGTTCACTAAGGACGGCACTGCAACCATCTACAGCAGTGCAGAACTAGCAAGAAAGGACCTGGAGCGGAAAGGCCTCTATAAGTCAGATGGAGAAACAGAAATGGAATGGGAAAAATGCCACTCAAGTGCAACAGTGGGAAACGGTCTAATGGGGAATAAAAGAAAGATCTCACATCCAAGACTAACAGACACACTGTTGAACTGTAAGTGCTGAAATTATCCGCCTGGAGGACCTTTTGTTTTTCTATTTACAGTGATATAGGCCTAATTTACTGGCAGTAGGATAACTATTTATGGACTAATGGATGGTCTCTCGCTCTCTCTCCCTCTCCCTGTGTATTTTTGTGTGTGTATATGTGTGTGTGTGTGTGTGTGAGTGCGTGTGCGTGCTTGTGAGTGTTTTTTGAGTGTATGTGTGTGGGGTTGGGTGGAGTAGGATAGGATGGGATGAGGAGGGGAGGACATGGGAATGTGGGGGAAGTGAAGGCAAACGAGAGAATCTTTTATCCAAAAGAAGAAAGATATGTATTTTGAGTTTTTGTGTGTATGTTCATGTGTATGTATATGTGTGTGTCTATATGTGTTGTATATGTTGTACACCTTCTTACAGAATAGCCAAAGTAAACATAGAAGTACCGACACTACAATACATCTGCTAAAGGTTTATATACCGTGAAAAAATAATTAATAATGGAAGAAGTGTGTTTATGAGTTAAATGTAAAATAAGTTTGCAAAATACATAAATGTTTAAATAGAACATGAAGAGGAGTGAATGTGTTTTCTTTGTTTATTTGTCCTTTTCCCTTCTTATAATGTAATGGTTTAATAAATAGGGACTAGAGGAGCGGCAGTATTGCTGTCACTGATAAATGGAAGAATTTTTGTTTGTACTTTCTGAGGCCGCTAATTGTACGCCTATACAACAAGAGAAATGGTTGAAAAAAACCAAACTTTCAGAGTTGACGATATTTTTTCCTTTCTTTTCTTTTCTTTTTATTATTTTAGGTTGATTTTACTCTTTATACTTTTCCCACTCCCTATCCCTCACCTTTCCAACCCCCCTCCACCTGCCCACACACATTCTACCTGTTTACAACAGATAAGACAGAGAACAAAAAACTTGGGAGTTGCAAAATTATTGCTTCATGAGTGACTTAAACATAATATCACTGAGTGTTCATGGACTGAATAATATAGTAAAGAAGAAAAAGATTTGGTTGGAGAGAGATAAAGGGGATGTAATATTCCTCTAGGAAACATATTTGAGAAGACAAGAACATGAGAAACTAAAGAAAACAACCAACAGCCAGGTATACTATCGCTCATGTAGCTCTGCTTGGAGAGGAACGGCTTTAATAATTAAATCCCACACAGGCTTTGAAAAAGAAAATTGTAGTATAGATTAAGAAGGTCGATACGATTTGGTAGTTGGTAAAATAGAGTGTACAGATATTTCTTTCCTTAACATTTATTATCCGCCAGACACAGGACCAGAGCTTATGTCATAGCTGGTAGAGATAATAACAACAAAAAGTAAGGGGGTTGTAATATTAGGAGGAAATTTAAATCTGATATTGAACCCAAAGCTAGACTCCTCCAAGATACACAGAGCAGAAAAAAATGCAAATATCTTGAGGGGAGCATGCACAGAGATTGGCCTTGTAGACATATGCAGAACATTTCATCCATATAGGAAGGACTATACATGTTACTCAGGGAGATACTCAGTTTATAACAGACTAGATAATTTCTTTATGTTCAAAAACAATGTAACATTGCCTAAAAGCTATACTATTGGCTCAATAAATATGTCAGATCATGCAGCGGTCTCACTTATAATAACATTAAAAACTAGTAAACACAAAACTATTTGGAGATTAAACAACTCACTTTTACAGGATAAGAAATTTGTTGGAAAAAATTAAAAGATAGTGATTGAATATGTAGAAATAAATAATACAGAGTATACAGATCCAATTATATTATGGGAAGGAGCCCAAGCAGTCATGAGGGGTCATATAGTATCATATTCATCTGGGAAAAGGCCAGAGAAACACAACAAAAACAGTTTTTTAGAGCAAATAAAACTAATGGAGGATAGACATAGGAAGACGAGTAGCATTAAAGATGAAATTAAATTAAAGGAAAAGCATCTTGAATTAGATAGCACACGCACACTGGAGATCGATAGATTAATGAGGTTTACACAAGAGGAAAGTTACAATGGTGGACCAAAATCTATAAAAATTTTGGGTATAAACTTAAAAGACGAATGAAGAAATCCTATTTTACTAAATTAAAAAGAGATAACTCAGAAACAATAACTGATAAAGGAGAGATTGCACAAGTGTTCGCAAATTACTGTGAAATTTTATATATAAATGAAGTAAGAGTGGATAGAAATCAAATTAGGACATATTTGAGTAACCCTAAACTACCAAGGATGCTACAGGAAAAAAAACACCAAATTGACAAAAACAATCACTGCAGAAGAAATCAAACAACAAATACAGGGACTGAAAGCAGGAAAATCTCCAGGAGATGACAGATTTATAAATGAATTTTATATATATATATATAAAAATTAGAAGCCAAATAAATCCCTTACTATCAAAAGCATACAATTATGCATTAGATGCAGGAAAATGGGCAAATACATGGCAATCCACTATAATAACTAATATTTATAAAGAAGGAAGGATGCCAAAAAGTGTTCCTCATACACACAGACTATACAATAATATCAGCAATATTAGCCAATAGATTAAAACCCATTATTACAGATATGATTGATACAGATCAGTGTGGCTTTATTCCAGGAAAGCTCTTGGCAGACAACATTGGGCAAATAATACATTTAATTGATTATGCTCAAAAGCAAAATGAGGACTTTCTGCTAATAACATTAGATGCCGAGAAGGCCTTTGATTTAGTGAGTTGGCCTTTTATGTTTGAGATCTGTAACAGTTTTGGCTTAGACAAGAAATTTAGCTTATGGTTACAAGCAATTTACAGTAATCTAATTTCCAGAGTAAAAACTAATGGTACACTGTCAAGAAGATTCATAATACAAAGAGGAACCAGGCAAGGAGACCCTCTCTCCCCCCTTTTATTTGCTATATATATTGAAGTGCTAGTGGTAGCAGCTAGATAAAATATAGACATAAAAGGAATGCAGTTAGGAAAAGGAACGCATAAATTAGCACTTTACGCTGATGATATAATAGTTTATCTTATATATCTTACATCTATAAAGGAATCAATGTGTAAATTAA
This sequence comes from Thunnus albacares, assembly GCF_914725855.1. Classification (NCBI taxonomy): domain Eukaryota; kingdom Metazoa; phylum Chordata; class Actinopteri; order Scombriformes; family Scombridae; genus Thunnus; species Thunnus albacares. The sequence goes on along the minus strand of NC_058117.1, from coordinate 19,560,968 downwards.
TGAAAACAATTGAAGAATATAGTTAAGTCTCAGGATACAAATTACATGAGAACAAATGTGCATCATTAACGATAGGAAAACAAGTTAGCCAAGCTTTGAAAGATTGTTATAAACTTAAATGGGATACTTGGTCTTCAATATTAGTATGATATTAGTAAGATTTTAGATGAACTATATGAGAATAATTACTGTGTTTTAAGGATTTGAACAGATGGAGATGAATACTAAGCAGAGTAGAAACAATAAAAATGATGGTTCTCCCACAATTTTTATTTTTTTCCCAAGCATTACCAGTACCAATACCAGGATCCTATTTTAATATATGAAATAAGATGATTTCAGGAGGTGTGCCGAATTACAGAATTATTTTCATGCAACACAAAAGTCTCACAATAAAGAAGCGGATGAAAGGGAAAACAGAAGCCAAATGGATCAATACAGGAAAGGAAATGGCAGCAATAACAATTGAGACATTATCATTTGTAGGAAAAGCAGCATGAAAAAAATACAGGGCAGAGCCAATGTATTTAAAATAGAAATAAATAGTTAATGTGTATATCATAGAGAATTGGCACACAACCCTGATTCTTTATTCCAAACAGATCTGATAAATTGATCTTAGATTGCTGGGCTAGTAAGGGGTTAGTAACATACACCCAATTACTTACAAAATACACAATAAATTCATTTGAAAAGATAGCCTCCAAATATGAGTTAGACCAAAAACATTTCTGTAAGTATTCACAGGTGGGAAGTTATCTTATGAAACAAAAAATGATTTAATACAATACCTGATTCAAAATAGAAATAAAACTAAAGAAAATCATTCAAATATCCATAAAATATTGCAAAAGCTCACCATTGTAGATAATAAATTAAAAGAGAAATGGGAAAAATTATTATAAATTAACACATCAGCAGAAAATTGGAAAGACTCCTTAAGTGGAAACTTTAAGACATCATCAAAATACTGGAGGGAATTTACTTGGAAAGTGAACATGAGATATTTTATTACGCTTTATAAGTTTGGGAAATGTTAGCCCTTAGCAGGGACTAGTTGCTGGAAAGGATGTGGGGAACAAGTAGCAAATTATACACACAGATTCCTTTCATGTCCAATATTAATACCCTTTTGGGAAGAGGTTGAGAAAGCATATTTAACTTTTTTAACTGGAAATATATTTGGGGTATTAATTTACTAGGAAGGATAAAATCGGTTGACATGTATCTGTTTAACATATGATGTGTAATGGCCATGAAGCGGGTGACAAAGACATGGAAACAGCCAAATCCACCAATATTTTCAATAAACAGGTACCCCTCCCCCATCCCAATCCCAATGCCCCCTCTCCTCCCCCACTGAACTCTTCTAAATAGTTAAATTAACTTGTATAACGACTATTAAAATGGGCAATGGACTCTGAAGTAAAAATAGTCTGGAAGATGATGAAGGAAACATTGCAATTAAGTATTACAAAAATGATACAACCTGGGACTTTGGACTCAGATCCAGAGGAGTTACTGGAGAGTCAGTGTACGATGGGTAAGAGAGGGAAAAAGGGGGTGGTGGGTCATACAGTGTCTTGGCGGATTAATGGAGCAAGGCGCCCAGCAGAAGCTTATAGTGTTGTCTGTGTTGAAACCACATGTCAGCATGCTGCATTTTATCCTGCCTCCCTTTTTGTCCTCTCAATTTTCTGCTGGTGCAAAAACGCCACAAAAATAGAGATCAAGACTACTTAAGCATCTCAAAAGCACCTTGATACTAGTTACAGCCTAAGCAGCATATTTCTCTTTAGGAACTTCCACATTTTGTTTAATGCTCTGTCATTTGCACCCAAAACGCTCGGCCAAACATATCAGAGGCCACCAGATATCAGTGAAGAAACAAGAAAAGGCAGAATATTATGTGGCTTTTGCCTAATAGACTTCCCCTATAGCTGCAGAGCATTAGATGGTATAAATCAGTTATGATTCCAGCTTGGATCGACCTTAAAGGGATAGCTCATATTTTTTGAGGTGGGGTTGTATGATGTACTTATCCATAGTCAGTGTATAACCTGCAGTAGATGGGGGTCAGCAACCTCCTAGTATGGAGAAGCAGACAGAAGTATCGGCATGGAAGCTAAGCAATGTACTGCTCCTGTCTGCTTCTCCAAACTGGGTGCATGGTGACCCAAATCTACTGCAGGTAGTACACTGACTATGGATAAGAACCTCATACAACACCATTTCAAAAAATACGAACTATCCCTTTAAGCTCCCACAAAAATCATAACAGCAGATGGGGTTTCTTCCTTCATCACTTCCATCACTCACCTCCCTCCCCCTCTCTCTCTTTCTCACCTTTTCTTTTAGTTCAGTCCCTTTCTCTGGGCTCCTCTCCAGTTTACATGATGAAGCTGATGGCCAACAAACAAACATTGGCCTCAGTCCTCGGCAGGCAGAGAAGACAGAGCAGCAGGGCAGAACAGCAAGGTTGCTATATCACTTTCCGCATGATCCCTCTGCAACGCCTACTCACCGTACCTCACCAGCAACACGATTTTTCAGAGCAAGATGATAGCTGCTTAGAAATGTCCAGTTGAGGCTAAAGGAGGGCAGCAGGGTGGTGCAGTGTGCAGAGAAACTACCTCTCAAACTGAGATGAATTCAGCCAGTTTTAACTGTGAATGACTAGATGTTTCTGATGTTCTTAGAAGCTGTGATCTCTGACCTGTGCCCTCGTGAATAAATCATCATCATTAAATCATCATCAAATTATCATTCCATTTCCTGGCACACCACAGAAAGGTGTCAGACATGGCTGAATTTTTCATTATGGACAGTTTGTGATAAGTTTTACACATTTCCAGGTCTAGATTTATATTCTGGGGCTCTACTGGAATATTTTTGCTTTGATTTACAGTTAAAAAAAACCCTCCTTCTTTATCTTATACTGGCCCTTTATACAGCCCCTCAGTTCGGCCTCTGTCTGAAACAGGCCATTTTAGCTCCTGTACCTTAAAGGCCCTCCTCCTGATGAGCCCACTCTGTTCTGATTGGTCAGCTCCCTGAAGCTGCCCCTCGGCAGACTTCCGGTGGCTCGGAGGCTACGTAAACATACAGTATTGGCAGGATTTAATTTCTTTGACTTTTTTACTGAAATGGAAATTTCTCAAATACATCCGCAGATCTTGGAGCCCAAATCTGATCCAAAATATGCAAGTGGACAACATGAACAACACATAGAACAACCTTAGCGATCAAGACTACAGAACGGATGGCCATTTGTGGGCATGTGCAAACAATATGACGTCATAACGAGGAAGAAGTATAAGCAACTTTGCAAATAAAGCATTCAGAGCAGGCTGAAGCCCTGGCTTTTGACATTTTTATATACATTTACCTCATGCTTAATATAGACATACAAATTCATAATAGTATAAAAATAATAGAAAATAACAAAAAGCATGATATGTCCCCTTTAAGATATTTTGGAAATATTTTTGTTTTTGTAGTAAATATGCTGAACCCAAGGTACACCTACAAGCTTTTTCTGGAACTTTCAATAGTTTCCATTGCTAAAGAAGGCAGTGGGATGGGTCAAAGGCTCCAGAAAAAGTACATATTTTTCAGGGTTTCTTTTAAAATTACATGAACCCTGTCTGTGTTTAAGGATATAATCAAGATCAAGAGGGCCAGAAACAGGTTTATTCACCAAGACAGAATCTCTATACTCAAATTTATGTTTTTGTTTAGTAAAAACCTAATTTCACGACACCAACTTAAATTGTTTTTTTCAAAGAATTGTGACCAATTGTGAAAAACAAAACTCGTCAGTGCTCTGCAGCAGACCAGCTATGAAAAGGAGACACAAATGTAACATTTCTGTACTGTAGGCTCCTGTTGTTTGTAAGTCGAAACCAACATTACTTAAATATTAGGCTTTAATATACTTGATGGGACCATCCAAGCATATGTACACAATGCCAGTCAAAAGTTTGGACACTTTCTCATTCAAGAGAATGGGAAAGTGTGTCCAAACTTTTGACTGGTACTGTATGTGGGAGGCACTGACCTTCATCTGTATATTTATGTGTGTTCATGCCTGTATGTGTTTTAGGTGCAGATGTACCTTTGGCATTTTTAATCTCCAAGGGGCCCTTCTTGACACAAAATGTCTGTTTTGACTCTAAGGACATGACAGCCATTATCTGTTAGCAAGGATGAGACTGGAGGGGGAAAATTATCACCACTCACCCTCCCCCACATCCCCAACCCTCCCCTCCCACCTCAATCCCCCCCAGTGGCTCTGTGTTAAAAGGTTCCAGACTTCCACTCATTTAACACTTGAGTGAGCGCGATATAAAAGTGCTCTCCGCCGCCCTCTCGGAAACTGGCACCAGCGCTGTAAAGGTTTAATCGGCCATCATGTCAGATACATTGGGACTTCTTGTCATCAAAATCCCACCTCTGTCGCTTTGATTCGGTCCCTCTCAATCTGCCTGCTTGTCCGTTCTGTTTGTGTGTCTGTCTGACTTCACTGTCTGTTAGTGTGTGCCAGCTTGTCTGGCAATCTAGGTTAACCATGTGTCCTTCCTGATCTCTCTAAAGGAAATCTAGGAGAGTGGTTTGAACAAAAACCTAAAGATTACTGATTAGGTTTTTTTTGTTTTTGTTTTGGTGTTCAGGAAATAGTTAGAGTGGCCTCAAGGTACGGATCAGGAGCCCTTTTTTGATTTTCCTGATTTGGAGCCATATCCATCAGGCCTCTGAGAACAATGTTGATCTTAAAGTAAAGTATGATCAGCTGCCATACTTTATAAATCCAGGCTCTAAACAACATCGTTTTCAAAGTACCTAAAGGTTCAGACAAATGTAAAGGGAGGCTTTGGCCATGGCACATTAATAATATGAAACCTCAGCATACAGCTGCAGCTCCAATAGGAAGCTAACTGCAAAATGTATGCAATTATAATGCATTTTACACAATGATGATATTACTTCTGAATATAAAATGTATAACCTCAAGATGCCCTTCCTAACCAATTAGTATAAAATTTAAATTTCAATCAAAGTAATAAGAAGGAGGGACATTTTTTACCCTCAAGCATTTACTGATGAGTCAGTCGTTTGGGGAACAGTGAACTGCAGTCTATCTCCGTTTAGTCATTATTACTTTTGCTACTTCACTCTTGGCGCCCGAAAGCAGGAGCCAGAAATTAACCCCACTACAAAACACACCTGCATAGATCGCTACATGAGTATACTGTATATCTGATTTAAAGACTCTCAACATGTTCAAATGCATTTTTAAAAACTACATGAGTGTAATTTCTACTTCAAACAAAGCGCTCTTTGAACTTCCAAATCATAGAGTGAGATAGTTTTGCAGATAATTACAGCTAGGCAGTGGATCAGTTTCCATTTGAAGTGGAGGTGAGCATACCGCTGGAGCTCTACTGACGTCAACTGTTAAATCACATTACTCTGTGGTATGACATAACATACTGCAGGACTTTTGTTGGTAGGAATACGACACAAGATTCATATTCTGTGTCAGATACATAGCTTGCTTAATGAGAAGACCGTCCTTCTGTGGGAGGGCTGAGGGTTACCCTGCTCTACTGTCCTTGAGCAAGACACAAAAGCCCTTTTTGCTTCAGGGCTGATGCTATGTAGCTGAACTCCCAAGGATTTTTCTTACATGTATTAACCAACTACCATGTTTTAAATAATAATTATAGTCATCCAATAAATCTGAAAGGCCGGAAAACAACTTCAGTCTCTATGGACGCTCTGCTACAAGTGGAAAACAGAAACTGAACAGATGTAACATCAGACATTTGTCAAGACAAACAACACGACCCTAAGATGAAACTGACAATAGACTTTTTCTGTTTTTGCAGTATAACATGTATAACACATTATTTTTATTTTGCACATATTGTAAAAACATACATTTTGTATGTATATATGTAACTATATATTCTTTGTATATCTAACATAGTTTCTCCTTTTTAATTTCTTCTTTAGAGCTACTTTTATATATGTTGTTCAATTTTCTAACCAAATTAACTGTTTTACTCTTTTCTAATTTAAAATATTTTATTTATATGTGTGTAGCATGGAGAGGGCTGCAACTAAATTTCATTGTGCAATCCTGAATTGTATAATGGCAATTAAAATGAACCTTGAACCTTGTAGCAATGATGAAAATTTCAATGAGATATGAGTCCCAGCCCATTTTTGAAGAGAAGGGAAGAAAAACAAAAGTAAGGTTAAAAAATGTTTCAAATGTTGAGCCCGCTCTAACAGCTCTACACACCCTTACCCTCGCTTATAGCTTTATATTTGAGATAAGAGAGATTCAGAGATGCTCAGAGAGGACATGTACACTTTGTGTTTGTGTGTGTTTGTGTGTATATGTGTGTGTGTGTGTGTGTGTATATAAGAGAGACAGCGAGAGAGTAAGACACTGGAACATCGCCATATCAAGAGCAGAGCACAGCAGGGCAGGCGGAACCAAAGGTCTGTTCCACAGGGGGAGTGATTAAGGCGTTGTGCAAGGCCCACAGGGGAGAGAAAGGGCAGAAAGAAGAGCTCATTACCCATAATATAGACGAAGAAGACGAACTCTCACCCAACACAGTGTGCAGGCACACACACGCAATCTCTCACAACAGTACTTAGAGAATCGAACTTCTTGAGCCTTGAGTGCTTCTTGAGTGCAGCAAAGGTAAATATGTTGTTGATTTAGATTTTTTTTTTGCATTAAAAGGAAAGAGACACACAAAGCAAGTCAGTGTAGGCCGGTTAGGGATGGGCGAGGAGGGAGGCCAGCCTTTAAGCACCTGAAAATGGACTTAAATTGATTTTTCACATCATATTAACGAGTTGAAACACCTGACGATGGCTACAGTTATTTTTCACAATGCTCAGAACATAACACAAGCTGACAGATCTAGTTCATGTCTAGTCTTGAGCTTGGAATAAGATATTTATACAGGTTGTAACCTTGTCTGTAATACAGTTTATCATAAAACAGGGATCTCTGCGAATAACAATTATTCATATTTTTTTAATCCACAACCTACTTTACACTCAAACCCAACCTGGAGTTTGAGAAAGCAGAAATTCTGATTTGAATTTTCTGAATTTTGACTTCTAATGAAGGTGACAGAATAATTTTAAAATGTTTTATGAGCTGAGCAGGAGACCCTGCTGGTGCTAAAACGATAAGTCCATTTATCAGTTAGTCAATTAACATAAAATGAATGGATAACAAGTAAAATAATCAATCACTTAGTGAAGCAATTTTTCAAGCAGTAATGCCAATGATTTGCTGGTTCCAGCTTCTTAAATGTGAGGGTTTGCTGCTTTTTCAAATTTATTTTTAATTATAAGTTGAATGTCTTTGGGTTTTGGACTTGTGGCCAAAAACAAAACAATAAAAAGACGTCACCTCGGGCTCTAGGAAGTTAAGGACATTTTTCACTGTTTCCTGACATTTTATTGACTGCACTTAATTGGCAAATTAACTGATAAGCCCTTGAGCTAGATTTTACTTTACTGCATATAAGACTTCAGGCTCTCATTTGACCTACCTGGTTGATGATGTAGATGCCGTAGTCGATCCTCTGACGTCTAAGGATAGGGTGGAGGTAGTGGAGCCAGTATTTCAGGTGGTTTTCCCTGTGACGGAATGGGATGATGATGGCAACCTAAAAAACAGGGACAGTTTCAGTTGTTTGTTTGTTTGTATTTACTGTAACATTTACTATAAAGCAGAATTTATCCACTTCTCTGACAGTTGGAATACCATTAAGCTGCATAATTTATTCAATGCTAGAAAGTGAAAATCTGAAACTATTTTGTTTAATACAGACAAAGATCGTGAGCAAGTCTTTGTCTGTCAGAGTTCCACAGAGTGTTTGTCAGAGTAATTATGCTCAAGTGAGCTTTCTTTCATCCTGTTGTAAACTGTTGTGCATCGGAAAATCATTTCTGTAGAAAAACTCCCTGGTTAATGTCACAATGTACATAAAGTTGCTTCGCATTCATTGTGAATCTGAATGAATCTGCTGAAGGAAGTAGCTCTCAGTGGCACTGCAGATTTGAGACAGATTCCAGGTTGTCCTGTATCTCTGTGCTTTGAGTGGATCGTTCTCTGCTGCCCAAACAGTACAAGGTTGAACTGTAATTTACCGTGTAAATTCATGGTAATTTTGCGCTCAGATGAAGATTAGCATCAAATTGACCTTGGCTGCTTCATACTTAGGTGCTGTGATAGGTGCATCTACTTTGGTGTTATTTTGACTGTTGATGGAAACACGCTGACCTCATTGAAGTGTCATGTGGAGGAGAAAACAAAACACTGAAATTGACTAATCTTCTTTTTAGCTTGAAGAAATTGCACCATTTACTGTGAAAAAAGTATTTGAAGCTGCCCTCTACACCATTATTCTATACAGATTTATGGTTTGCCTCTCAAGATTTAATCCAATACTGTCCCACTGAGAAAAAATAGGTGTGCATTTCTCCCAGTAACAGAAAAAATAGATTCTCAGTCTCACAGTTTTGTCATAGTATCTCATAATTTTCATTTAGTAGCTTAAATTTTGAACCAAGTGTCCCTTAATTTTTACTAAATATCTTGGAAATTTTAAAAGTCACTGACAAAATTTGACAAAAAAACCCTTTTTTGTGTGACTTATCCCATAATTTTGCCTTAGTAACATAACTGTTTTATTTAGAAACTCATAATTTGGACTTCATTTATCATAATTTTTACTCACATGAGTATTTTAATGCATATTTTACCATGCATAACTTCTCATCTATTTTTTTCTTATATAGGAAATGGGTTTCTATAAAAAAATGTGTGAGTATATATATATATGTTATTTAAAACGTGAAATACAGTCAGAGACACAAACCTTCCATCGAGGCCGACAGTCAGGAGGCGTGTAGCGGCCTCCCTCCGTCACATTGGGGTTTTCTTTCTGCACTCGTTCCATCGTCATCTGGGAGCTGAACTCGATCAACAAACGCCCCACTGACGAGAGAAGAAAAGGGAGAAGACTTAGCAAGATGAAGAGGATAACAGTGAAGACAGTGAAAGGAGAAAAAAAACAAGATGATGTAAAGAAAGAAAGTGAGAGAGGGGAGCAGGGGATGTAGGGAGTGAGGGACAGTGAGAGGGTTTTAAGCTTCAAAGCAACACTGTATGAGTATCAAAGCAATCTGTGCAGAAATAATGGTTTCAAGGGATATGCGCTGCATAATGCAGCATTTAATAAGATGCACAAGCTTTGGAAAACATATATTCCTGAAAAATAAACAAAGACTTTGAAGTCAGTCAGTGTAAACACAACATGAAAGGTAATTACGCCGTTCTCAGTGATGAAGCCACACCATATGTTATATCGCTACAAATCTATCCATCATTCCTTTGAGTACTGCCAGTGTGTGCAGATTTGTGTTTAAGTGCAGCTGATTGTGAGTTGCACTAATTTAAAAGAAGGGTTTGCTTTAAATCTCCGGCCCAGATGATAAATACAGTCCCTCGTTCTGGGGCCAGCAGCATTAAAATCTATGAGCAAGACTTGCTGTTTGGGCTCCAACCAAAGCCCTGCAACCAAAACCTTTATTTTAATAAACCCAACTTTGAGTAGTCACTCATTAGTCCATGTCCTTCTTCAACGTTAGTGTCAGACTAAGAATTAATTAATTTACCAAGCATCATGTCTTAGAAAAAAAAAAAAAATCACATGATGTTTGTCAATGAGAATGTAAAGGATCGTGTCTGCTGAAGTCTTGTTTTCATCAAGGACGATACTCATAGAAGGTACTACTGCATTTGTGTGTAATAAATACCACAAATTCTGAATATATATTTAAGGATAACACATGTGATGCGCTATATTGTTCTTGATATTAACAAACAGGGGCGGTAGTGGCATGGGCCACATAGGCGGTCACCTGGGGCACCAAATGATGGGGGGACATCAGATAAGTGTGACCTTTTTTTGTGGGGTTGTATAAAGCTTTTGGAAATACACATTTGTTCACTGTTCTCAATATTTTTGCTCTCTTTTTTCCCCAATTGACTTGCATGGGACTTCCTCTGGTTTGCTATTCAAAGCCTTACTGGTCAGTCAGTGTTTGCCCGACAGTCACCAGCTACGTCAGGACAGGCCACCAAACACTAAATGGCGCCTTGACCCCCATTTGCCTTTTTGTCTGTCTATTGTTGCCCTTTATTGGGGGTCCAATCTAAAATCTCGCCGAGGGCACTGACATAGTCAAAGCCCTGTTAACAAATTTCATGAAAAGACCAAAACTAGCAATGAATTAATTATAGTATTTCAATATTTCAAAAAGTATTGTGAGACGGACTGTTGGTTTTGGTCTTTTGAAGGAATTTGTTGACTATAAGTAGACAATAGAATAACAACAGCCATATCCCTTTTAGATGAACACAACTACCCGAGCAATGCTTCTGCTTTCATTGATCCAAGGTAAGACTTGTCTTGTGTTGACTCATATGTGTATGAATACACAGTATGAGAGCGCTGCACTGCTCAGGAGAGAAAGAGAGAGAGAGAGAGATGAGGCCCATACAGGTATATGTATGTATAATCCACTTAGCATTGACGTATGAGCTTTGTGTTGACAGGTCTCCTCCAATCAACGCTCTGCGGGCGAGGAGCGTGATCGATGCCAGCGAGGTTACATGTTCATAACACACCTCTTTATCATACCACAAGAGCTGAATACAAATAGTCCCGACGGCTTTCTCCTATGACCACATCTGCCAGTCACCCTCCATCATCCCCACACACACTCATGTCTCTCTTTCTTTTTTCCCTCTTCCTCTTTCGCACTAATGAGAGTAAGTGGAACATGGTGTTTTCATCTCATCTCAGTAAGCTGTTAGTTAGCTCACAGACAGCAAAAGAAAGACACAATAACAGAGAATATAAGATCTAGCACAAAACGAGGTGCTATGTTTAGATTGCCAGTTGGGTTGTTGTTGTTTTTTACACTAAAATCATTTAATTGATTGTGCAGTTACCTTTGAGTATCAGGTAAATGGTTCAGTGGTTCAGTGGTGGTGTATCTTCTAAAGCAACATATTAAATATACATTTCCCACACAGTCTGCCCACCATCTGTTTTAAATTTAAACAAATAACCCAGTTCGGAGCCCTATATTATGCTTTATTTGGGGCAAGTCTTAAATCCAGTACAAGGCTAAAACAGGCATTGTGTGTTTTTAGTGCACTGTGTCTCTGCAGCAGACAAGGCTCACTGAATATACTGTAATATTGTAGCGCTGTGTGTACTTCTTGTAGGTTTACAAACTGAGTTGTCTGGAACCACAAATAACTGTATCGAGTGTTAGAACTGTTTCTCTTCAGGGTTAAAAACGAAGCTCGCAGAGGAACGTTTATCCAACGACTGTACTAAAATTTAACAATCAACAAAACATTGGATTGTTGTTTTGTTTTGTGACTGCCAAACCTCACCAAACCGCCCGTATCTTGTTTCTTAAATTAGTACAAAAACATAAATGGAAACAAAACAAGTTGTGTTTTTTGGGGAGTTATGTGGTGTTACTATTTCTTGGCACAAAAAACAGCCGCGCAAAGCGACTTCATGGAGTCTTTTCATTACCAAGAGGTTACCTGGCAACCTCACAGTGACGACATTTCCGTTTACATAAACAAACAAGACATGTGTTAATTAGTGAGCTATAAAAGTAGATGTCATAAATATAGTAGCGCAATTAGGTGTATTTTTTAACTTTGGACAGAGCCAGGCTAGCTCTCCCCCCGCACCCCTTTCATATTCTCCAAAATTTGAAGTATCCCTTTAATGAAAAAAATTACCAAATTCCCATTACACCATGTTTTCTTTGTGTTTTCATTTGACTTCCAAAAGACACACCTCATCAGTAGATTGCAATTTGACTCTAAAATCTTGTGTAGTAGACACCAGGGCCTTGATTTTGTTGATAGCAAAGAAATCAAAACAACTGGTGAAAACTAATCAGCTGTACAGCGAGGGATGGGCTTTACTCTCACGGCTGCATCGGTGGAGCTCCGACACGCTGTTGTTGTTTTGACTGTGAAGATGGTCACAGGTAGAGGTCAGTGAGCTTCCAAATCTGGTGACATGATCAAAGGAACTTTTTTAAAATAAACACTGACATCGTTTTGTTTTGCTCTGACACAGAAGACATGAATAATACAAAGTGTGTGTGTGTTTGTGTGTGCTTGTGTGTGCACAAAAGAGAGACGACAGAAAATGTGCATGTGTTTGTTCAGGTAAAACAAGAGAATGTAGAGAGATGATAAATGAGTGTTGTAATCTGTGGTAGGCTGATCGCAGTGCAATTATCACACACACACTCACACACACACACACACACACACACACACACACACAATATTCCGTGCTTCTACTGTATGTGGTGATATTAGAGTAATACATTATAATCACGGTGTCTGATCGCTCTATCTAGGACGCCGGCTGCACTTTGGGGGATACACCACTGCTTTGTCTGCAAATATACACAGGAATCCAAACACACCCACACACACACACACCCACACACACAAGTATGCAAAGCTATCCTTGTTAGGACATTGCACTGACTTCCATTCATTGTGGACAGCCTCACCCAAACCTTACTCCTAACCTTAATCAGGACCTCAGAAATTATGTTTTGCCTCATTAGGATCAGGCTTTGGTCCCCATGAGGACTACTGGTCCTGACAAGGTTGATGCTTGTAGTGGAAAAGTACCCAATGAGGTAACAAAAACGTGTACACACACACTCACAACCCACAACTCCCTCCCCCTCGCCCCGCTATAATAATGAACCAAATCTCAAAGCTATTAGGTTAGCAGCACATGTACAAACACAATACACTGAGAGCCAACCTGAGGCTGTAAACACTCCAAACACACACATGCACGTGCATACACAGAGCGAGTCAGCCTATTTGAGGCTGTGATTCAGCCTGGCTCAGACTTGATAACAAGGAAACAGAATAAGAGGAAAAATGAGAGTGTTTTGTTGGTGGTTGGTTCAGATAATTCCTCATCACACAACTATAGTCTATGTCTGACTTCTTTTTAGTCATGTTGCAGGATTTCCACACCTCACTAATTAACTTAGTTACATTATAATAATTGATGGGAATAATTACCAAAACACTAAAAACGCTACAAGACCAAACTTTTAACAAATTGAAATGATCCTTTCCAGATAGTTCTACAGCAAAATCTGAAGTAATTTAATTTTACAAGAACATTTCCAAACTCATGTTTTTCTAAAAAGTGAATGTACATAATCTGTACAACAAAAAACACTCTACAATGACAAATTGCCATCACAAACTATTAAAAAGTTGAACTAACCCAAAGTATTCAATTTCTAAGAACATGCACACTTTTACAGGGTAATCTGGTAAAATAGTATACATAAAAGACAATTAACTTAATCATAAATTGACAATTACAACTGTAATTGATTTGTCTTCAACTGATTAATTGAACCAATGACCCATTTAAGAGGAACTGCAATTTCACATTGATTAGCTTGTTAAAACACAACTTCATTGTTTGAGTCATCAAGTCTGCAATTATCCCGCTCTGAGACAAAGTCTAGGACACATTTTTCAGAGAATAAGGGGAAAAAAAAGGCATCATCTCGTTTGCTTAAAACACTGTAAAGCCTAGTTAAAAAGACAAACCTTGAATAAGCACAGAGTTAACAGTTATATAACTGCATGCAAAAATTAACACAAACAAAACATCTTCCTGCACAGGTGCTTAGGGTCAAATCTGACTCATTTGCTTGAATTTGGCAGTCTGTGACATAACTAAACAACTTCATCTTTCCTCTGAAGTCCAAGCACATAACGACAGTGTCGCTGGTTAGACCATCTGACCAAATACTCGACACAACAGGCTGGTTGTTAATCAGGCGTCCTGTTCTGAGACTTTCTGTGCCTTGATGTTACTTACGTGACAAATGAAGCATGCCAGGGTCAGATGGCAGAGAAAAGTTCTGAGTTTATAATTGAGTTTGGCTCTTTGGCCTCAGAATGAGGGCGAAATGAGATTGTGAGAGAAAGAAAGTGAATAAATGAAAAGAAAAGAAAAAAAAAAACGGGGAGAAAAGAGAGTGAAAGGAGAAAGAGAATAGGGGAGATTGTTCCTCTCCTTTCTTGCCTCCCACTGACACAAACTCTGTGACAATACAGACTTCCAGCTCTCTGAATCTTATTATCCTGTCCACTCTTTCCTTCTCTTCTCTTTCTCTCTCTCTTTCAATCATTTACAAGTGCCTCTACCAGTCGTGGATCGTAATTGCTATTCTTCCAGAGATGGGGTGAGAAAGAGAGAAAAAGAGGTAGAGAAATACAGAGGGGGAGCGGGGAGGAGAAAAGATGTGATGGAAGGAGGGAATAAGAGGGAGGAAAATGTGTATGAGAGGAAGGGAGAAAGGGAAAGAGGGCAACCACATGTACGAAACCTTTCCCTCTATGAGATCTTTAACTTTCTTTCACTCTTGCTGTTTGGATCCTACTCTTCTCTTGTCACCTCTTTCTCACAAGTCCTCGATGTGAATATATCCTCTTAAAATCATTAGTGGCAAAAGCTCCAAGTATGAAATCCTGTTTGTGTATGTGTGTGTGTGTGTGTGTGTCTTCGTGTGAATTTACTGGATCAGAGGATTATTGGTATCTAAGAATCTCCTCGATACATGCTGCCCCAGACACGCGAAACATCCAGTCATCTGCTTGTGCTTGTGCGGGTGTGTACTTATGCACAGCAACCCGGTATGTGTGTGTGTGAAGAGATAAAGAGTTAACGGTGGTGTATTCACAGCTCTCATACAGCGAGCACAAAAGGCGTAGAGTGTGCTGCGACATCCAAGAACTGATAGCTGTGCTGTTTGCGAGACATGCTGCCGCTGCTGCTGGTAAATAAAATCCAGATGACAAAAAGAAAACACGAACGTCACAGAAAGGATCACTGAAATCGGTCCATTCTTGAATTAAAAGGATTGCTGTTCTGCATCTATCTCACACCATGTCATGTGCCAACGTTTCCTCAAGAGCACAACAGAGAGAGAGATTTTCAAAAAATAGTCCCATAGTGACTGAATTTCTAAGGGATACTAAGGCGAGGTAGTGTTAAAATTGTACATATCTATCGCAGCGAGATGAACAGAAATGAAATAGCTTCTTGAAAGGCGAGAGAAAATGATGGCGTGCTTTCAAAATGGTTAGAAGTAATAGAAGTAAAGTCTAAACCCAGAGACATTAGCATCAGAGAATATAATGTAGCACCATTTATGGCTTTATTTCAACCAACAGAGATGATATGGCATACACATCATCCACAGGTCAAGCGATGCCATCACCATATTCTGTATGGTAACAAGAACAATAAGATATGAGGTGAAGAAAGGAGAAACAGTTGCAAATAGATGTAAAGGGAGGATTGTTTCTGGTATTTAGGGTTTCAAAAGTAGATGTCCTGTTCATTTTCAGCATGGACAATTTTTAGTTGACTGGCAGTTGGAGCACTTCCAGCTTAGATGGGCATGAAACTCTCCTGTTTAAGTCATCTGGACCCCCTTTTTAATATTCTTTGATCAACCTTCCACATGTGTAGAGGACTAAACTTGTATTTATTTACTTATGCACTACTACTTACAGTTATCTTTATTTATTTATTCTATTTTTCCTCTCTCTTTTTACACTTTTCCCCTTGGTTCCATATTGGCAGTGGTCTTGGCTCTTAATTTAGAGTTGAACAGTGCCTTTTTATGTACTGCTCTGTGTGCAGATATGAGGTTCCTATTCTACCTTGTTTTGCTTTGTTTTGATATATTCAATACTAGGTGCCGTGTACCGGATGTAGACCTTTGATATGTGGATCTAGACATTTGTTTATGTACCGCATGGCAGATTGATTGCAGGTGGAAGGGATGTAATAGTGTAATGGGTACGGGGCTCTTTTTCTAACTGTGTTAGCAAATATCTGTTTCTTTGATTAAAAAGTAAAGATATACAAGCCTGTGTATGTAACAATGTAAGGAGAGAAGTCAACCATGAATCCCAAGACACATTTCAGTAAGAAACTTCAAAACTCAAAGCTTAAAATTATGTTGTGTGCGCTGATAACAGTGAGAGAAAGCTAAGAATATGTTTTGAAGAAATACATTCAGCAGGTTAAATCAATACACAAAGCTGAAGTAACTTCCAAGTGATGGTCATAAAATAAATCCACAGTGTTGTTGAATTATCCAGGAGACTCCCGTGTTTGTATCTCAAGAAACATTGATGATAACATTAAAAATTAAAACTTTCAAATGGGAATGTAGAGTGGGGAGAATGTCCTCCCGAACTAGCAGCGCCTCCATTAATGACACAGCCAGAAACTACAACATGGAGCGAGTATAAAGACCTTTAGCAGCAGTATTATGAGAAAGAGTGAGAGCTGGTGGCATTATTAAGACTGACTGAACGTGACTTGTGAAAGTATTCTGCTATTTTAATTACAGCGTATCTATGTGTGTGTGAATGTACATGTAAATAAAACCATTAGATGAAATCATTTCACAAGTTCTCTTTGTTTTGTATGTTTCTTTCATCATAAATTCCACTGAAACATATCAAAAATGTGAAATCAAAGAACACAGCTCTGCCACAGGCGTTTCCTCTTGGATTTGTTTTATTCTTATGTTCAGGCACATTGCAGTAGCATCCGTGAACAGAGAAAATTACAATCTTTAATAATTATGGGCAATATTTTTTTAATTTTCTGGTGTAATGTAAGACAAACAACCTGTGAACACACAGACAAGCCTTAACAAGAAATTTCAGTAATGAGAGTGAATTTTAAGCAAGCTCATGAAAGTAATTATAGTTTGAAATACTTCAAATACAAGTCCTGATTCTAGAAAGAGTCTTTGATAGCGCTGGTTCTTACATCAAGTAGTTTTATCAGCATTTATTGAAGTGCTATTCAAGGCTTTATTCAATACCAATGTTGCGCATCATTACCCAAACAAGCCAGGCAAAAAGCATTTAATGGCTTGGATCCATGTGCGCAGTATGTTTTCTGGCGTGTTTTTGTTCTAAGACGGAAGAGGTTGGAAGTAGGGGGGCAAGAAGCAGATGGAGAAAGCATGTACCACAGCATTGTATCCTGGCAGGAAAAACAGGGTGAGGAAACAGGGGAGAGAAGTGGATAAAGATATTGAAAGGCCAAAGGAAAGAGAGAGCATGGAGGAAAGAGTTTAAGAAACAGAGAGACGGCAGAGGAAGAATAAATACAGACAAAAACAGACTAAAGCAGCTGAGGAGACGGAGGAACATAAACACAAAATGAAGAGGGGTGACAGATAATGTGTCTTTACGAGCTAAATTCCATGGCAACACAACACCACTGAAATGAAGGTGGTGTTTCACTACACTGCAGCACTATTACTGTAATTGTTAGGTTTTTAATTAGCTTTGTATTACAGGCTGCCATACATCAAACATCCAGAGAAATGCATTTCTTTTTTATAAAACACAAAAACGCAGTTCAAATGGTGAAGAAACTGCAGTTTGTGGCATCAGACTAGTGATTAGCTCAGTTCCATATAGCATACTAATTATAATCAGCTGAGAGTATATACTGTAGTAAACAAATACAACTACACTCAAAAATGTCAGTGTGCAACCAGAATTCACCAGATTTTTGAGTTTACTTTTGCTCTACACAATTGTCCTGAGAAAATTCAGATTCAAATTCTCACATCTGAAAGGATTTTAAACAAACTGCAGATGGTGGCGAGACTACTCCGGGAAAATCCCTGGAAAAATATTTATCTTTCTCTTTGTGTAGCATCTCTGTCTAATTATTGTGTAATTATAGCTTATTTTAAATCATTTGCATGGCATACTCTAAGTTTTTGTCCGTGAGTCGGATACTACCAGAGAAGCCAAAGTCGTGAATTTTACACATAGTGGCTTTAAGTTTAATTGGCAGCAGTTTTCCAAAGTTGTCTCGTATAATTTCCTACCAATAGGCTATATAATGTAAATATATTAATTTCTTGTATGCTTACAACATGCAGTATAGTATTTATATTATAGTTTTAGGGACACATTTTATTATATAAGGCAAAATTGGGTATTCGCTTCATATATACAGGTAATATATACAGGTAACTTACAGCAACAATACAAATGGAGCTTTTTTCTCTCACAGAGTAAGCAGATAACTCTCTCATCATCTATCACAGGGGAAAAAAAGAGCAGAAAAAAAAACCTGTGTTGTTTTTAAGAACAGGAACTGTTGTTCAGTTGCCTCTTCAAGAAACAGACAATTATAATAACATAATACTTGATTATCATCACCCTATTAATCTGGAATTAACCAATTCCAAGTAATTTAGAGACAGCAGTCGCGGCAAAGCTTTGGAGGGAAAGCTAATGTTTCGTACGGGCAAACTTGTGTGTTTGTGTGTATGTGTTTCCCTAGATGCTGTTTTTGGCATGATTAGGACTGTTCTCCCCATTACATGATATGAAATCTGGCCCTACCCTGCATGACTGGCAGATGAAACAACATTAGCATGCCAGCATGTGGCTCTGTGTACTGTATGTAAGCATGTGTGTGTGTGTTTGGCGGTACAGCTACAGGTCTCAGTGCCACTGTCCAGCTGGCAGCCTGATGTGGTTGTTGGCACATTATGCTGTCACACACACACACACCACAAATGAATTACAAACACTATTCTCGGAAGAGTCGGTATTCTGAAACAGTCGTAGCCAAGCACATGAAGACTCCAAGGTCATGATGCTGTCAGAGCACTGCGTTGTTTAGTGTGGTCCAGCTGGACTAGCATGAAATGGTGCAGGGATTCTTTATTCAAGAACGTGGTCTTTCAATTTGAGAGCATGATTTATTGATTTCACGTTCAGATTTTGTAGTTCTTTCCCTCAAACCCTGCCCTCACACTTACACAGCTCCTACTTGCACTTAGATTTGCTCTGCCTCTGCTCATACTGTTTGCTTACACTACGTGCTATACAGCTACTATTAGGTCTATATGTAGCTATTATAGTGAAAGAAAATGTACGGACACTGGTCTATACATTAACTGTCCTTTTATTCCAAAAGTCATACAAGAAAGCAAAGGAAGTACATTTAATAAAGCCCTGAAGGGGTGGAAGTGGATGAACCCGGATAAAGAGTAATCATCCATACGGGATGAAGAAGAAAAGCGAATGCAAGGAGGCAGGGATCATTTCATTGGTCAACACTACACCTGATATTCTATTGGTTGGGGGATTTTGACAGAATTGTCGCCCAAAAAAATCAGAGAGCAGAGTAGAAATCTGAGAACAGATGTTTTACAAGTGCACAGAATTAGCCTGAGTGTGAGGAGAAGAGCTGAAGCTGGAGCAGGAAATCTATACACGCAACAATATATCTGAGTACAAGCATACAGTTTGAGTAGAAGCAGAGCAAATCTAAGCACAAGCAGGGACTATCTGAGTGCGAGGGCAGGGTTTGAGGGACAGAATTACAAAATGTGAACATGAAATCAATAAAACATGCTCTCAATTTGAAAGACTACACTCTTGAATAAAGGTAGGAAAAAAAGCCCCATACAGGGAGTTGGTTCAGGCTGCCAGAGGATTACACTCAACTTTTCATGCCGCCGGGGCAAGTCAACCAGGAATAACACTAAAAAATAAATTCATGATTGGTCCAGTACTGGGTTGTAAAATCATATTTTAAAAGTTAAGAAACCTCAAATGTACCAGGAGCACGAGGCAGCTTTAATATGCAGTGTATCATCATGTTTTGTGAATTTTTCTAGAATGATCATTTTTCTTGATGCATCTGAAGTCAGTCAGAAAGTCAGTCAATCTCAGTTACGTTAGCTGCTAATTTTGTCCGTGATACAATCAAACGTTAAGATAAAATTAAACCTCAATAAAGTTAGCTTCTCCCTTTATTGCTTATATAGTATTAAATTATACAATGTCAGTCACAAGTTGATTTTTTGGTCTAAAGGCTAATAACATTAAGCTTAAATTAAATATTATAATCACTTATGTAAGCTTCTAATCTTGCTAAGGTATAATGATACAATGTCACCTACATGTTTCATTGAGCTAAAGTCTAACATTAAGCTTCGGTGGAATATCACCAACATTAGCTGCTAACTTTGTTGATCAGGAAGGCTAATGCTAAGCTAAAATGATGCAGTTACGTTAGCCACTTTGTTGATCATAAAGGCTAATGCTAAGCTAAAAAGAAATGTCAGTTACATTCGCTGTTTTGTTGATCTAAGTCTAACATCAACCTTCAATAGAATATCAACAATATTAGCTGCTAACTATAATGATCATAAAGGCTAATGTTACCAACTAAAGGCTAAAATTAAGTTAACTGTATACGGCTGAGCACAAAGCAAATTTTTAGGGACAATTGCATACCAAGTCAATGGAAAGTCATGGTGGATGAACACACATTTGCTCTAGGCAGACAGTTCAAGACATTTCAACTAGAGTGAAAAATTTTCAGTCATCCAAGAGCCGAATGACCCTACTTCATAAACATCTGCAGTGGAGGAGAGATACTGGGGGAAAATAAATAAATAAAAGGGCTGGAGTTTGTGGTAAAATTTGAGATCTGTTAAAGTCTGAGCTGTCACACAAACACATTCACTCACACTGTCATTGCATTAATGCTAACGAGCAAACAGCTAACTACAGCTAACATCCATACTGTCTGTACGTTGGTTGTTTTTGATGAACAAACAAATGCAAAACACTCCAGCAGTCAACTCAACATGAATAACATGCGGCGAAAACTCCTTTTACATCTCATGTCCTTTAATATCTGACCTTTTTTTCCAGGAAGAATAGGAAGAATGATGAATTACTGTCTGTCAGTATATCTCTGACCTATATTTACTGCCCATATGTAGAAGCTCCTGAATGTGTCCACACATTATTAAAAATGTATATAGTCTCAGGAAATGCACAAGAGCTGTTTTCAGGTTAAGTTAGGGCATACAAGTGCAAGTACAGCCATTTAATCTCATAAAACTGGCCTGACCAAGCAGGTCTCAATTTTAGTCACTCTTTAAAAAGGAGAACGTACTCTTTCAGGGAGCTGTCCATGTCGAGCACATATTTTTTTGCTGAACTGAATCTGACATTTGACATTTCTGAAAGGCTGTATGTTGATACTTCTTGCATATGTGTGTGTGTGTATTTTGCATGTGTGTAAGCGCACACACAGCAGACACACAGACGCACATAAATCCATCTGAGAGTATCAGTGACAGTAGCTACGTTTACATGGAGCCTAATATTCCAATTGTAATCGGTTTAAAAGCCCAGACAGAAAAATGCCTCACATAAACACCTCAATCAGAATAAACAGACCCAAACTGACTGGTAGTTTAAACCTTTTCATGAACCAATCAAAAGAAAAATTCTACATGTAAACAATTTAACCTGATTACTCTCAGCTGCATTCTTTCTGTGCATGCAACCCCCAATAGGGTACATGTAAATAATAACAGAACTCACAAATGGGAAAACTGCAGTTTTTCTGCCACACAGCATCATTTTTTTATTGACTGGATGCCGTTTTACAACACAGTAATCCAGAAGAGACCTAATTTATTCATATGACTTTTCAATATCGATCCAGCTTACTACGATGTGCTACGATGCCAAATGGCTCATGCCAGCTTTCAAATAGCTGGTGCAACTCAGCGCAGTTCATCGGATCATGCAGCTGAGATGGCCAGCTAATGTCTCACCTGGCCAGCGTCTGCAGCACCTGCTGGCTGCTCCAACAATGTTGGTGCAACTTTCCAAATAGGTGTTAATTGGATAAACTGACCACATATTGGGAATCTAAATGGTTACTTTCTTGCCTGAAAAATATTAAAACTTAATAAAGTGACATATTGACTGTCAGAAGTAGCCAGCTCGGCCAGCAAAAATCACTAATGCGCTTGCTCTATGGGCCCAATGATCCCAGAAGATCCGGGTAATTTTATACACGGAAGTCAAACTTTTTTGGCTTCATACACCACTGACCAACTTTCATAGAAATGAACGGGGCCCCGCCCCCGATGCTGTATCCAGTTCTCTTTGTACATCCATGGCGCTGGGCAGCACTACTACTTCTTCCTCTCATGTTAGACTGAGGGCAGACTGGACAGCACAGTGACTCACTATTGCCCCTGAGGTACAAAGTGGTATTACGAGACAGTATGGGCTGGACGTGGCCGGGGCTAGCTGGTTAGCATGCTAACTTCAGTAGATATCTCTACAACACAATACATTGATATCTTCAACATAACGTCAAAATTGTTATTTCTTCTCATTCTGTTGGTAATTTTAGTTAATTTTGTAATGTTTTAAACTAAAATTCTGGCCAAATCTTACACATTATACCTTTAAAAATATGAACATTACTGGACGCCTAGACAATAGGAAAATCAAAAATAAAGACCTATTCAAACAAGTCCATGAAAAAATGAACGAAGCCAGGAGGAAGACGAAAGCATGATGTATTCATCACTTTTGCGCATGTCACACGGCTGTTCTGATAAAATGCGTATGCGCATGTCAACAGAAGACCAGATATTAGATGTAAACAGTTGACGTGAAATCTTCAATTGGAATGATTTCAATCAGAATGAAAAGAAGTGTGCGTGTAACTGCAGCTACTGTCCTTCTGTTCAGATCCGTCTTGAAATTCCTCTGCTTTAATCTCCTTTCCTTCTTTTCTCCCTGGAATGCCTTTCTTCTGTCTGTCACCATTAAAGTCTATCAAAATACGCCTGACTCTGTGTGGACGAAAAATGCTGCACACACACACACACACGGACATCAGACACACCCCCCGGTGGACCTGACTTCTTGAAAGAAACATAGTTCGGGAACTCATTCATGCCAAGATGTAAAGACAGAGGTGGCAAACGGAAGGACAAATGCACACATGCAAACACAAATTAGGTTGAATCTGTGTTGACAGAGTGAAAGGATCAAATATGGTAGTTTTTGGGCAGCTACCAAGAAAGACTAGATCTTGCAACAGATAAAAGCTTTTGGTCAGAAGATCTCAAGTCTCTAACAGTAAGGACAGGAGTTCAGAAATCTAAGGAGAGCATTTAGTGCTTTGTAGACAGGCATCAAAAATGTCTCGGGAGCTTGGCGAGGAGGGAGGCAAGAATCAAACTAACACTGTGGCTGTTTTTTTTTATTTTGTTAAAAGCCTTGCAGCAGCTTTCTGATCTCGCTGAAGGATTGAAAAGGATGAGTGATACTAAAACAAGGAGTTACAGTACATCCCAATTCCCTTAATTGCATCCACGTTTCCCTCACTGCCGTCTTTGTCTTGCAAAAACCGCAGAGATGTAGTATTAAAGCACTCTGATCAGCCGCAGCGTCATCACTGACAGATTTATAATAAAAGGGTGTGTCGATCCAGCCAAAGACTTGTCGTGTATTCTCGCTCAAGCCTCCACAGGGATCCTTCCCCGCTCCTCGATCGTAGGTCCTCTGAACAGACAACAAGGGAATAGGAATGGCCTTCATGATGGCGGATCAGATCGATTTCAGGGTCAAACAAGGAGTGAGGAGCGAGATGCGATCAAAAAAGGGAATTCAGATGTACCCACAGAGACAGAGACGTAATATACTTCAAATGAAGATGAATTGTGGAAGAGATTAAACAATTTATGCCCCAAAAACTAACGGGATCCTCATTAAAAATGTAGCTAAATCCTCAAATTGAGTGTAATCCTCCATTAAAATCATCACTGAAACAAAAAACTCTTCTTCAACTCCTCTTCACCACAGCAAATAGCTTAATTTGACCTCTGAAAGTGCTTGCACGGAGGCTCATTATTCAATAATTTTGCACTCTATTGTAATTACATTGGGTGTAAAATGACTTAATGACTGTGGGGGTAAAGTGCAGGCTATATGTTTTAATTTGAGCGCCTTGCAGCTACAAGATATGAACAGAAGAATGACTGTGTTTTTCAACTCTGCACCATATGGTCTTTTTTTTTCTTTTTTTTTTTTGTTACTTAGCTCAATTAAGGAAACAAGCAAAGAAAAACTACAATTGAAGTCACCCATGCCTGTCTTAAAACTCACAGCAACTGTAGCAGCAGTACACAATGAATCAAAAGCAGCTTGATAACTCAGACCCTCATTTACTACGCAGTGCATCACCATAATTAGGGAACACACAGAGTCATGGATGAATCCTCACAGACAATAGCAGAAATGGAAAACAAACAAAACAAAAAAAACAAACAAAAAAAAAGATAATTTAAACTGTTTCAACTTGTATGTACCAGATTTTCAACATGTAATTTTTGCATTATTATTATTATTATTATTATTATTATTATTATTATTATTATTATTATTATTATTACATGGTTAGGGTTAGAAGAAGAAATAGAAACATTACAGTTAGCTGACGCTCTATCAATAGTACAAAAGTTTCTTAAATATTTCAAATGAGTTCTGATGTCGCTTCGGAAAATGTCTTTGACTGAACTGTGTCAAGGTCTTGCCAACATGTTCTTAAGAAAAGTATTTAAAATACAAAACATTCATGTCTTTCACGCAGATGTTGTAATTTTTTATTTGGAGCCTTTTTTAATAAAAGGTCACCTTCATGTTCATGCACTCTCAATGCTTACAACAAGACGCTTCTTGTTGCTAAGGAAGATGTCACTGTACGCTTACATGGTGGGAACATTATCTCGACCACAACATCACAGGCTCCTCGGTTGTAAACAAGGTGGTTTAAAGGTGTGGAATGGGCACTATTTTTCTCCTCAGAAAGAGTTTTTTCTTCTTCTTTTAAGATATTGTTTAAGAACCAGCAGCAGCCCCATGTCATAGGAAAAAAGCCTTGTGAAGAACACAAAAGTAGCCAAAAGTCCTGATTTCCTGTCAACATTGCACTACTTGTAAAAAAACCCCTGCAATTTATCGAACTAACCTGTTGCTTCTTAAGAAGTTTCTCACAAGTGTGATCGCCAGGAAGCTAAATTTTCAGCAGAATTTTGCTAATATTTGAGCAACATGACAGATATTTGAGGCCAAAATAACTCAGCCTGAGCTGACAATGTTGGCGTCTTCGCAGCCTGTCATTTCTTTGTTATAGTTTGTTTTACTGTTTTGCTGTTCAGTCGCATACAATGTTAGTACACTTACAATTGTGAACATTTATTAATTTGGCAGACGCTTTTGCCCAGAGCAACATACAAATAAGGCACAATCCAAGCCACAGTAGATCAAGTAGAAGCCAATTCTAAATCTGTCCTGATAGGGAGGCATATCTTCACTAAATGCCATACTTTGCCTTTTCTGAAAGGACTGTGGAAATTAGACCTTCATTAGGTCAGAGTGCCCTAAGTAAGTAATAAAAGCAAGGACCAGATAAAAAGAAAATATGAATATAATAAGTACTAAGTGGCCTCTTAATGGGACTGAACTGAAGAAGCTAATGAGTTTAAATGAGTACTTTAGACACTCCTTGGTCCCAGCTACTCAGAACAGGAAATGTTATTCAGTTGGAGTAGCAGTTAGACAGAAAGACACAGAGAGATATACAGACAGAGTGACTGAAAACACCCTGAGGTATGAAGGAAAAACCAGACTGTAAAGAGACAGAGAGAGAGATGCACTCAATCTCTCCACCTGGTGGTGTTTGCCCAGACCTGACAGGCTGGTGAGGACTCCCCCACGCCTGGGGTCTCTCCCGCTCTACTTCTAAGATAAAACATGGTCAGCAGTCCAGAAAAAATAAAAAAGGCATATTTCTCTTATTCAGTAAACTCAGCTGCAGCATACCTGCATACGTTAATGATTCATGCTTCGAGCTGCAGCTTAAATCAGCACTCAGCAGCCACTGTTAAAAGCTGTTTGCATTCAACGTGACAGCCTATTTGGAGTCTTTGTTTGTTGCAGCATTTATATTCAAACACTCTTCTGTTGTGTCGCTGAAATGAGGAAAAAGGAAAAAAGAGGAGGAAAAAATGAATATATTTTTAGAACCTTTTCTCTTCCAAAACTTTATTCCAGCCTGGAAATCACAACTTTCATAGCTTCAGCAGCTGCTTCTGCGTCCTGCAAATGAACAATAAAAAATGATTCTAACCTGGATACCAAAACCAATAACATACACCCCCACACACACAAACACACACACACCTACACAAACACAAATACACAAGAGAGATACGGTAGAGAGAGAGTAAAAAATGGACTTTCAATCGTCTCTTACACTGATACAGAGAGATACGATGCTCACAGCACAATAATACAGAAGCACCAACATTATAAGCATGTACACACGTTTGTCCTTCTAGACTTGTGAGGACCCTCATTGACATTGACCCTCATTCCCTAGTCCCTAACCCTAACCTAAAACTAATTCTAACATGAAACTTGAAACCAAGCCAAAATGTCCTCACAATGCAGAAATGTCCTCACTATCATGGTTTCAAACTTGGTCCTTACAAAGATAGCAATACAAGCACACACACACACACACACACACACACACACACACATCATAGCTTGTGTATATGTATACGTGTCTGTAGCTGATGATGATGTCTATCTGTAGGAATGAGAACAGACAGCGAGATTCCTTTCAGCTTTCACAAAACACACACCTTAGTCAATTCAATTACAGATGTACACACACAAACATACACACAGCAAGCAGCTCAATAACAATATATCATAGACTTCATAACAGATCAACTATTTTCACCTCTCTTTCTTGTATGTCGTGCCCCGAACAGCAGCAATCACTGATTCAACAGAAGAAAATACAATAATGAAAATCGCAGTGCAATTTAATGGACTACCTTCTACTTAAGCAATGTGCGAGAAAATACAGGAATACAAAAATGATGAATGTGCAAATAAGTGGGCTCAAGTGAGGAAGAAGAGAGTTATATTTCCAAGTAGCAGTCAAGCACAAACATTTGAAGTATCACAACAAATAGATTTTTTAAATTGCCTTATTTCATCCGCTGCTCTGGTGTAAATTAATTGGTTCCTCAATTAATTAGGAGAAGAGAAAATCTTTCAAGAATTAATTGATTTTCAGCCACTATGACACTGACTGATTATTAGTGGACAGGCAGTTATTGTATAGTGTCAGCTAATGTTAGCCACTTTTATTCTATCTCAAGACCCTGTAACACCCACCCAATTCCTCCTAAATATAAAAAGGACTATTCTTGTTCAATAGAACCTTGCAATGATTTTGGACGGAGAGTTTTCAAGGATTTATTACATTGTTGGACTGCTAGACTGCTTTGATGGTATGTAATGTTTGGCCACACGAGCGTTGTAGCTCATGTCGGTCCACCACTTTGGTCCAGACTGAAATATTTCAATAAGTATCAGATAGATTGCCATTAAATATGGTATACACATTCATGTTGCCCTCAGGATGAGTAATAACAATTTTGGTGATGTTCTGCCTTTTCATTTTGCGTCATCATCAGGTCAAAATTTAAATTTGTCAACTAGTTTGGTTTATGACCAAATACTTGCCAAATGACATTCTCATCAGCCTCAGCTGTACTTTGTGTTTAGTGAATAGTGAAGACGGCAAACATTGTACTTGTAAAACATCAGCATGTTAGCATGCTGGGCTTAGCTTAGCTTAGCATTAGCTCAAAGAACTAGACTTTTACAGCTCCATAAGAAACAAGAAGAAAAAGGAGAGAGACATAACAGAAAAGAGAAGGAGAAAGGAGAAAGAGGCTGAACTGAACTCAAACACACAGACACAAACGGTGTGTCCATTGCTAGCTAGTTTACAGCTAATGTACAGTTGGTATTTTGTCTGTTTGGGGTAAATAAACACAAACTGTCCATCATCAAACTCACGCAAGTGACGCAAGGCAAAAATTTGCCTCGCATTCTGTCTGAACACAGCTTTACAGACTGTTAAAGCTTCAGTTTTATATTGTTTTGCATTGTACCTGGATTATTTTTATGCCAGTGCTTTCTTTTTGAAAATGACCACAATGACAAGTCTAATCTATATGCAGTACGTTATGCCTAAATTTTCATGTAGCCTGACTTGACCTGTAACAGAGTACTAGCAAGCTGTTAAAGTTCCACATTCACTCGTGTCCCACTGGCAGAACAGTAACATACAATATATTGAAAATAACATAAAATAATAATATAAAGCAGCAAATAAGGTACATATAATCACACAGCACTTATAGGAGATTAAAGAGGAAAGCAACATTTTAAAGTACCAAAATTTACTCG
This sequence comes from Thunnus albacares, assembly GCF_914725855.1. Taxonomy (NCBI): domain Eukaryota; kingdom Metazoa; phylum Chordata; class Actinopteri; order Scombriformes; family Scombridae; genus Thunnus; species Thunnus albacares. The sequence goes on along the minus strand of NC_058117.1, from coordinate 19,532,587 downwards.
TTAACACATGATTCCTTGCTTAAAAACCTTCTACTATGGAATTACTTATGTTTCTACTTCCACTTTTTCATTCATGGTCACAGACTAGTTCTGAAAAAATCTAATACTTGGCAGAAACTCTCTCAAAGCCACACTCTCATAATGACACACACACACATACACAATGTTCGGACTTTGGCTGTGGCCCAAATGGGAGCTGATTTAACTGATGTAACTGCAGTTTTGCTTTTCTGCTGGGTTGAAACCCTTGGCAACCCAACTCTATCTGTCTCCAAAGACACAGTGACAGATCCCATTTCAACAGAGCGCGCTGAAAGACCTGAAAGAAGAGAGGGACGAGGAGAATACTGAAGGGAGGAGGAGGAGGTGAAAGGAGGCGAAATAGGGAGCTGAGGGAGAGATATCAAGTGAGTCAGAGGGAGAAAGTAAGTACTGGCAGAGAGATGGAAAAAGAAATGCATGGACAGGAAGGAGGGAGGATGGGGGAAGACAAACAGACAGAGAATGCAAAGAGGAGGAGAGAGGAAGGACAGAAGGCTTCTTTTGTTTCCTCTCCATCAGCAGCTGTCCTCTCCTCCCTGTTCAACATGCTCTTTCATCTCTAGCCATGCAGAGATAAAGAGAGAGAGAAACAGGGAGGAGAGGAGAGAAACAGAGAGGAGAGGAGATCATCAGCATCTCTCAAGGTAATCTGCTTTCTTTATCCTCACTCTCTCTCTCTCTCTCTCTTGTTCCTCTGGAAACCTGAGTGAGCTTTGCTGCAGCTAACATGATGCTATGATGTCACCCATCTTGTGAACCTGTCAAACAGGGTCAACATATGAACAAACCAAGTGTTGTGTTACGTTTCCCTGTATTTCATGCCTTCAAACATATTGTATCATACTGCAATGTACTGCAATGTTGTTTAGAGAATGGCCGCAAGCAAAAACATCATACAGTGTGTATGTAGATGGAAAAGACTCATTGATTCATACATTAAAATAACAAACGTCTTTGTTGGACAAAATAATGAAATGACTGAGTTACAAAGACACCCACACCCATTGTTTTCTACAAAAGCCCACACACCAATGGCACCTTGACACACTCATCAGGTAAGGCCACCGTCCTATTTCCCAGCGTCAATGAGCATCAACTCTTCAGATAAGTGGTAATGATGATTACTTCTTCTGTCTGCGTGACTGATGTGGTGTGTGCTATGGGTGTCAATTCAAGCCTGCCAAATAACATAATGCAGATATAATACAGACACAGGATGCATTATACAGCCATTCTTTAAAGAAATGTCATATTTTAATCTCGAGAAATTGTTGCAGCTCTAGTAGGCTGCAACACCCACTGATTAACCCTGCAAAATCTTTTTATATACTAGTAATTTTGTGCTTTGCCAAATGTATTTTGGTAAGAGTTTAATTGCTGCTTGGATTATAATCACTGGAAACAATTTTTCCATAACTGTGATATTCTTATAATGCATGTCACACGGAGGAGGTTTGGTGGACTTTTGCCTTCTGTGTCCAATGTGTTGTTAAGTTTAGTCTACTTAGCACTTGGTGAAGGTAAGGGAAAGATCATATTTTGGGTTGAGTATTGACAAAGTCTGGGTACCATCTCCTCCTTCATGTCAGTCAAGACTGTGATCTTTCTTTAAAGGGGACATATAATGTTTTTTTGTGATTTTCTGTTATTTCTACACTGCTATGATGTCAGATGTTTACATGGTCAAAGTTCCAAATCCTGAGGTGAACGTATATAAAAATGCTCCTTGTGAGTCAAAAGCCAGGCTTCAGCCTGCTCTGAACGCTTTGTGTGCAAAGTCGCCTCTACTTCCTCCTCGCGATGATGTCAGATTGTTCATGCATGCTCACAAACAGCCGTCTGTTCTGTAGCCTCTGTTGCTAAGCTTGTTCCACGGGTTGCTCACACTGTCCACTCGCATATTTCAAATCAGATTTGGGCTCGAATATATACAGATGTATTTGAGAAGTTTCCATTTTGAGTAAAGAATGAGAAAAGGAGGTGAAATCCTACTACTACTGTTTGTTTATGTAGCCTCCAGAACTGCCAGAGGTCAGCCGAGACACAACTTTGTCTGTCAAACAAACAGTAAAGTTGTGGACCTTAAAACCAAAACAATGAGCTGAAAGACACTAAAACTGTTCCATAGAGCTGAGAGGAACTATGGATTGGGTGATAATTCATGGTGTGTTTGTCACTAGAGCGACCCCTTTCACATTGCATGTAGTTGTTTGATCCATTGTTAATTAAAAAACAAAGATAACAGCAGCTTTACACTTTGATTTACTGCTTTTTGTTTGATGCAGACAACGCCAGAGTTTTGTAAAAATCTGTGCAGTCATAATTTGTGGAGGTGGGATGTTCTTCTGTATTGCAACCCTACTTTGCTATTCAGGCTGATAAGTAGGGTCTGCTTTTGCATCAAACTTCTTACGTTGTGTGGCTTTCAGTGATATATTAAGAAAAATGACCTGTATCAAGCAATCACTTGTGAATATATTTGGAAGTCACCTCTAAAATATTTATCATCATTGTGTTGCGGCTACGACGAGACAGAAGAAAGGGTGAAGGGGACAGAAATGACAGAATGTGAGGAAAAAGCGAGAGGAGAGGAGGGAGGAGAGCGATCCGACTACCAGCACATCTCGTGGTAAACAGATCTCTCTGCCCCCTGCGCTGCGAGCTACAGTCGCTCCTCTCATCGACTACAAAGCCTGCAGGTCTCGGGCCTCTCTTGTTTGCACAAAAACTGCATTCAGATACACAGTGTGAGGGTTTGTTTATCTGGGACTTTACGCCTCTTGTTTCTTCTTTTTCCCTCTCATGATTTTGATGAATTATTAATGCTGTTTCTTGTATTTTCCTCTCACTAATACTATTTTCAGTAAATGCATACAGCATTACAAGGCAATACAATGTGGCGCTGGTTGTTTAGAAGACTGACAGATAGACTGACTAAGCAAGATGGAATATATGTGAAATGTCATGTGAAACTTTATGAATATATTCCAGCCTGATTTCAGGGGAAGCCATTAATCTATAGACAGCCAGGAGCACTCCATAAATGGAAGAATATGAGATTTCAAAACACAAGCAAGTGTAATATTGAGAGAATTATGCTTTTTGTATTGCAGCATGTTTTGCTCATTACGCCAACTCAGAGGACTGGTCAACTGGGGTTTAAGAAAAATTAGTTTTTATTGTTGTATGAAATATGTCAGGCAACTGCATGAAAGCTATATGAGTAAGAAGGAAATTCTGAGCATGATGTATTGCCAGACATTTGCTGACACAGGTGCTACGGAGCCGATATTCAAATGCCAGCCTGCCACGGCTGCTGGAATACTCTAAATCATTCTGTTTGTGTCCTGTTAAAACCTTATAGCAGAAGATTTTATATTGTACAGTGTTTCTGGTTTGTCATAAAGCATTTTCGACAGTGTTGCTTCATCTTAAATGGGGGTCGCTGTCAGCTCTGAAGGGCAGTATTAAAAAAAAATACGATTGAGTAGGAGGTTGTTGCAGGACGAGTCAATAGCTTTAGACAAACAGGAAATTTCTACAGTTGCAAGAAAAGCACAAAAAAGCAACTGAGAGGGTTCCATCACTTCATAAACAATCAGCGGTGAAACATCTGCATACACACTGGGAATGTAACCACTCATGTGAAAACAAACTACAAAACCATAGCTGGAGGTTTGAGGGAAACAGATGCCAGGCATGTGCGGGGTTGGTAAAGGGGCATCACTCTTTGTCTGCTAAGCCATGCAAACAGGGAACACAGACTGTTTATGTCAGCACAAGCGCCACATTAACATAGTCCAAGCTCTGCGAGACTTGATAAGCTACATGGCAGACGCCGGCTGCATCACAGATGATGGATGGATGGATGGATGGATGGATGGATGGATGGATGGAAAAAGAGACTGGCATGGAAAAAGAAAAAAGGGATTAGAAAGGGTGAAACATGCAAAAACAGACAGAAAATCAGACAAACTGGGAACAAAATGAACATGAGCCAAAAAGTATGAAAAAAACTAACAAATTTAAACCTGACTATTTTGATGAATAAACTGATTAAAATATCGCTTAGTTAAGCCAGAAATTTTTGTATCTATTGTATATTTAAACCATCTACCTCTACCATCTCCGCTTTGAGTGGAGCATCACATCAAAGTCAACTGCATGGTCTCTATAGTGAATATAGTGAATGCCTCGGCACTGCATGAGGGCTGACAGTTGACAGTTTGAAACGTGATGTTCAAATACCATGCAGCGAAAACTGAAGAGGAGGCAGAAACACCAACCTCTCCACAGACAACGGCCTCAATCATATAGCCATGAGACATGGAAGTATTCTCAGTAAGACGTTTTGATTTAACAGAAGAAAAAAAACTTGTTGTTATGACCATCAATCTTTCCACTTTTACATATAATTCTCTGCCAAATGCAACAAGTTCACACCTGTTTTCTGGGAGCTGTACTGTAAAAAAGCACGCTCACAAACTGAATACACAAGTCCGGTTAGGAGGAAGTGGGAATGCAAATAAAGACATACTGTAATGGCGGGAATATAGGTTGATATTCTATTCTGGAAATTGCGGTTGAGGAGTGCTAGACGTTAACATGTTCACAACATTAGATATGCCTTTTGAGTGGAGAAAATACCAGTGAAAAACCGACAGTAAACGATTATGGGTGGTTTGTAGCCTTAATGTTAGCCCAGTTTAAGTGGCAGGAGTTTTTGAAGGCTCGTGTAATGTGTTTTTTCAACCACAGAGGAAACGAGTAGAAGACGGGTGAAAAGAAGTCCAACGCATCTCTTTACTCCTGAAACGGACTGCGGGCTGAATCTGTCGAGCTGCCAGTTACCGCTGTCACAGATGATGAGGAGCTCAAAAAGACAAACAGTCTAAAAAATGCTAACTGTCAGAGAAAATCATTTTGACCGCTTCCATGAGCCTGACAGGAGAGTGTGTGAGTATTTGACTGTACTGTGATGTATCATCAGAAAGTCTGTTTCCAAAAACAGGTGTTGGAAGGGGGGGCGGTGGCAAAACTGCAGACCAGTTTTTAATACCATGAAATAGATTAGAACAACTTAGTTATCACAGTGACAATATTTACTCCTCCATCTGGACAGTTGTAGGGTAGTAGCACTTGAAAAAGCAGTTCATGTTACAAGGCAGTGATTCTCCACCTTTTTGGTTTTAATTGCGCTTAATCCTAACAAGTTATAACTTTAGCATGAAACATGATGAACTTAACCAAAACAACTGAAAAATTAATAATTTTTTCCTTCTTTTTTTCATTTGAAACATTTTTAGAGGCCAGAAAATGTGAACAGTTCCAGTATTTCAAAAGAAAAAAATATCACAAATTATGAAAGGATAAAGTAAACATAATTTTTTGTAACACAAATATTTATAAATATCTTTAATCATCTTGTGACCCTTCAGATTTATCTTGGTTACTGATACTGTCATTTTCTTTTTCTCAGTCTGAAAACGCATACTGATGTATCTCATTATGATGTGTAAGTACTATTAATCAACTTTTAGCAATTACAGTAGATGTCCTAATTAATTTTTTGCCTCCACAAGCCATTATGGCTTCTTGACTAAACACTTTAACAACTTTCTCTCTCTTTTTTTTTTTAAGTAGCTAAATACTGCATCCAACTGGCTACTTTTCTGCCAAAGATGGAAGCGGGAGTGACAGTTTTATCACAGTGAAAATCTGGCTGTGGGATTTCACGATCCAACAAGGATTGCCGCCATGGCACTTGTCTCTGATGTTCAAATTTGTCATGCTACTTCAGTCAAAAACAGAAAAAAATCAACAACATGCAAGTATTAAATTTCTCTGCTGCTTTAATTTGTGTTCTCTGGAGGTCAATTTTTATTACAATATCAAAAGCTTGTGGTAATTCAAATAAACACTGCCCATTAAATCGACTTTTCGTTGGGTAAAATTTCTGGGTAAATACAGTTGAAGTCACTGATTTCATTGCTTGTTCCTCCTCTTCCATGTCCGAATAAATCCACCATGCCCACTCCCAGCAGTGCACATGGTCTGTGGTGTTTTCCAACTAGACAGATACCTTTGAGGAGATAATGATTTTGCTTACAGCCAAGATTACTAATTAACATGGCAGATACTCATCCTTGTATAATAGCAGGGTGTCAACATGCAGGAAGCCTGAGAGGAATATTCAAACAGTGAGCATGACTGCTTTTCTTAAGAGTGAAATGAGTAGAAATGCAAGGTAATTTTAATGAATTCATTATTTCCTCTTATTTAAATTTTAATTATTGGGAGATCATAAATAAATTCATTTTCTTGACAGGAATGAAAAGCCACGGTGCTCCAACTCTTCCCTTTCTGTAAATTATGAATTCATGTATAATTCTTCATCTGAGTGTGTGAGATTAAAAAAGTCAGCAGCCAATAAAGATGGAATAACTTTAAAACTTATCAGACTTGTTCATTTCTGATGCTTATTAAGTACAACCGTACAAAAACGAGAGGGATCCAATCACATTAATCAACAGAAGAGTGATGACATCCGCCCTCTAATCTAGTTGTGACTAGAGCCAGACCGATATATCGGTCAGCTGATATTGGCCTATCACGGATATAACGGTATTGGCGTATATGTTGATAATGTAAAGCTGATCCTTTTTCTTAATTCAAATTGAATATATACGTACATGTTTTTTTTTATTAGTGTTTTTTTATCTATAGTTATTTATAATTATTAAATTCCTCATGAATTTTACTGTTTCAGTGCATTGATGTCATTTTAGACAATAAAGCTTGTTGTTAAACTGTAACGTATTACGCCTCTATTACATATCTTTGTCAGTGTGTGAGTAACTACGTGTTTGATAACTACATTTGAGGGATCACTGCAAAAAATGTGCCTTTATGTATATATTCCGTATATATATATTATCAGCTGACATATCAATATCAGAGTTTTTTGTACACTATCGGTATCGGCATCGGCTCCAAAAGTCCAGTATCGACTTTACTCGACTGTTACTCGAAATTTAATCTTCAACCAATTCTCAAATCATTTAACCCCATTAATTGCACCAGTAAGTGCGGGGTTGAAGGGGTTGAGGGTCTTGTTGAGCAACCAAATCACAAGGTTACAGTTTGGTGTTTCTTCTCCTTCACCAACAATCTGAGTACAGAAATCAGCAACAAAGGTTCATTCAAGCCATTATGTAATTACTGTAACTTTAATTAGCTCGAGCTGAGTTGTTGAATGGAGTCATCCTCCGTTCTATTTAATCAGAAATTAATCAACCATGTATTTATGTATTTTTGTCAAATTTAGGTACAATTTGGTTGTACGCTCGTCATGTGAATCGGAATAAGTGAACTACCCATTAATGTGACAATAAACTGCACGATAAGGATTCTGAATGTCTGTCAGTGAGACAAGTTTAAACAAAAGCTTTAAAGAAAAAGAAAAAGTAAAGACCCAGTAGAGTTTGTCTTTTTCTCTTTCTGATGTCAAATTGACTTCTTGATGAAACAAAGTGTAAACTGCCGTCGAGTTCAGACACCCATTCAGTGCTGAGACCGCCATTATCTACACAGGTTACATTAATCTGTTGTTTTTAATCACTGAGATAGGACTCTGTAAAGGCACTGCCATTAAACTGCTCTGTTGTCACCAGTTAAAAGACTATTTAAGCACAAGTTACCTGATAACATTAAATAACTTTCTCTTAGATGGTAAAAAGATTTCTAAATGGTTGGAAATGTATTTTCAGGCTTATTGTATGCACTTGTTCTTTATGGACTTCTCTTCAGTAATGAATTTTCTGTCTTTTCTTTCTTTTATGCAACCTGATAAAAGTCTAACTGAGATTACACGTTTCTTTTTGAAGAGAGAAATGTCATAAAAGTACATGAAAACAATCTTACAATAATAAATACAACACAAATAATATTAACAAGCCAAGAAAACTGTCACAGAACATTTTCCATCCGTCATTTCTACCTTCCTTAACTAATGTCCACCTTGTAGTTCTACTTTTTTCTGTTTTTCTTTTAATCTCTCTTTTACTCCTTCTCCTTGCTTTCTCACCCTCCAACCTGTCATTCCTTCCCTCCACCTCACCCTGGTCATCCTCCCTACTTTCCGTCTTCCTTCCTTCCTTCCTCGCATCCTCGCCCATTCCCTCCTCGCCAGGCTGCTCTTGCCTGGGAGCTGGAGGCCGACCCTAATTAATAATTAGTGTATCTTCGTGAACTTCGAAAAGTTTAAAACAGATTCTTGTTTTCTTAGATCCAAGTAAATAAATAAACAAACATATGTTAGACTCTTGGCTGTCCTGCTTTAAACAGAGCAAATAAAAGCAAAGTAAAGCAAACTGCGTCCCTTTTTGAAACGTTTACCAAAACTGTAAACATTCCTCTTGGCTCAAGAGATTTTCTTTTTCATGTTTTCATGTTTTCGTGTTTGTAATCTTCACTTAAAAAGACAAAAAACCCCATAAACACACCATTAAATGTATTTCTCTGCCTCAGTTCTTACTTAGCATTAATAGCGCTTACTTGAGTCAAGTCTACACAAACAAATGACTTGATCCAGAAATTACACAAAACTTTAAAAGTTTTAATGGTTTGATATTAAAGGTGAAGCCTGACAGAAGGAGAAATTTGAAACCAGAAAACTTAATAATTAAAACTCTGGCTGTACTGGAGTGTTGGAGAACACACACCAACACAACACAGCAGCACACACATTATGATAATGGAGCCTCTGACAGAAGAGTCGTGGCACAGGAACAACAGTGCTGAACACACAGATGGCTCTCAGTGTCCCAGTCCAAATGCTGCGAGGCTGATCCTGTATCTCTGCCTAACTGGGGCAGAGGAAAGAAGGATCGATTCCAAACCAGACGGTTTTTGGCCCGAGTGCAGATAAGTCCCAAACCCAAAAGTCTAGTCCTCCGGTGGACCAGTTCCAAACTAACAGACCCTGTAGCGTCCTCAACAGTGTATCATAAACTCAATTCTCATAAATTAAAGCTTAATTACTCCTCTTGTTAACTTCCTCTCTTAGTTTTTGCCTGGTGACATCTTGTTACACCTTACCTGCCCTTATTAACAGAATTTGTTTGAGTTTTCTGTTTTGCTGCAGGGTCATAAACAATACAGCGAGTCTGGACAGGAACTACAAAATGCAACAGAGTAAGTCAGACGCTTTTATCGTTTCACTCTGCGTTCCTCTTTCAGACTGCCGTTACTGATTGCTACTGCTGATTGTTTCAGGGGAGGTTCCCAGGGAGTTTTATCCCCTGTGGCGTGGACCCAATACATGTGAAAGTGTATGCATGCTTTGCATTTGTGCAGCGTATGTGCTCATGAGTGTGTGAAAGAGAAAGGTAGAGAGAGAGAGAGAGAGAGAGGGAAAGATAAAGGCATTCCACAGTTCAAAGCAGTGACCTAAATACAGGTACTGTGGTAATGTACCATACTGGATCTTTTTTCAATAGCCTGCAAAACAGATATTGAAATACACCAAACTTGGAGCCATTTTGTTTGGACCTAGCACTCTTCAGTGTTCTCTGCACTGGCGGCCTGTTCCTCCAAACATTTTGGTGTACAATGTTTTATATTTCTCAGCATTTCTATTCAGAGGTACAATATCACAGGAGGTGTTCTCAAATGATTAAAAACACGTCTGTAGGTGAAAACTATAGCCAAGAATTAAAAAAAACAAACAAAGAATCACAATCTGTTGTTTGTCAGGTCTTATATCAACTGAATTATGTGCGAAGCTAAATCTGCCAGCCCCTCTGTCAATCGGAGGAGATATAGAGCACAATAAGAGACGTAGGACGAGGTGACAAATCACCACTTAAGCTTCTGCTTCCTGCCCACACTGCAGAACAATGCAGACCTGGCCATATGTGAAAACCATGACAACAGCGGGAAAAATATGGCACCTTTTAAATTGTTGCCAAGCAATATACTGTAAATATCTAAGCGGGTCTGTGAGTTTATTCCTGCAAAATTGATAGTTTCATTATGACTTTCCCCTTATGAGAGTTACAACAAACCACTGTTCTACCTGTGAGCCTAAAGGCAAATCTCCTGAGATTGTCCTAAAAGCCCCAAAATAACATTTTTACACTCAAGTGATAAAGCGGCCGAAGGATTTTTTTTTCGTGGAGAGCCAAGGAGGAGGTAGTGTGGCAATGTCCAGAAAGGGAGGAGGTTGGAGCATATGATGGGTCGACAAAACGTTGCTCTTTGAGATGGCAGACCACTGTTTGACTCCTGCTTCTACTGACAGTCAACTTTGGTTTGTTATAAGCATGAACACAATCCTTCCCACTTAACACTTACCAAGCTGTTTTTGTGCCTGAACCCAAACCAAGGCACTTACCAATGACATCCTCCTACTGGTAGGGCTGTCAGATCAGAAAACACTTATACTGTATATGTACTTTTTTGTTTGTTTAATGTGCAAAACATTGTTACATCTGCTTGTTTGCTATAAAAGATTATCAGATTAAGTTGCTCATTCTTGATGGTCTCACTATTTTAAATATGTACAGTATGTAGACATATATATGGATTCCATTATGTATGCTCATATTGACATGCCCTTGGTTGACCACTAAAAAGGCTGCCTTTCAATTTTTATGTAAAACGTTTTTTACAAAATACAAAACTCAATAGAGAAAAATCCCCAATAACCTTGAACTGAATTCTGTAGTGATGAACAGTAACACAGTGTACAGAATAAACTGCTGAAATTAAAATATTTGACAGTTGAGAGTGTTCAAGTTTCATATAATAAGAGGAGATTTAAGTGCTTTTGTGTCACTGCTACAGGACAGCACTTTGCAAGATATAACAAAAGACAATATGTCAACATGATTGACTGACCACAATAATTAATATGCTAGGAGCCAGCTCAACAGTTACACTTGCCGATTCTAGGTGCTGATTATTAAAATTTACCCATGGGATGAATTTAAAATACACAGAATTAGTTGTAGTAATGACAACCCCCAACATACAGATATTTGCCATTGGAAAGACATGCATTCAATACAAAAGCCTATAAAAAAAACATTCAGTCAATGCACAATAAATTACTTAAAGAAGCCAAAGTGAAATAACAGCCTGGATGCATTAACTGATGATGCTGATTCCAGTAAAGTGGTGACAAAAGCAGAGGTGATTGACCAACTTACTATAGAAGAAGAAGATTAACTAGTACTAGTGAAGTAAAACTAGTGACGCCACAGAAAAAGCCTCAGCGGTAAAAGCCTTTAAATATAATTTAACTCATGACTGGTGAACTGTACATGAAATTAACAAGCTCTGGCAACACACAGCTACGAGGCACAGCACAGCAGCATTGTGTGTGTGTATGTATGTGTGTGTGTGTGTGTGTTTTTTAAATCTCTTCTCAACTTTGATTTGGATGAAAGTAATGGGAAGAGGTCTGTTTACCCAAAATATTGTTTTGCAGCATTTGGCGCTCAAACAAATGTGCGAGCAAACACAAACCAGGACTTTGTGCTGAATGTTTGAATAAAAAAAAACAACAAATAAGACAGTGTCTGAATATGACAGTCGGCACATTTTCTGCCAATAATTCATTTGTTTTGTGAGCCTATTATTCTCTTCTCAGATAATTCAAACAGTCGACCATTTTTAGACGTTTCAGTATTGATTTGGTATTTTCCAGTCCTATAAACATACAGATATGAGTCATATTAGTCAAAAACGCTTCTTATTTAAAAGTAATTAAACCTGATTAAAAAATCTCATAGACATCAAATAAGATAACATTAAAAAGCATAATAACCTCAGCCCACCAAATCTCTCCTTAGATTGCTTAGAGAACTGTTTCCTCACCCACTTTACTCCTCTGACTGACACTAACACACATTCATACAAAGACTCATCTCACCCACAAGTCAGCTGAATTTTAAAGGGATCATCAAAAGAGACGGCCCTAACAGGGTGCCTGGAGGGCGCCAACAAATCCTTTAAATGTGCTTAGTTTAACAGATGCCCAGAGCGTCTAGCGTTTATACATAAATAAGGTCTTAATCAATGAGCTATGCTGTCTTTGGAGGGATAATTTGCAGAACCACATCGCTTAAACATCCCTGCTCCCTGTTTCCTCAGGTAACAATCTAAGCAACAGGTGCTGCATCAAACTGGGTGTCAAGCTATGATGTGGGATGATCTAAGCCGAGGCCTCAGACTCCCACTGACAGATGCAATTCTTAATGATAATCAGTTACTTCTATGCAATTCAAATTTTAGATTCAATCTTGCTGAAATAAATTAGGAGCAGAGGCCCCAGCAGACAAATAAAAAAAAAAAAAAAAAAGTACAGGACACAAGTTTCTGTCACACTCATGGAAAGGGCAGAGAGAGCGAGGTGCTGATTTTTATTATGCAAATAAAAAGGTATGGCAAAAAATCTTGATTGTGTCCTTTGAGCGGTCCATGTCTGAACAGCAGTAGCTCACACGTATGAATATAAATTTACATAATTCACATGCAAATGTGTCATTTTACACAGGCTGAAGCAGGCTCTAAAAGTGCAAATTATACACCTCGAAATATGACCGCGGAAGATTTCTACAATGTGATGATTAATGAAAAAGACCAATAGGAGGTTGTTAATAATGTTGATAATGTGGGAAGCACGCCTGGAGTTGGTATCCTGCTAAATTACTTTTATTTTATTAAACTCAAAGACTTGAATCTGCTTTCAGAAAGATCTCCCAACTGTGTCACCTTGCCGCCTGATGAGTCCAAAATGTCTATTTCTAATATTTTTGCATACTTAACAAAGATCCAATCTTACACTTAAATGTTGCTGTCATCCAAAGCTTTAGGAAGCTATTTCCGTCCTACACGCTTTAAGCTTCATCACTTCTAATCAACTCAAATGCCAGGCTGACCAGACCTGCCTGCTTCCTCGTACACCAGCCTGTTCTGCTCCTGATGCTGAAAAATTTTGAAAATGACAACAACAACCCCCGGCTGTCAAGCATGTTACGGGCTAATTTCTGATTAAACAATGTTGCACATGTCAGAGGCAACTGTCAAGCAACTGTGACTGATCATCCACAGGGAACATGAAGGCTTTATAAAAAAAAAAAAAAAAAAAACAAGGCATGTGGCGCAGCGGGAGGGAAACTGAATTTTGCCGGCAGGGGGACAGAAGGCATAAGAGGTTTATGAGACAGTTGGGATGCAATCTCTCTAGCTAGCTATTTTCTGACAGCTGACAGGGGATTGTGAGTTACAGCCGCACTACATTACAGATATTTTAAAAGGCCGAGATGCAACCGACGGCATTTGTTCGTACACCCATGGTATTTTAAATGTAAAAAAGATGAGAGAAAACATGAGAAAAATGTTGAGACTTGCCTGCTACAAGCCATGACAGACTACAGATCAAAGAATCCAGGTTCAGTGTACGCCACACTAAACTCACTAACTGGGTTTATACTCCTGCTTTTATCTCAGTGATTACTGGTTGGTTATGTGGGCTCTAATTCACTCTGACACATTGATACGAAGCGTGGTCAGATGATGTCATTATGATGAAATGCACCCAACGCAGATCGTCTTTCCGAACTGGAGCGTGAAGGGCAGACGCAGTTTTAATTTCCCCCTGTTAGGAGATCAGATGTGATAAGATGAGATGACTATGAGAGCATATGTTGTTGCTATTGCAACGCGACTGTATTGATTAGTTCATGACAATTTGTGTTTTTTCCTCGTTAAGTGACAGCTCTTACAAATACAGCAAATGTTGTCTAATACATATTTCGGAAAGAGATAATTAGTGTCATTATTCCATTGAAAATAAGCTTTTGTCATATTAAAATTGCTTTTGAAAACCCCAGCTAATGTCTTTCTTTTGCTTAACTATAATCTTGTCTGTCGACAGCTCAAATGTATTGAATGGTTATTATTCTTTACAATAATTATCACACAAAGCAATAGAACTAAATCACAATATCTGCGTCTTTCATCCCTCATTTCCTCCCCTCCACACACTGCATCCCACAAAACAAAAACATAATACCATATAAATAAAACAAATAACTAAAGAGAAACAACTAACGGCTGCAACCAACGATTATTTTCATTATCGACAAATCTACCAATTATTTTCTTGATTAATTGGTTTTGTCTATAAAATGTCAGAAAATAGTAAAAAATATCCATTATAGTTCCTCACAGCCGAAGTTGATGCCTTCAACTGTCTTGTCTGACTACCAGTCCAAAACTTAAAGATATTCAGTTTACCATCATGTGCGATGAAGAGATTTTGGGCATTTTTGCTTCAAAAATTACAAAAATTATAATTATTTGATTATCAAAACAGTTGCCTACTAATTTTCTATTAAAAATCCTAAAATTTACACCCTTAGTGTTTTCCACTCTCTTCTTACCGCTTTACAATCAGAATCTTGAGTATACGACCTTCATTTGTACCCCCAATTCTCAGTGTATAATGTCTGTTTATCTGCTCTTATTCCATCTTAATTCAAATAAATTAACTCAGTTCCTAATCCTATGGGTTATCATCTCCATTTTGTAAAATCACTAATCACCTCCTATTTCTCTATTTTTGGTGCAACTGGCTTCAGGCACTTTTTGGTCATCTGCTTGGTGAGTGCTAGCACTCTGAAGAGCTATTTATCAAATTAGTGAGAGAGTAACTGATGAGATTTACCCAGGAGTAATTGCTCAGGCCCCAGTCGGTGTATGCATTGGAATATAATATACACAGTTTAGCTTATTTTGAATCTACATTGTTTTAGTAGTCTTTTTAGCACACATTTGTTGGATTTCCATTTTCCTCCACTTTGCTTTTAAGTCATTACTGTAAATAACCAGACTGTGATTGTAATTAATTAAAGCAAAACTCAAAATTTCATTATCAATGATGCATAATTGTATACATTTTTGAGCTATGCACAGTAAGCTATTTCAATCTAAACCATGGCCTTTCGCTTAAAGTACCTCTGACCGCACCATCATGGGTAGCAAGCATTCAGTGATTGTCCAACATCAAACAGTTGCTACACAATCCCCTAAAATTTTTTTTTTAAAAAGTTGAATAAAAATGCTTAAACATATTGTAACTTTTTAACACTTAATGCCAGGTCCACTAGTACACAGCTAAGGAAATGCTTTCAAGAAAACAGAGCAAAGGTTTAGACTTCTGTTTTTAGTCAGGAGGCAACATCAATAATGAGGATGATAATGAGCCGCCACCCACTCGCAGTGATGATGAACACCGGCGGTGCTGTAAGAAATAAACCAAACTGCTAAATAACTATGGGCTGTTTGTTTATGTTATATTCTGTTGACCACATCCATGTGTGACAACAGGGGGGCTTGAAACTTTCCTTTAAAAAGAAACCATATGATGCTGGTTGGCATCCACGGGGGCTTGATCCTTGCAGAGGATGCAGGGTTATTAGGAAAGATAAAACCAGTCAGAACTTGACTTTAAACCGAAAAATATCATTAGCAGGTATATTTGGAAACATCTAAGCTCAGTTTAACATTTAGCTTCCGTGCATTATACGAGGGTAACCTTCAAGATTGAGTTAAAATCCAAAGTAATGAAATGCTCATTTAAATTGCAGTCACAGAAGAGTAGGTTACTGGTTTTTGCCGTGTTTCTTTGTGTACACTGGACTGTAAATGTGAGAAGAACCAGAGAAAAGTCTGAAAATAACCAAAGCTGATGGGAAGAACATAAATAATGAATGCAGAAGCTAAAAAGTGTTAAGTTTTATGATCAAGAGACCAAACTTTTAAATAACAACCACCTGAACTGGCAGCCTACAGTAACTCAAGGGATCTACCGGGGTTGTTCAGTACATTGATTTCTCACTGTCTGTGAGTCAGTCAATGTGTGTGTGTGTGTGTGTGTGTGTGTGTCTGGGGAAAGAAAAAAAGAAAAAAAGAAAAAAAAGCTGTGTCTCACTAACGCCCTATATGAACTCCTCACAGGTAATTGCAGAGAGATTGAGGAGTTGTAATTGGAACTCAGAATTGCTGTCTGAAGCTTTCACTCACTCGCACACACACATACACACACACGCACAGTGACTGAGGCTTGGCGAGGTGAGAGGGTAACAGTCTCAGGTGGGTCTACGCTCAGGGCTTTTGCTTCTCTGGAAATTGAACTACTCCAAAATAGATCTTCTCTAAATTTAGGTGCACTGACAGACATCTGTGAGTACATCCATCTGTGTGTGTGTGTGTGTGTGTGTATACACGTATACAGTATATATGTGCATGTATAAGGTATGTGTGTAACTGTGTCTGTATGGATGTAATTGTTTATGTGTCACTATACACAGTAAGAGAATGTGTCAGTGTGTTCAAAAGAATTCGCTATTAGTGCTGTGGTTGTGTAAAACATACCGGGTGACTGCGGACAGAGCAGGTGGAAATATTGCTTTTCTAAATGTTCATGCTTGTTGAACAGGTGGTTTGGTAAAGTAGTTATTGGCCTTTTACTCACCAAGGTTTTATTGCACTTACAGTAACGAGCGTAGTTGTCGTCCACTCGAGTAATCTTCGAGTTATCTTCACTTCACTGTGTCCACTGCGGCCTGTCTGTTCTGCTGTTCACCCCATGTTTGTGTATGTGTGTGTTTGTGTATGTGTGTGTGTGTGTGTGCTTGCGTGACTAACAGAGCAGTCAATGAGCCTGTCTCTAGAGGAAGCGGTGACTGTGCTCTTATATAAAGTGCTGCTCTGTGGTAGCTGTATACTGTAGGCACTCGTGCATTAGTCTTTCACAGACAATGATTGCTGTTGACTATGAAATGCTTGATATACAATAAAGATCAGATCAGATCAGTAATAGTGCACTTCACTTTTGAACTCACTATTTGAAGATCTGAGGGTGACTTCAGTTTGAGTAAACCTCATTGTGTCATCAAGGTGAGATTAGAGCTGTTCTTGTCCAATGGAAAACCAACTGCACTGCACCAGCATCAGATTCGGGTGGTTCAAGGTGGTTCACACAGTGGTGGAAGTAGTACTGAGATACTTTACTGCAGTAAAAATACCAATACAGCAATGTAAAAATAACAAAGTGTCTGAATTCAATCAGAAACTTAACACAAACACACCGTCACACACGGTAAAGAGTCTACAGCCAGGCTAGCAGCTTTGTGAGGCTGTACTTAGCTAAATGCTAACGTCACCCTGCTAGCATAGACACAGTGACGATACTAAAATGCTGATGTTTAGCAGGTATAATGTTTATCGTGTTCACCATCTTAGTTTAGCTTGTTAGCATGCTAACATTCGATAGTTAGCTCTAAACACAAAGTACAGCTGAAGCTGCTGGGAATGTCTTTAGTATTGGACAATGTGAAATTTTGATATGATGAAAATATAGAGGAAAAATCAGGGACTGCCAAAGTTAATACAGTTCACTCTGTGGTAAACATGAATGTGTGTAACATATTTCATGCAATGTATCCAATAGTTGTTGAGGAGTTTTACTCAAAACCACGATACATCTTCTAGGAATGTATCAGTCCATCAATTATATGTTGAGATATTTCTGAGTTAAGAAAAGAACCTACAAATATTTTTTCTTTCTAAAACTACTGAAAATAATTCATTGATTAATAAAAATGTTTTCATTAATTTTCTTTCTCACAGCCAAATTATTAATCCTCTGTTCATTTCAGTGCGATGTCTGGTGTGAACCTATGCATTTTCTGAGTAAATTAAAAAGAGAAGCAGGTACTGTATCCTCAAGTTTGATGTTTTGGCTCAATTCTCTTCATTGTGCATGTGAAATGATACTACACGCTGGTGGTGTTCAAGTCTGCTGTTTCCTAAATGGATGATAATTTCATCCACACCAGATGAAGCGTTACATGTCTTTCTTCGGGCTCTGATGCAGGAACGCAGAGACTGGAAGCAGGTTTGATGAATCATACCCTGATGTACTTGCATTACTTCAGCTAATCATGTACACTATGCTGCAGTAATTTAGCACCCTGGGGAGTCACAGCTAAATCCTCATAAAGATACACTAAAACATAAAAAAGGCTGGAAAAGGAACTTGACAGATAAGCAGAGGTATCAAGAGGAAAGTGATGTTTATGTACGAGTCATTGCAGAGCAAGATTTTTTTAACTACGTTTTAATAATTTATATATCTGAGTGGAATTACAGTCTGTTTAAATATGTTTGGCTGTCACTGAATGAAGGATCATTAATAAAAAAGGACTATAAGGGCTGAAAATACCATCCTTTAACTGAAAGCATGCTCTTTAATAGCGCTGCATCATTTCAAATGAGGAATGAAACGTGTCATTAACTTCATGTAACTCACTGTTTGGCAGCTTTAATATCCCAACATAAGCATTTATTATCAATCTGTGGTGTTGCCTCTTACTGCCACTGTGTCATTTGTTTTTACACTAGACGGTAGCACTGAATTCATACTGTATACACACTGTTAAAGTAGCTGCACTTGCATTTCTTGTAAAAAAATACTAAAACTGCCTCTGAGCTTCTCCACATAGTGTGTGCACCTCCACATCTGCACACACACAGCATCTGTAGACAATCCAATTGAAGAGCCCAAACAGATAAATCTAACAGCCAGTGTCATAGATATATTTTTGGCGTATTAACCATAAATGATTTTGATTTTTCAAATACTGAACGCCTTGGTGACAACTCTTAAATATTAACATTAGTTGTATTGAATTGTATTGTATTGTATTAATATTATTTGTGTAAAAAAAGAAGCTATGTTCAACAACACACACATCAACTCACAAATTAGGTGCTTCAACTCTCTGGAAAAGCAGCAATTTTGTCCCATTCGCTCCACAGATTAGTACAATGTACCTTGACTTCTTCTTCTGTCTGTGTGACACATCTGTGGGTGTATAATGGTGACACGCGCCAAATAATTCAGTGCTTGGTGACACAACCAGTGTGTATTGCACTTAAGAGTTGGGTGTTTTGAACCACTTACCGCTTTCAAATTTCGACAAACCATATTTCTTTAGAAATAACGTGCTTTTAAATTCCGCTTGTCAAGTCCTGAAGGTGCTTCCCTCTATACACGGCATACTGTACATCAGCATGTGTATAGTGTTTACACGCAGGAGTATGCTTCTCTGCAATGATTTTATGCAGAGAAGAAGGTGATCAGACATGACTAAGCATATCTTGCAGCATGAAATAAGAATAAAGTTTGGACACAATCTGAAACAAAACTCATGTAAAACCAATGCAAACTTGATGTGCATATATTTATTTAAATAAAAAGAGATTTGAATAGACCTGAGGATGATTGGACACAATCAAAAGTGCAGTGAACAGAGAGAAAACACTAACACCGACAGCAGCATGAAGCTGCTCATCAATTGACGAGCAGCCGCTGTAAAAACAAAAAAAGCAGTGAAACGTGTCGTTTTATCTCCACTAAACAGTTCACAGTCTCCTTCCTACATCAAAAAAACATATCTAAGAGTTGACAACAAGTCTGATCGGATCCATCAGATGAATATAATTTGGACCCAGCCCACCTCACGTCCCGGGTTGAGTCTTGGTTTAGACCCATGATGACTTCTAATAAAAATACAATGTTTCTTTTCAATAATAATAATAATAATAATAATGATAATAATAATAATAATTGTACAGCACTTTTCATGTGCAGTGAATCTCAAAGTGCTACAGCGTTAAAAACATATAACATATTTCACTGTGTGTCCACAATCACAGATACAATATAGTGCCGCAAAATCCAGTAATGCTAGTATTCAGGTTTAAGTAAACTCAAGTGTTTTACTTATGCATGAAAAGATAAAAATATATTGACATATTTCTTTATTCTAACTTTTTTTTTTACAAGACAATCACACAATATCTCTTAATTTAAGACACACTGTTTTCATAACCATCTGCTGGAAATAAAAGTGGTTTTCACTTTAACAAGTTTTGGTTTCTCTTCTTACTCAGATCATCTGACTACAACTAATAAGAAGAAACTGGTGATGTTTAAATGAAACCCAAATCAAACCAGAATATAATTACACATTGCTCATTCACACAGTCTCCCCAGTCTCCGACCAGCATCTCCCTCCTGCTGTGCCACTTTCCTATGCCCACGTTCTTCTTACTGACTCAACCGGGTTATCAACTCTCTCCCCGCTCCCTGCGCCGTCTTTGACTCATCGGACAACTTTGACTGCGATCCAACTAATTTGCCAGACGTCTGTTGACCTGTTAAGTAAATCTCAAACCTTCAAAAGCATATGGAGATGACACACCAAACAATGGCTTCCTGTCCAAATATTTGCAGAGCCCCGCTAAATAAATCGTCTTTCATCCTCTCTGCCGTTGCCTAGGCGTTGTGTGAGTCACCTAATAGCCTGAACAAAGGTGTTGGCTGATGTATTAGCCTGATCCATTAAGATGAATCACCAGATGGCACCGCAAGAGAAAAGCCAAAACACTCAGATGTCCCAAATCAGGAAAAATTAACCAGAACTTTTCAACTAAAAACTTTTAGGTGATGCAGGCACGCTGCCAAATCAGTTTTATTAGAACAAAAAATTCACCTATACTTTAAAATTGTTATACTACTCTGGCAATGGTCCAATTAAAACCTTTCTTGACACCAAAGAACTCTAGTTTATGCTCAGATTCTTTTACAGCTCCTGAAGTTGTTATATTACACAGAGAAAGAGGTTGCTAGTGAAAATTAAGGAACACTAGTTATCAATTAAAACAAATATCCATTTAGTTCATTCTTTGCGTGTGTGTGTGTGTGTGTGTGCATGTGTGCGTGTGTGTCCTTCTGACCCTCTAAAAAGATCTATTCATCCCTCAGAGGATGTAGCTTCTCCACAGACACCATGCCGCCGCTGCTGCTGCCTCTGGCATACTAAACTCTTCTTCAATCTCCTCCATCAACCCTCCTCTCCTCCTCTTCCTCCCCACTGCTTCCTCTTCCTATTTATCTTTAATCTATTCATCATCAGCTCATCTCTCTCCTCCAGCCCTCCTCTGCTTGTCTTTTTGTTTCCTTGCTCATTTCGTGCTCCCCGTTCTCATTTGTTCTGTCTCTTTCTCCTCCATCGCCCATTCCTCTACGGTGAATTATTAACCTGAGAGGTCTTCAGTCCTCCTTACACCTAACATGAAACACAAAGCGCCAAATGACACAATATATTATCTGACCTCATATATCAGGTTTTCTTATCATGCAAAATCAGCACAGGAAGCACACCACTGCACACAGTAAAGACAACCACATCATGTGGCTACAGTACAAAATAGTCACAACTACAGTTTTTCTGTTTTTTTCATGATTTGATCTCTACTTCTGCTACAGTATGAGAGGATCAGTGTGTTTTCATTGTGGGAAATATTTAAGGGATAATTCTGGCTTATTAGAACTGGGGTCTTGTTGTCATAGTTTTTGCCATTGTTTATATTCTATTATGATAACATTGAACACTCCTAAGTAATTGCTACACTTTAGGGACGTCACTTTTTAAAAAAAATGAAGTTTGAACAAATTTGAACTGATGTGTAATTTGTTCAGATTAATTCAAATGTAAGCCACACAGCCTAATTTAACTACATTGTATGTGTTGTGTCTAGTTAAAGTGCCTCCACTGCCTTTCTTAAAGGAGTACTCTACTGATTTAGCATCTTACTCCTGTGTCATCATCAGATTCAAGATGGACAGCTAAAAAAAGGATAAAAACCAGATATCTTTTTTATTCCATGCATTGTTCTTCCGCCTATATTACCCACAACACGACTCAACTTTATTGACTCAACTATACAGATTCAGGTGTTTTATGCTAGTAGCGGCTAATGTAGCCTTGAGCTGCTAGCCTGAAGCAGCGATGAGGATCGGGCTAAACAGGTCTGGTAGTCTTCAGCCTCAACTGATGTCGACTCAAGTGGCATCACTTGAGGCAATTTTGCACATTTTACATAGCTCCCTCTGGAGCCACAAAAGACTTTATACATCTTTGTTCACATATGCAGTAGTACTACCCCAGACCTGTGGTAGACCTGTAAAAATCAGTGGAGTTCACCTTTAAGTGATGAGCTAACACTGCTGTAAAATGGTTGGATTTTACAAAGTCAGCAAACAGCTTCACCTTTATCCACTACTTACTTTATCCAAAGTGCTTCTCAGATGATTTTGTGACATGATTATCTGTACAGCATGGCTCACTGCCTTTCTCCATTTTGCTCTAGCCAGCAAAGGTCTAGTTGACGGATAGCGTTACGGTGCATGCACTGGTCAGACGAACAGTACTGCAGTACATGACTGCTTGCCCTTATAGACTGTGGACTCAACATTTAAAGAGGTCATAAAGATCAGATATCAAATTTTGTCTCACGTTTGAACGACAGGTCAAATTTTGAATAAAAGCGAGATACCTACTATACAGTGACATCATGACAGTGAGTTGGTGGTTGAATAGCGGTCAGATGACCCGGCAGGTTGTAAACAAGCCAACAGTTCAGCTTAATTATTTAAACCACTGAATTCTGAGGTAAATTTAATAGCAGTAATAATTCCATTCAAAGTTGGAAATTGGTTTTTAAACTTTGATAGGTGTCCCAACAAGTTTGACTAACCCGGAATTTTAATTAAAACTGTATGATTATCTGACTGCCACGTAGTGAGTGCATTTTCATTACGTCCAATAGGAATGATTGCAATAAAACTAGGCACAAATCTGACTAAAACTGGAATTATCTGATAAAATTCATCATTGCTTTTATAATTTAAAACAATCAATAGATCACACAAAACTTTAATAAGACTTTTTTATCCATACTTTGTAGTTGTTTCTCTAGAATTTATTATTTGTTTCTTTACATAAGTACTGGAAGTCTGGAGGGAATTTAAGAGAACGACAGAGTCTGCAGTAGGTAGTTGTAACACAATGCGACTCCACACCACATATGACAGAAATAGAGTAAGTAGGACGAGGTGACATTTCAATTCAAATGCGAATTCTTTGGTAGATCCTTTTCTCTGTGATACAGCAGCAAGTTCTCATCCCATTCATTCAAATTCCAAATATATCCAAACCCTTTATTTGTAGTCCACTGGTGCACCACAACTAGTAATAATCCTTTTAACTAATCCACATCAAATCTCCCACAATGCTAATCCGTAAGGCATGATGGTCCGCGGCAGCCATTCATCTGTAAACACTTCTAACTGCGCTCTGGCATGCATAATTAAATTGTGATGGTAATTTGTTATATTGCCGGGCTTGGCAACAGCTTAACTATTCATGTGCTGAGAGTTCACACTTCTACATAATAGGGCGGGACGTGGCTCGGTTGTGCATTATGTACAAGACAAGCATGACGTGACCGAGGATGAGGAAAATAGAAAATTACATCATGCCAAATTAAAGGCGCTTGTTTCAGTGAGCAAAACACTTGAGATGAAACATACATAATGTAACATATAACATAAACGAGACAGCAAAAATACTGAGAAAGCAGGGAGTAAGGTTACTATAAACAAATGATTAAAGACAGGCAAACACTTAATTAGTTATGAAATGTAGACAATGAGATAAAAACAGTTCATCTTCTTTGTTTCATCAGCAATGATGATGCACTCTGAGCTTTTCTGATAAGTATAACAAGTCTTGATACCTTAATGACAAAACAGGTCACTTGAGGGTCTTCCAAAATAGACTAGTAAGTGTTTTTCTGGTCTGACATCTCTGTGGTTAGGGTCTGGTTAGGTTTAGGCAACTAAAACTACTTGGTGAAGTTTAGCGGAATGATTAATGTTTGCCATCATGATGCAGCATATGTTGGGGTCTAAGACGATGACCGTTAAACCACCAATAACCCTGTTCAATGTCAACCCTCCTCTCTGTCCTTTCATTTCCTGTCTACCCTCTATTGCACATATCAAATAAAGGCAGATATTTCTGACAAAACCTTAAAAAAACACTATGTTAAATGTCAGTATGATGCTTTTTTGACCCATCCGTCCCCTCCGATTTCCATACTAGAGCTGCAAAAATGAGTGGATTAATCAATAATCCGATCGTCATCAATATTTCTGATTTCTGCTTCTCAAATGTGAAGATTTGCTGCTTTTTTTCTGTTTTATAAGACACTTAAGCCCAACTGTGGCTAATTGCCTTTATGTCCTCTTTTTTTACATAAATTCCAGAAGATTACTCACCTAATTATTATTCTGTCCTAATCCTAATCAACCCTAAAAGCTCTTAAACATCAAAACCAACTTTATAGACTAATCAAGGTGGCTACAGGTCACCTAATTTACTTGTATCATTAAAGGGCAAGCTGCTAAACTACTGAGAAATATGTGAATTAAACGATTTGCCAGACCTGGTTGTGATATTGTAAATCCCTCCTTTTGTCAGTCGTATATTCTGCCAAGATACCACTCTAAAAGGCTCTTGTAAGATCCACTGTTTCATTCTGAAGTCTCGAATATAAATTAACATGCACATTTTTGAGTCTTCTCTACTTTTGCTGCACTGAAAATACACTGAATTGTGACATTAACAAAAGTGTTGGGAAGGTCACTTTTGTAACTATGTAACTATTTTAATTACTTCATCAAAGTAATGTAACTTATTACATTTGATTACTTGTCTAACAAATATTTTCAACTGGGCTGAAAAGCCCTAAAAACATACATTTAAACCTGGCAGAGTAAACCTCACTCATTTCCAGTACTGAAAGGTGTTCTTGTCCAATGACATGGCCACCCGCCTTGATGTGGTTGGCTGGTCGCAGGCATGGCAGACTCAGGTTGCTTAGAGCGATGCACATTGATTTGATTGAAATTCAAACAAGAGAGCCAATCAAAAACAACGCTCAAAATTTGAGCGCATACTGCCAAATGAATGGAGCCTGTCTAGACGTAGAGACAGCTCCTTGTAAGCCGTCCTACCCTTGATGGTGTCGCACTCAAATTTGTCCCAACGGCTTTGCTGACCTGCCAAAAGAAGGCATTCCTGCTCAGCAAAAAGATGCAAAGCAACAGAATGAATGTTATATTTTACATATAAGCTTTTAACTGAAAAGAAAAGATTTGGATGTAACCCCATTTGTAATCACAAACATTTTGATTAGTAACATACATATTTTTTTCTCCATAACTGTAACGGATTACAATTGCATCTATTTTACGTAACACCGTTACATGTCACTAGTTACTCCCCAATACTGACTACCAAATCATATGAAATCAAACAATGAATTTTGTAAAGTGTGCCACCAATATCAGCTGACGCCCCTTTGCTCCGTCTGACCTCATTCCTCTAATAAACGGTCTCTTTAGCGTGATGACATAAATGCCTCATAGGCTTTAAGCTGACATCTAGACCTATGGATAGAGATATTGATAAATCCTGCATGTTTGTTCAGGATTCAGTAACCTGTGAACTGCAGTTGTGCCACAGACAGACATTTTCTGCATGAAACACATCAAGGCGGTATTCACTCATTTACGAGTGGGAGCTTTACGCTGTTACAGCAGCGAGCCTCTCCATGGCTAATGAATATATGCAGAAGGCATGGTGAACGAACGCTTGTTTGAAGGCACAGCAATTCCCTTGTTCAAAACACTGAGATCCACCTACTTTGGCACATTAAAAGCTAACCTCGCAGGGTGGTGAATATGACAAAACGTCGGCCCACTCAACGCATTCGTTGTCTCTCTAAACTAGAGTAACTGCGTGAGAGCGCAGGGGATTCAGCGGTGTGACGTGACTTGATTGATGTGAACATAAGATTTGACTTTTGAAAGGTTTTGCTTCTTCCCTGCTGGTGCTCTGTCAGTATGCCTGCTATTTAAGATCATGCTAATCAAACCGCAGCGAGGTCAGCATATACGTGCGTATGTGTGTGTGTGTTTTGCATAGTGTTCCTGGCAGAAGGATTTTATGCCTATTACACTATGAGTTGTCAGCTGTCATACCATGCCTGGGGCAACACTTTGACAGCAGTGATGGGTGTGTACTGTAAATTTACATGTCAAAGTAATAAACAAACTTTTGACATTATAAAGGATTTAACCAACATGATCTAAAACCACTTATTATCCAAGAGAATTTTCAAGGTGTACCAAAATAAATACACAAGACCATATTGGCTGGAATATAAGACAGTATTTCATTCTGGAAATTACGGTAACACTTTATAATAACCATCAGCAGTGAGCCATTATAAGACATTAGCTAACGATGAACTAACCATGAACAAACATTAATATACCTTTGTAAATGATTAAATAATGATATATTAAAGTAACAATCTCAAAGATCTCCGTTTCATTCTCTTTGGCAGCACCTATGGTGATAAGCGGTAACTACAGGTGTGTTTTTGGATCTCACTTTCCAGATATCCAAACAGTGTCACATGTGTGACACCAGTCAGTTGGTAGTTGGCACCTGGGATGCAACGCTAGCAGAGGCGTGGAAAAAACAGTATGCTGCTTCACACACAAGTGAGTTCAGAGTGAGTCTGTTGCGTTCGCTCCGCCTACCCTCTCTGGCAGACCAGTCACTGCTGGGTGATGTAAAATGCGTCACTAACTGTGCGCTCTGCTTGTGATTTTGACAGCCAAAGCACTGTGTTGGTCTGCTGTAGCTTCAGTCTGAAATCCTCCCAAAGCCTGTCCACACCTTTCCCCACATGGTCTTCATCTGTCTCCTGCCCATGCTTCAGGTAAAATCTATTAGACTCCTGAGTGCAAACTAATATCGCACATTGGTAGCTTAGGTGAAGCAAATGTAAAATAAACAAAAACTCAGTCCTAAAGCTGGTAGCTAAGGTTAGACAGACTGGCACTGCGTGTGTTTAAGGATCTTTTAGATATATTGAGTAAAAATGCCCAAATAAGCTTGTTCTAGATGTTGTTTGTTGTGTTTATGTTTACAAATGAAGCTTTATACATTTCGCTCCAGCAAAAAAAAAGGCTATAGTACATGCCTACTTGTCAGAATAAGAAAACAATCTGCTTTGATGACGGACTTCTATCTTCTTTTTCTGTTTTCCTGTGGAGGGGTCATCCGCAGCGTGTGGCCCCTATCTTAGCAACATCTCTTGAAATCTCCGAGCAGGGAAGGAGGCAGCCCCTTGGTCCATTCACTTGGTCATCACGTAGCCTAGATGCAGTATAACCTCTATTGTCACACGAGCGCTGACAGTAAACGTCCATTTCTGATTTTAGTGTTGTTGTTGACTGTTCTCACGTTGCAGCGCTTTACTTAGATTTTTATTATTATTATTAAATCATTATCATTATTATTAAATAGCCTATTTTATTTTAGATATTTTATATGGTCTATGGGTGAAGTAGCATAAAAATCACAATGAGGATAAAAAGGACAAGGATAAAAATAACTCAGCAGAGGCAGGGATATATAGACCAGAGGGGGGGAAATCCTCACACCCCCCCCCCCCCCCCCCCCGGCAAATCGCACCCTGCTTATAAATGATTTAGTCATACATTTACACATCATTTATAACTGATGAAGATGATGAAAGTAAAGGGGGATGGTATAGAGCTGACACATGGAGTCCCCAGCTCCTATTCACCTGCATGAGGAGCTATATTGGCAGGTCACAGTGCATAGGTCACTATTATCCCACTGACCCACAAACACTGACACTTGTGTTCTATGAAGCACCTGACCAATACTGGAAACATAATACATCAACAAATCATTAATTAATCATCTACTTATGATTTGTTCATGAATATTTCATAATTAACTAATAATTTATAGATGACTTACAACATATTTGTGATATGTTTACATAGCATTAATGAATCATTTATAAAGGTATATTAATGTTTTGTTCATGACTAGTTCATCATTAACTAGGTCTTATAAATGAGTTACTACTGATTGTTACGGAGGACTAGAAAATTACATTTTTACAGAGAGACCATAATGACTCATTGAAAAACATTTTTGACTTCATATTTCTAATAGAAGTTGACGCTGTTAGAACGGGAGTCAGGGATGTTTTGGAGGCAGCATCTAGCGGCTGTTGGTTGTATTGCACTTTAAGATACTTTAACATTGGCTTCAGCCTCAAGCTGTGGCGGTTGCAGTTTGGTTTATAATGTGTCTGTTAGAGTCAGTCAGCCCCAAAACTGTTATCCCAGTTATACCTGCAGGAGTTTTTTCGGAAGAATAAATTCATGGCAGAAATGGACTGTGGACTGAATTATCTGCAGAGCAGTCAAGAATTACTGCTGTTACAGATGATGAGGAGCTAAAAAATACAAAAAGACAGTCTGAAAAAAAAAATATAACTGCCGGAGAAAATAATTTTGACCGCTTCCACGAGCCTGAGAGGAGAGTGTGGGAGTATATGACTGAAAGACAAGCTACAAAAATAAGGGATTTAAATTCTTCTTTAATGGTATTATTTCACTTTTACAAGAAACAAGGCTTCTCCTTGGATTAACAGTATTTCAGGGAAACTTTACCAACAGGAAGACTGTGAAAGTGTGCTGCATCTTTAAAAATTATTTTTCCAGAAACAGGTGTTGGAATAGAGGGGGGGGCTCATCTTCTAATTAGTGTTGTCTCTCATTCAGCCGGATACAGTGCTTTCATGATTTGAGTGGGAAGAAAGTGGATAGGACATTATCTACATGCACGGTTTGCAAAGATTTCATGGTTTGATGAGTGTTGCAACTGTTGGGTGACCAACAAGTTGTGTCATGTTTTTTTTTCTTGGCTTCAAAACACAATAATCAGCCGTTAATAAGCGACCTAATTCACTAATCCTCCCCTACCACCCACTCAGAGAAACAGTGGAGCGTTGTTACGGATCAGGGAGAGCCTCATCAGAACATGACAGACAGCAGGAGGACAGATAACAGAGTATTTATATGCTTTAATTGTTATGACAAGTACATTTCAAATTATAGCTGCAAACTACATCGTCCAAAAAAGAAATTAGTGTTCTGGTTAATGTTAAAGTTAATGTTTTTCAGCACTTCTGACTTCACAAAATGACTTCCAGCTGGGTATTCCTGCAGCAAAGTAGAAAACATTTAAGTGCTGAGGAGGAAAATAAGTGGTAAAAACCTTTAGAGCCAAACAACTAATTTCTTTTATGTCTCCATCCTCTTTTCAAATAAGCTCCTGAATATTCTTTGCCTGGCACTCTCATCCCTGATTAGTGGCCTAATTAATGAAGTCAACAACAGCCAGCTCCGACATCATCTCAAAAAGCTCTTCAACATCAACACCAACTTTGTAGACTAATCAAGACAGCTGAAGGTCAGCTAATTTACTCGCATAATCAGAGGGCAGCTGCTACAGTTTTGAATGATATTTGCACCAATAGATATGGTAAAAGTTTAGTGTTTGTGACAACACATTAGATTACTGTCAACAAATTATAAAGCAGCTTTTGGCTCTCCTCTCTTCATTCTCTCTACTTGACCTGGTAGCCAGTTTCCATCCAAATGTAGCAAAAATTTTAAGTGAATTACCAAAAAATTGGCAAAAGAAAATGTGAATTAATGCGTGTTTCCATCCACTATCACTGTAATTTGAATACTACCTGGTGGATCATCAAAATAAACACCTGCTGGTCCTAATTCTAAAGTCGGATACCTTTAAAACATTGCAGAAGTCAGTGCAACAAGATGACATGATAGAAAGAGCACCAGTCATGCCTCAAACAGTGGAAAACGTGATGGAAACATGATTTCCTTTTTGTTTTATATGTTAATTCGAGGAAGTCTCATCTGATGCATTTTTTTGTTTCAGTGGATGTTTGAGTCACTAACCTACATTATCGGCTCACTTGTGTGTCACCAAACCTGGCACGTCAGGTCTTAATAAAATACTCAAATATTGGTCCTGTTCTTGTCTCTCTATGACCAATCAGATAAACATCCTGCATTAACAGGTTGAGGGATTATCCCGTATGGATGGCAGCAAATCCCTTTGATCTTTTTAATCCATTCATTGTTAACTGGACATAAATGCCCACATACTGTATTACACACAGAAAGCAACACT
Source organism: Thunnus albacares (assembly GCF_914725855.1). Lineage (NCBI taxonomy): Eukaryota > Metazoa > Chordata > Actinopteri > Scombriformes > Scombridae > Thunnus > Thunnus albacares. The sequence goes on along the minus strand of NC_058117.1, from coordinate 19,502,435 downwards.
TTTACAAATACTTGCTGGCAAACAAAAACTCAAAGAAAGAAAGAAACCACAAAGTCTCACAATATGTTCAATAAATCATCAGGAAACTTACTTACTAAACTATACTCAAAGGGATCAATGGGAAACATGCTGTTTCCATCCAAAACAATACCGTCTGTGATTTTCATTGTGAAGACATACAGCAAGCAAATCTGCAAAACAGCATTGTGTTTAATGTTGGAACTGAGGCGCAAAACACCAAATTTCAGAGAACAAATTAACAAAACAGAAAACAACACAATTCCACAAACCAAGAATTAAAAAAAAACCCACACAAGACGCATCAAAACACACAAGAAAACACAAAAAACAGCAGTAAACACAAAGACACAAACCAATTTTCCTTTATGCATCTCTTCATGCTGTGCCTTCGTAGAGACACTAACTTGGTTTCACCTGCTCTCCCTCAGGGATTTATAATAAAAATGCACTTCTTTTTTCTCTTTTTGCAGATTTTTTTCCTACGCACCAGCGAACACCTACATCAACCTTTTGTGACATGTTGCTGTTGTAGAAGGAAGTCTACTTCTTCTCAGATCCTGCAGCCAGACCTCAAAATAAGTCAGCTCTCACACTTTTCTACCTCAAACTTGCACTAAGGTGCACTAAGAACATCACAAACAGGATGTGAGTGTGGGAGAGGACAACAAAAAGCAATAAAATTGTTATTTCAATTTATTGCACAGTTTTTCTACTTGCTTACTGTGCATCTATATAGAGATTTTGTTTAATTTTGATTTATTTTCCTCATTTTCATATTTTTATTCCTCTTCTTTCTCTTTCCTCTTTTTGCACATATACATGGCCTGTTTCTTCTTGTGCTGCTGTAACACCTAATTTCCCCCCAGGGATCAATAAAGTGTTATCTTATCTTCAAATGCATCTGCCTGAGTATCCCAGACATTCTCCTGATGCTGCAGAGTTTGATAGTGTTTCCTCTGGTGAACAGACCTGCCTCACTGACAAAAAACCCTCTTCTATCTGCAGCAGGGAGTTCCTCTCTTCCCCTCAGTGATGTGGCTATCTTTAGCCTAGCCCCCATGTGCCGCTGTTGCCTAGCAACCAATCAAAACAGTCCCCACCATCATCAAAAGTATGTGTCGGGTCGGCCCTTACTGTACAGTGGTGAGCCTGTATGTTTTTAATTATGTTATTTGTTTGAATAACATCTTTTTAAATGAATTAAATAAAAAAAAAGCTTTTAACTATTTGGATTAAATATTCTTCTTCAGTTGCAGACCGCCGGCACCTTCACCTCACTCTGCCATACAGGTCATATCTATGAAAATACATCCCTATCCTGCATTCACAGCAGCTGTTTGTTTTCCCTTCTTCTTATTTGTTTTGTGAAATTTTGTTTTCTGTTTTATTTATTTACTTCCTCCGATGTTTTGGTGTTTCACAATGAGGGGCCACAGTGGTTGTTTTTTCCTCAAAACCCGTTTCTCCATCTCATCTCCCCATTTTCCCTATTTTTTTGTCTGTATCTGTAGACGTGTGAGAAAAACAAAACAATCCAAGATCTGAGAGAGAAGATGAAACTGAGGCAGGTGAGAAAGAAATGAGTGAAATAGCGAACAAGTGAGCGGTGTGTGTGTGTGTGTGTGTGTGTGTGTGTGTGTGTGTGTATGCATGCGAAGGAGAGAGAGGGAGAAAACGACAGCGTTTTGCCAGATGACAGCAGTGTGGAGGCAGTGGGTTTTGTCATTTATCATTTGGAGAGCTTGCCTGTTAGGAGCACACACACATCTTAATAGTCACTCTGAACCGGGAGAACCAAGATGAGAGGAGTCATTTTATTACCACGTCAAGACGACAAACACATACAGTATAATGTTAGAGACACACAGCGCGTACACAACAAGTGAACACACACCACACACAAAAGAACATAAATACAAATACAATATAACACATCCTCAAATGGACAACCAAATGAAACACAAACACTTTAACAATAAATAATAAGTATAAATATACTCAATACATGAATGTAGCTTTGCAAAACATGTCCGGAAACACACACACACACACACACACACACACACACAGACACTGCACACAAAAACACACACATGTAAAGCTTTTTATGAAGTTGGCTGTTACATGTTTTTTTAAGTGAGGGTGATGTCAGCTTTCAGGGCTGTGGTAAAATAACAGAAAAGTAGAGATGATTTCCCAACAAAGTAAAAATATATCTCTCACACATTTATACCTGACCTGAAGACTGAAAATGCCAGATTTGATTATATTTCTCAAGCAGCATTACTCTTTTAATGTACCTGCATTCTGTAGTTCAACATACATTATGCTTCGACATACAGCATCCTTTGCTCAGTCATTAGCAAACAGCCGTTGGTCCAGGTTGCTCACTACAATGAACCACTGGTAGTAGTATTTTACTTTTTCTTCTTCTGCTCTATCAAGCCCTCTTACCATCAGAAATGGGGTGCCACAGGGGCCTATCTTTGGTCCTTTGCTGTTTACATTATACAAAAATAATATAATTCTTCCTAATCAATACTTCAATGTCCATTTTTTTTGCAGATGATACAATTTTATATGCCCCGGGCTCCACCCCAGCCAAGGCCCTGACTCATCTTCAGTCTGCCTTTTGCTATCACTCCTTAATCACAGACTAGTTTTAAATGCAGAAAAGACCAAGTACATGGTATCCTCCACCCGCACCAGTGACTCTGACTATCCAGTCATTACAACTTTAAATGGTACCCATATTACTCTTGCTGAGTCTTACAAATACTTGGGAATTTGGCTTGACGGCAGACTATCATTCAAGATTCATATTCAACTTTTGACTCATGAATTAAAAATCAAACTAGGCTTCTTGTATAGAATCAAATGATGTCTGCCTTCCTCCAACCGTAAGACTATTGTGCAGTCGACCTTCACGTCTGTCCTATGGAGATAATCTGTATTGTCATGCTGTGCCATCAACACTTCAGCAGTTAAATCCTGTGTATCATAGTGCATTACGCTTTATCATCAATGATAAATTTTGTATTCATCATTGTTCTCTGTATCACACGGTTGGATGGACTTCCTTACAGTCAAGAAGAAAGAACCATCTCGTATTATTCATCTATAAAGAATCCAAACTACCCCACATCTCTTCTCTCATTTAAATCCAGTAACTACTTAACCTTAGATATCCCTCATGTACGCACTAATGTTGGCAGAACTGGTTTCAGGTACTATGCACCTTTTAAATGGGATAAACTGCTAACTGCCCTCAAACTTGAATCTTACATTCCTCTTGGAGATTTTAAAGCTGTATTATCTGATGTTTGATGATTCATGTAACTGTTTTTATTCATTCCTTATTTATTGTGTAGTTGTATTGTTTCTGTTTGTGCTGATTATGTTCTTGTCTTATGAATGTTTCTTGTTCTCAGGTCTATCTTGGAAAAGAGATCTTAATCTGCCTGATTAAATAAAGATTAAATAAAAATAAAATGAATGAATTTATGGCAGATTAGTTGCTTCAAGGCACATTCTTGCACCCACAGTTGCTAGTGAAAGATTAAATATAACTCTGAAAATACACCTGCTGTAAACACAAGTCATTACAGGTCTTATCCAAGTAGTCCACAACAGCCAGTCTTACAGAATATATTTTAGAGTCTTATTACAATACTACTAATATGAAGATTTGGCAGTCTGTCTTAGCCAAACCACGTGGGTATCTCATTCATCATACAAATCTGACTAAACCATAAACAAAAATTGTTATTAAGTCATTATTTTCATTTTTGTTCTCTCCTGTCTTTTTTTATTCTATTTTTTAATTGACTCACAAAAATCCAAACAGAAAATACAAAGTTCTGACAGTTGATCAATAAAACAAGTGAGTCCTCCATCTCTAATCCTCTCCAAACCAATTTATAAATCTGACCCAACCCTTTTACCAGCACAGGTAACGTGCAATGTTAATACTGTAGAGCAGCACTGACAGAAAAAGAAGACAACAATTATCAACTTAAGTCAAAAAAGAGAAATAAACAAATAAAATAAAAAATGGTGGTCTTGGATTGATTCTTATAGTGACATTAAGTACTTTTCCACATGTTTCGACATACTCTGTCTCATTATTTTGCAGTCTAACTCAGTCTTCTGAGTTGGCGGATTTAAAACAATCCAGTTATTCATGAGTACCTCCTTTGTGACCATTCATAGTAAGAGAAAGATCTTTTTGTTCTTTCAAGATACTCGGCTGAAGTTACGCCGATCTCCCAGTATACATGAGTACATATACAGTTCTCTCCTATCTTGTTCTGACCTTGGAGCACCAGCTGAACAGACAATCAAGTGCATTCAAGCACCAAGTGACCACTCCTGAGCGAGCCCTAAAGGTGTCCTCTCTAGCCTCATATCACATTTCCAGCACGATGAATCCACACTGTGTTTGCGAAGGTCTAATTTTGCCAAAGACATCACTAGGGATGATCAGGCTGCTAGGACAGTTGATACAGTATCTCTGTGCAGCAATGCAGAGGCCTGGATGGGACTCACAGATATGGCCCAGGACGTGTTGTTTCACCTTTATTAGGTGAGTTCCAGCTCATATTTCACTTGATGAAAGCACATACGCTGCTCATGTTGCACAATTGCTTGTTTATATTCAGTTTGTCAAGAAGAAGAACTCAATGTTATTTGAACTAATGTGTTACATAGAACTTTTAGAAAAGGAAGAGAGGCAAAGAAAGAACATTGAATATCCAGATATATCGAATGAACAGACAAAAAATAAATAAATTATGCAGCCTCACCAGGATGGAAACTCACACACACAGCAGAACGGTCCTGGGGAAGGGACGAAGGGCCATTTTAATGAAGTTATGGCAGCCATTATGTTGTCAAGAGCCCTTTGCCTCCGCGACCGTGGCTGCGTCGGCTTTCTCGCTGTGTGGGAGTGCATAGCAATGTGTTTCTGAAGGGAACGACCTTGTTTATTGGCTTGATTGAAAGGACAGAGGAAAATAGGCTGTTTTGCTTTCTCAGGGACTGATGTTATTTCCTTACCCAATAAACACAGCGATAGGTGAGGAAGCACTGGTACAAGACATGAACTTTAAGGAATATTTTTCTAATTTACAACATTTTACCATGGAGGTAAAACAGAATATCATGTGAATAATGTGGTATGTTTAAGTACAAAAGTTGTTATTGGCTGTATGCTGTATAGTATTATTTAAATACACATATAAAACTTTCTGGACATAAAGCACAAATACATATCACATGAATAATTCATATTTATTAAATTAAAAGTGAAATTAACCTGATACAGTCTGGGGAGGATTGTTCTAATCTAATCTATCTAATAAACAATCCTAGTGTGTTTCATATTTTTTCATCAGTATCTGAAAAGGTATGAATGAATATTGTACACACAACGAGTTTGACAAATAAGATATTTAGTGCACTTTCTAACCTGTTTGGTGCAGTTCAAACTCTCTCTGTTATTGACTGGGACAGCTTGCAATTCCTGTCAAACTCTGGTTTGGTTCTTTTATGGTGTGAAAGCAAAGCAGACCGACCACAGGATGTTGTGATAGCAAACATGGTTTTTAGAATGAATGCAAAAGCAAAACTGCTATTAAATTCATCTCCTGATTGTGGCCTGTCGAGGAGTGATCTCCTGATCATTTGGTAACCATGGTAACATCTGAAAGTAAAAAGGATTGAAAGAGGTATGATGTACTGTACCTGAATCCTACTCAATGTGTTTTAGAAGATCCACATCAAAAATTTCGTGAAACATAGTGACAACACAGTAATTATCCACCCTGTAATATTAGAGTACAAGATGCCTCTGATTCACAACCCTACCGCCAGACAAAAACATCAATATTGGACAGATTATATCAAATAACTATGTTTTTTTCCATCAAATATGTTTTTTTCAAATTCTCACTTTCTACAATACCTGCAGATGGCAGCTATGGTATGGTCAGGGTTGGGGAAAGGACAAATACACTATGGTTACAATATAGGTTAGGTAGAGATACTTGATTGCAGTTAGAAAAAGATTAATTTTAGTATAAAGGACAGGACATGAACTGTGGTCTCCTGCATGCTCTGCCTTGCTACATAATGTGTTTGCTACTTTCTGCATTTGCACTGACATCGCATATAGATCGCAATCTGTTTGCAGTTTCAACTAGAATAGTCATAATCAATCATTTCTATGTATTCTCTTTGTGAAGTTAAATAAACACAAAAGGTGCAGAAAGTGCTGCATGACTTACTGCAAATACAGTTTGTTTGTTAGTGAGACCACAAAACAGACCAGAAATAAAAAGGTATATTGTGTTCCTCGTTCTGAAGCAAATTAACGAAACTACTGTTGTCAAAGCGACCCAGCATTGCCTCTGTTACATGTATTACTTCTTGTCTTTCAAGTCACAACACTTACTGTAGGAAAGCACATGAATATAATCTGACTTGTTTCTCTACATAACAAATATAATTTCCTGGTAAGATATCACTACAAACAAATTTCCACAAATCATTAGTCTTCATACATTTTTGTTCAGTTTCCTTGTGTTTGTGTTTACATATTACTGAAATACCTTTTTAGAATAAAACTCCCCTGTTCGCCAACAATTGACAAAAAGTAATTACATATGGATGCAGAAAAGTATAAAAGCTGTTGTCCAACTGCAAGGTATGTTTACTTTTGACACCTCATTATCTTATTGCTGAACTTGAATTTCTGAACGCCGTGTTTTGATCTTCACTGACTAAGCTAACATGGAGCATTGCTCTAAACCTAAGCAGTCCTATTTAAATCCTCTATTAAAAAGGTCAAAACACAACCACACTGCTCACTGAGCATTGGAAAGGTGAAGGTGTCAGGAGAAGAAGAGGGTCTGGGCCCCACTGGATTCAACATGACTTTAAAAGAGGTTTTAACAGTATTTTCACATATTGCCAGAGGGCAGGGTGAAATGGTTCAGGGTTCCCGACAATTTCCCCCACAGGGGACACATGTGTTAAGTTCAGGGTTACAAGGGACATGTCATTCCATTCAAATTACTCTCTGGCTATGAATTAAACAAGACTACACCTCTCTGCTCTAGAGGTGGAAAAGTGGTCTGAAAAATGTGCAAATGTACTGTATGTGTAAGTGTCTTCCATGTCGATGAACTGTATGCGCATGCAATGTGTGCTGGAATGTGTGTATATGCAAGTTAATTGAAAAATGTAATGAATAGTTACTTGAAATTTTCTAATTACTCAACAGCAGAATTAATTAGCCACATTATTCTGTTAGTCAAAATTACCTTAAAGTTGCCAAAGTCTGACATGTAGAAAACAAGACTTTGTGGTTCAACAAGCAGCCAGTCTACAGTTTGGAAGTATTTACTGACCATCAGCAGCTAGCTTAACATTAGCCCTGGTGACTGAACACAGCCTGGCAGAGGAAAACTGTGGGATTAAAGTAAAAACGGGTGATTCCTGAATGTAGGCTTGCCAGTAGTTAGCTAGCCAGCTAACAAGAAACAACAGACAAAGAACAATCTGGAAGTTACTGGAAGATGTATTCCTCTTCTTTTTGGCCACTGCCTCCCCCTCACCTCTAGCCTTTACGCCAAGCTAACAAGTCATGGTCAAACTCTTCACTGAACACACAGCAAGAAAATTGATAATCAATCCTTCCACCCAACTCCTGGGATTGACAGCAAACAAGCAGAGCCCCTAAAATGTCAAAGTAGCAGAGTAGTAACTTACTGAATTTCAAATTGTAATTTCTACTCATCACTGAGGACAACAAACACATTACTGCAAACCATTCAAAATGTGCCATTGTTAACATGAATTGTTTATAGTATGCACTATAGCCTCCAATGATTATTCGAGTGACAGAAAATTGTCAACTATTTTGATAATCAATTAATCGTTTTGAGCCATTTCTTAAGACAAAAGGTTCAAATTTTCTGATCCCAGCTTCTCAAATGTCAATATTTTCACATTTATTTAATTTTTATATGATAGTGAACTAATATCTTCTATTTGAGGATGAGGTTTGAACACTTTATAGACCAAATGACTAATTGACTAATAGAGAAAATTATTTATAAATATAATATTATGTTTATCAAGCTTCAGATAAAACAAACAGTGTCACTACACACCACAGCAAGGGCAACATATTCAATGACTTGCTCAAATGTCATCTATGGTAGTAGCTACTTAGGACTCAAAGTTAACTGCTTTCACTAACTAATTTCCTCGGGAAACCCTGCTATGTATAACATAACTATCTGAAGAAGGTTTACATGCATTTTTGAATATTAATGAGAGTGACTACAAGAAAAGTTAAGAAGCTTTAGCTCCAACCCTGGCAGGTGTCACATGCTTTGGACAGTGACTGGATGATTGACAGCCAGACGAGATGAGATTTAGAGCTGGCTGATGCAGGAGCATCACTGAGCTACTCATCAGGATGTCAGTTTCGGGCCACTGCTTGTTCACAGTATCACATACATAAAGGACAGACGGCTCATTGTGGACTCCATCGGGGTAGACCTCCATCACAGTGCAGAAATTACAGCTTCTGGCTGGTCTACCCTTGAAGGAATTTTTTCTGTAGTTTTCTACTTATTTAAGAAGTAAATAGGTTGGGTGACGGCAGGCTATAAAATTCAAGTTTGCAAGGACAGCGAGGTGACAGAAGCTGAGGTACGGTAGGAGGAAGATGCCAAGAAAGAGAAAGTAATTTATGAAGGAAGCTTTTGACTTCCGATGGCGATGGTGATACTCTTAAATAAACTTAAAACATTTTTTCCCGTTAATACTAAAGATAAGCAGGGCATCAAGACATCAAGATAAAACACAAGGAGAAGAAGTTAAGAGAAAATGAGGATGAAAAAGAAAAAAACTGTTACTCCTGAAGCAGTAGAGAACCTAATGATACTCATGAAAGGCTGCAATCCTGCATCTGTCCAGCATGTATAATGCACTGACCATTACCTGTGAAAGACTCCGGTTGCTAGGTGACTACAGTATGGCATGCCTGGAGATGATGCAGGTAGCAAAAAGAAAGAAAGGCTTACGGATAGTTACTGTGAAATATCTCTGCTCTGATGCCTCATTTTGAAGTTTGAAAAAGTTTGATTATTGCAATGAGTTTAAAAAAAATGTATATTCAGTCATTGTGTTCATGTTCTGCGTCTGGCATGCTTGGTTTTGTACAACACAAGAAGACAGTTCATTCTCACTAATTACATTTGATTGGGAAAACCCTGTAGAGCATCCAATTAAAACAAGGCCTAGAAAATAGCTTTTAACCTCCCACTGAGCTCTATGCGTGTGTGTGTGCACTCAAGCGTCCATATGTTGTGTGCGCGTGGGAAGAAGTGATTAATGGCAAGAATAAATAATAGTGTTCAAGCTTGAGGAGAATTCACACACACACACACACACGGATGTCTGAGTGTAAAATGGCTGCCAGTAGAAAATTGCTTATTTAAAACCCGCAGATCAAAACCGAACACATTAGAGCTTGTGTCACCGTCGAGTGCAAACAAGATGCAACACCTGCTTTTAATTTCAGACAGGTCTCACTTCAGTTAACCCACGAAAAAACAGGTGAACACACGCAAAACAGAATTAATATGTTTGCAGTAGGGCTATTTATTAATCTGTAGATTAGTCTCTTGATTAATCGGGGTAAAAAAATGTCAAAAAAATGCCCATCACAATATTCTAAAGCCCAAGGTATGATGTTTTTTTTGTGCCACGCACAGTCTAAAACCCAAATATATCCAGTCCATAATCATATAAAACATAGAAAACAGAAAATTCTCACAACTGAGAAGTACGAACCAATGAATGATTCAAACAATTACTTTACTATCAAAATAGTTGCCAACTAATCAGCTCTAGTTTCATTTGAGATTTTTCCACTTTTATTGAGGAAAAAAAAAACATTTCAGTGACAAAGAAGATCATTTGCCTCTGCAATACTTGTGAATGCCTAGGTTACATTTTTTAATTAACGGCTGATTTGCATATCCCACACGCCAGCTCACAATACCACACGCACACACACACACACACAAACACACACACACATGCAGCCAGGATATAAACTGTGGATGCTCGCCACTCATACAGGCAGCACCTGTCAGCTGGTGTTCTGGGACAGCCAAGGGCTTGTTTGTTTGTCCCCCCCCCCCCACCCCTCCACCCCCACCCTCTCTCTCTCTCTCTCTCTCTCTCTCACTTTCCCAACCTCTCTCTTTCATGTGTGTGCACCTCTATCTCTTTTTTTCCCTCTACACCCCCTCACCTCTCCACCTGCTGTTCCTTCCTTCACTCCATCCCGCCTCTCTGTCTGTCTCACTTCATACCAACCATCATACCACCATCCATAAGATCTCTCTCTCTCTCTCTTTCTCTCTCTCTCTCTCTCTCTCTCATGCTGCACCTGTGACTGAAAAACAGACTCGCTCAGTCTTTCTCTGCCTTCCTGCTCATTACAGCCCCCAGGCAGCCACTCCATCACAGAGAAAGGGGTGAGATAAGCTACAAGAGTACACCTGTGCCTGGTACGAATGCCAAATCCAGAGTCAGTGACAGCCAATTCCAGGCCAAATAATGGAATCAGCGAACCTCAGCTTCAGACAAATCAAGCTGACAGCTTTATCTCCCACTCCCAATTTCAAAGTATGTTACAAACCTCATTATGAAATGAGAAAAGCAATCGGTAAGTAAAAAAAAGAAAAAGAGAGAGAGAAATATTAACACTGCCACAATACAGCTCACGAGGGATTAAGTTTACAAAGCTCATTTACCGATGGAACAGGTGGGAGAAAATAAGAAACATATTTTCATTTCATCAGCAAAATGCTGCTGAGTGTTTTTTGACAAGAGAAATATAAATCAGCTTTATCGCCAACAACATACACTACAGAATTAATATATGAATAACACATTTAATAAAACCATTTCTCAATCAATTATTGAAGGTATGAATGAATAAATTGTATAAATATAAATTCATAGAACATCAAATATACAAATCAAATCAGGTTTATTTGTAGGGAGTGATGAATTCTCGTATGGTGGGGGTGCAACATGGGGTGTAGTTGGGAAATTGGTAATTACACAGCAAAGCAAAGGTCGAAAGGTCAAGAAATTTCTAACAACGCCGTCACATACAACAGAGCTGTCAAACTATTAGATAGATCATTTATTTATCCTGACAGACATTCATGTGTTGTAGCTGCACTATACAACTAAAAGATAATAAAAAACCTCTAATAAAGTAGGGTAAAGAGAAAACTTTATCTAAAAAAACAAAAATTCAAGTTGCAATGACTAAAAGCGATGATGCTATTAGTGCAAAACTGACGATGCCAATCAGATATAGATGTGCCTTCTAGGTACAGTTTTTAGTAGTTCAATATATCCAAAAACAGAAAAAAACAGAAGATAAATACATCAATCTTATACAGATTAACAAATAAATTAGTCAATTTCTTTACAACATAAATGTATCTTCTTGTGATTAGGATCTTTTTGGTGAAAATTTTTTATAAATATGCTTCTAATAGAAGTTGTAAAACAAATATATAGAAAGCAAATGCTGTTGCATAGTAACCATATTCCCATATCAAGTATTTCACAGCATGCTGCTTGACTTTCCTTGGCAGAGACACACTACTGCAACTGTAAAAGCAGCTTAGAAGTATTAAACATGCTTCCAAATATGAAAACTAATTACAAAGTCATTATGTATCCAGCAAAGTTCTGTTTTTTTTTTTTTTTTTTTGTCCTCATTGGTATCTGCAGTCAGGTCTATTTTAGCTTATGTAGAATAACGACAGCAGGAGTTAGTTCCTCCTTTCTGAACTCTATTATCTGTGAGTATTAATGACAGAGAGGAGAGCTGGAGAGAGAGAGAGAGAGAGAGAGAGAGAGAGAGGGTGTGTGTGTGTCCACTATGTAATTATAGATTTAGTAAACCCGAGGCTTAGTGTGACTCAATCAACCTCTGATTTGTTGGGTGGATGGATACTGATGATAATGAGGTGTGTTTTTCTTTTGTGTGTGTGTGTGTGTATTTAAGTGTTCATTCATGCAAGTGTGAGTGTTATGAGCGCACACCAGCGTTCGAGGGAAATGTACATACATATTATATATTGATCCACCCTCCTACCAAGGTATATATGACCAGTGTATGAGTGTATTTGCGTGTGTGTGTGTGGGTGTTACCACTGCGAGTTAATTAGAAAGGTTTTTGCTGATGAAGGCAATTCATATCAAGTCCAGACACTGTAAAGTCCTGCGGTGCATTTATAGTGATGATGGATAGACTTTTTTTTTTTATGAAAACACAAAGAGGATTATGGGATTTGTTTGGAAACTTGCATGTGTGAATGTGTGAAGTACCGTTTTCAAAAATGCAGAACATTATTTGATTTTATTCTTTTTATTCTTAACAGAAATCTTAACGTATGGTTTTCAAGCACTGTGTGGGCTAAACATATCACTTTGGAAGAAAAACTGACAGCTATTTTTGTCATTTTAAGCACAGTTTAGGATCAAAGTTTACACTTTATGAACAAAACTCTTGCAACCTACCTTTATATTGCACTACCTAAGTATCTTAACTAATGTAGTTATTCCAAAATCTGTGTTCTTTTAAGAGTTGAAAACACAAAAGAAATATTCTTAAAGCTTTGGTGTTTGGTGTGTGTTTTCAGCGATGTGCTTACGTGTCTGGAAGCATGAATCTCCGCTAATAGCTTCACCACGAATCTATAAGGCTGAAATACCACAGTGTAAATCGTTGACACTAAATCCATTTTATGTTGCAGGCTGACCCGGAAAAACAAAATTATGGCTACACTTGCTCTCTTGCTAATTGGAATAAGACTGGAGATGATGCATTTATTTACCAAATATAAAATAGTACCCTCTAGCTTCCAGCTCAGATCAAGGTCTCATCTCCTCTATTCATTACACTAATCGATGATGTGCAAATCCTTCTGGTTTGTGTTATTGGGCAGACATTATGTACAGGCCGTAAAAACAAATACAACAAGCCGACTGATAAAACAAATCAAGCAAACAGGTTATCAGAAAAGGTAATTAAGCAAGAAACAAAGTGGTTTAATTGGAAAAATCCTAACTGAAACTCAGTGTCGCAGATCAAAAATGTATATATGGCTTTGTAAGCTAAAATATCAGCTTACAGCGAAGAATGGAAACATTCAAACAGTGATATCTGTTTATAATGACACTCTAGCCAAAACATATTGTACTCAAAACATGAGACACAACAGAAAACCCTCTTTGTTTCCATTTAGTGTCACTTTGTTCACTACAGTTTACCAGCAGCACTTGGAAATGGTGGAGGATGTGGGGAAATGCGCTATGAGATTATTACTCACCCAGGCCAGGCGGATTCTCAGGGCACGGTGGCAGCGGCTTCGGGGAAGGCGTCTGGTTGGTCTCGGGCTGTGCACTCGGCACCAGCTGCTCGCCTGTGGCCATGTAGCTGGCTAATGTTGCATTGGGCCTGGAAAGGTTGTAATAGTAAAAATGATGTCCGCTCCCCGCTGCTCCGCTAACGTTATTCCTGGACCCGTTGCGTCCGTTGTTGAAGCGGCTGAAGAGGTCGAAGCGCTGCGAGTAGACGTCGAAGTACAGGATCATCATGATGAGGAAGTGGAGCAAGCAGAGCAGCAGGACGCCTTTACAGATGCGCTCCAGAGTCCGGCCCAACATCAACCGGGTCATGGCCGAGGAAAGTGACCGGCCAGCGACGGCCAGCCACGACAAAGCTGGCGTGGCGCGGCTAAGGGCATGCACTCATCCCGACGGACATGTGGGGCAATATCCGCTGCTATTAGATCACTGATAAGGACATGTGGTTCGCTGATACCCGACTATCTGACTTCTGCAGGGGTCATGGGGTCATTGATGAGGACAGGGAGGCTACACCGTTAGCTAAAGTCTGAGCTGCCAGCTTGTTTCTGGTGTGTTGCGAGATTCCCAGCATGACAAAAGCACTAAAATGTTTTTATCAGAATGGACTCCAGGAGCTCCTTGATCAAGAGACTAATGTACTTTAATGTAGATGTGGCAAATAAGAGCTAATGATAAGTTCAATGTAATCTAATACATAAGGCCCCGGTGTAGATAGAACTTTGCTGATATGGGCATGTGATCATATTCCAGTATCAGGTCGCAGCTGCAGTCATATATTATCCCAGTGTTAAAAACCAGTCCAACTTCCATGCAGTAAGTGATCCCAGTGGTGACAAACATTCATCTGTGTGTAGAGAACAGAGTCAGCTGACGTTTCAGTCGAGATTACCTCTTCATGTGCAGAGCTCCTTGGTTGGGGATCTTCAAGATGCTGAAATCTCGGCCAGTAGTCTTAAACCAGGAATGGCTGAGGCACCTGAAGGAAAATTAAAAGCAAAGATAGGTGGAACAGACATAAAATGTATTAGAATGAAAATAAATCGATATTAAATACAACTTAATTACACTAATGCTTAACTATAAGGGCGGTTGTTTGCAGTTAAACAGTGTAAATGTTTTGACTGCTTACTTAAACTAATGCAAACGAAGTATCATTAATTACAAGATGTGCATTTCCACTCAACACAGTCTCTTATTGCATTCTTTGCTGTGTAAAATCAAACCGAACAGGATCGATCTTCCTCTGGCATTTTAAGAGTATACAATGACCTTGTTCTCATTCGACGTGCCTGGTTGAATAGCATTGAAATAAATTTAGAAGTTCACTCTCAGCAGAAGAAGCAGCACACATGAGAATTTGACAGAAACAGAATCAACAACAAAAACATCTATAGACGCAAACGAGGAGCCTTGACTGGGGCTGTTCAGCTGAACTGACATGCCAAGTCAATTTTCCAGTCAAGTGGTTTAAAAAGCATTTATGATAGAATGAGATGGCAAGTGGGAATACACAATGCGGTGAACATACAAGCATAGGAGAGAAAGAGGGGGGCTCTTAGAGCTTTCCCACAGGCAGTGCTTACTGTAGATTTATGACTTTTCTAATCAATGTGAGAAAAGAAGATGAGGTTGAAGAAGACCCTGAACAACACCAGGACCAACAGAATCAGAAAGAAAGAGAGAGGGAGTGATACCGCCAATGTTGAAATACTAATGCATGTGTCAGTTTCGATTTTCTCCAGTGGTACTTACTGTAATATCACTCAGGGAAAATGCTTCAAATTTGGCAAACGCTACATTTTTGCCCTTCAGAAATATTTATAAGCCTGGAAAATGATATTCCTGTCGTATCATTTAGGATGAAAGAGACATAGTCTTTAACTTAAGCCTGTTTACTTTCATGTCATTTAATGTTTCACTCCATTTCTGGTCACTTTTGTTTATGCTTATCCAATATTTGGACTGCATACTGAAAACTGTAAAGTACCGAAAGCTAATATTGAATGTGTGGTCAGATTGGCGACTCAGTTATTGTTATTTTTTGATTAAATACTTTGTGATTTGAATAAAAATCATTATATTTAGACACACTTCTTTTGACAACATTTTCCATCAATACTTGTACGACTGTGTTTAAACAACATAAACATTTGAGAAGAATACGCAGGTATCAGGTGCCATTTTTAAATGATGCCCAGGCACAACTCATTTAAACAAAATGCAGCATTAACTGGCATCTGTGCTGTAATAGTTAAGTTTCTATGTTACTTCTTGAGACAATTTGATGCAATAAATTGAAACTTATGTTGAGGTAACTGAGCTGATGACAGCTGCCTGTCTCTTGCTTCTTACAGTGTCTGTCTTTTGTCCGTGGGCAGCAAAGTCAAGACTGCCAAGACTGAGCCTCGAGGGGTGTGTGTGCTTGTGTGTGTGTGTGTGTGCTAGTTAACGAGATGGATTTCTGCTGACCGAAGGACCTGGACAACGCACGCCAGTCACACAGTAATGCATGCGCAGGTCAGGATTTATTTCCCAGCTGTGCTGCTCTTCAGCGACTGAACAGGCTGGCGTGTAATGTATTAAGGGGGAATTTTTCAAACATGCAGACAAGCAGTCAGACAGACAGAAGAGTTGTGCCCCATTTTCCTGCTTCAACAGTGAAGCTTAGGGGCAAGCGGGCTGCTGTCAGCATCCAACAGGTGTTCAACTGAATGTGTAGTGTGTCACTGGTGAAAATCTCCAGCAGAAAAACAGGGGAAACAAATCCACTGACAGGATCGAAAGCCTGTTTTGCCCCAGATGACCAGCTGTGTAGGACTTATAAAAGATCAATGTAGATAAAACACACATCAATGATTTTTCTCTTATGTGGGCTACAAATAAGAAGCCCACAGCTGTCTGAAACCTCTGCCTCTTCATTTGCGGACATCTCGCTCAACTGACTTTTCTCAAGACAACAAGTATTATCTTGGGATTTTAGTTTTTTCATCTTGAAAAAGGTCAGCGGGCCGAAACAAAAGACAATAAAAAGGTTGTAGAGGGAATCTCTGCCTTTCACTTGCTCTCTTGTTTCTGTCTCCCTTTTTCTCTCTTTCTCTCTTCAGGACATCTCACAGGGATCGTACACAAGGCGGTGCAGTGTTCACTTTCAACTTAATATGTTAATGTCATCTACTGTAGGGAGAGACAACAAAGCCATGGATGAGTCTATGAAGTCTTTGAAGCTTCCAAGTGAGAAAAAGAAGGAGAGAAAGACCATGAGAGAGAAAAAAGAAGTAACAAAGATGGCCACAGTGACAGAAAGAAAGAGACTCTTTCTGTAACCAGTTATTCAAGGATCCCTGTAACTTCCTTTTTAATAACAGCAATAACTTTCATAACAGTCCAAAATCATATAATCTCTGCCTGGGAACCCATAGAGAAATGCTGTGAAAATATGTGAAGTGGAATATAATTGCTTGTTTCCATCTCCATTTCAAGGCTGAGGGTTAATGAGAAGACTGGACACCTCGGATGTTTTAAGGAAGACTATCATCATCACTAAGCATGTCATTGCCAACCAGAGAAGGAGAGGTGATGAGTAAGTCAAAGAGATGGGTCATAAAAACAACAATGAAGAGGTGAATGAATGTGGCTAAAGAAGAAGAGAGGTGTCACATGAAGATGATGTTACCAGTGAAGCATCAGGACAAATCAGGGTCAAAATACGTCTCACATAATGTCTCCTAGTTTCATCAAATTTAGACCACAGGTACGGCCCAATGTGGCCAATCTGTGTAATTTGTAAGGATTTGTGTAGCACATTTCAGTGTTTTCCCTACCACAGAGATTAGTGGGCCCACTAATCTCTGTGTGAAGCTGTTACAGGAAGTGCAGCTTTAGTCACAGAGGTTAACAACCGTGCTAACTCATTGTTCAACTGGGTTGTGGATTAATTATAATACTGCGAGGGAGAATTTGTGTAAGAGTGTGTAGTGAACTACTTTTTACTTTTTTTCCAACACCACAGGTATCCAAACCATTTGAAAATTTGGCATATGCAGGAAACTTGTTATGAAAATTAATTAAAAACTATTTGTCCAAATGAGTTTCTAACACTCATTCAGTTTCAGGAATTCAGTTCAATGATAACCAGTGTCTCTTTCTGTCTGACTAATGGCTCAAAAGCCGAAGACATTCAAGCAGCAAATCCTTACCTTTGAGTAGCTGAAACCTACAAATGTTTAGCATTTTGCTTGAAAAATGATTGAAACAATTAATCAATTACTAAAATAGTTGCAAACTAATTTTCTGTTGATCAACTAATTAATGAATTTGACTTATTCAAAATTGGAATATCAAAAAAAAAAAAAAAAAAAATCACAAATTTACAAAATTTGTCTGTTTATTCTATTATTTTGTCTTTGAAAATTCCCCTTTGTTTCAAGCTTATTACATATCCACCTACTGTAGTAGTTGTTCCTGTCTTGAAGCCTATATATCTACATCTTGCTTTTCAGAAATAATGCAAAGACCATAAGTGAATTCTCCTCTTCCACATAATAGACCATGTAATGTCTCCCTGAGGATGCTGGCGTCCTCGGAGAGACATTGCATTCTAAAAGACATTACTGTCTTTCAGAGGCTGTAGCGGGATCAGTTTACAGTGAAGATACTGGTACCATATGAAACTAGACAACTTAAGGTATCCATTAGTACCAACCATGTCATGCTAGATTGTCGGGAAGGGGGCTAAATACTGCTCCAAAGTTAGGCTAAATTTTGGTGAGGGAAAAACTGGCATGGCCATTTTCAAAGGGGTCCCTTGACCTCTGAAAATGGGTTCTATGGGTACCCACGAGTCTCCCACAAGTCTCCCCTTCACAGACATGCTCACTTTATGCTAATCCCATGCAGTTTTGCATGCAGTATAAATGTGTTTTTTCACCTATTCTTAAAATTGTGTATTTAAATATTTCTGCATACTGGGGTCCCTAAACAGTCTTGGAATTGTATAAGTTGTTTTTGACTGGAAAGCTGAGGCTCTCGTGGATTCAATGAGCCAAATTGTATTCAGGTGTGATGATGTTAGTCCCCATAGTAGCCATTTCATTGTAGTGAGACCATTTTTGAAACTGGACCTCACTGTATAAAATGACCTTTTGTGACCTCTAGGATTATCACAGCCTCATGAAACTTTACAACCACAAACTAGAGACCTAGGGCATTCAGAGGATATATGGCTTTCCCAGGTATATTGACAATAATTTCTGAGCAATTTCCAGAACTGAAGTGCTCAGAATTTTTGATACCACAGCATGAATTTTTCTATGATGTTCCTCAATGTCTTAGTGTCTTAATATGGTATTTCAGAGGGATTTTTGACAATTTTTATCAACTCTCAAGCGGTCAAAAATGATTAAATTTTCACCAAATCTGTGTAACAAATGTTATCAACCCAGAAATTGCTGCAACAATTTATTAGACATAATTGAGCATGTGAATGGCCATCATATACTTCCATTATAAAGTTCTAAGCCCTTATACACACTAAACTTTCAACATTTGAATAGGCGCCTAACCAAAACACGTTTGTTACAGATTTGTTACTAGAAAAACTTGACACAGTGATGAGCTGCATCTCAAATTAATCTCCAAGTTCCAAGCTTTCAGATGATCAATACCACTTCTATCTGGCATGTACTCCTGCTATCCCCCCCTTAAGATCCCCTGTCCCCCCCAAAAATTGGTCTATGGTAGGGGCGCGGGAGTTTGAGATGTTAACTGATTAGCTGAAACATCAAATCAATAAAGTTATTTACCCAACAAAAATACCAACCAATTGCTGATTCCAGCATCTCAAAAATGAGTGTTTGCTTCTTTTATCTGTTTGATATCATAGCAAACTGAATACCTCTGGGTTTTGGGACTAAATAAGAAATTTCAAGAGATCACTCAGGGCTCTGGAGAGTAAGATGGGTGTTTGATGAGTTTTCAGTGCCAAAAAGAAAGCAGCATACTTGCCTTACATGCTGATGTTGGCTATTTTGAATTTGATAACCCAAACCCCAGTTCTCACATAGAACTCTGACTCTACACTGTACAGTACATCTCGAGATGGGATATTTTGGCAAGTTTTAAGATGTACCAAAGAAACAAGAAAAAAAGAAAATGCCAGCCCAGAGTTTCAAGCACTACTTCAACCAGAATTTGCAAAACTTAAGCTTTTAACAGAATATTAAAATATGAGATCAGCCGACCTTAAAAAAAGATGAAGTGTAAGAAGGAAACAGTGGGAAAGAGACTGACAGAGAAAAACATGAAACTAAACACACTGTCATTTCCGTTTCATTTTCGCAAAGGTAAGGTGAATATGTTTTAATGTCGGTGTCACTTTCTTATTTGCTTTAGTTGTTTTGATCATCTTATTCCTCAGTTCTTGACAGACTACTAGCTAAATGAGCTCTTTGAACTTGCTTTCTAAATATGAACAGGTGATTTTGTGCACTATTCTCAGATGCAGCTTTCCACTGGTACATTGCTGCAATGAAATTGTACATAAACATTAACAGTCAGAGGGGAAATGCCTTGACAAATGCATCTGTAAAGAGTGTCTGAGGGACACATTAAGAAACAGTATGTTAGGGAATTATAAGTCACTTGCAGGATTAAGTAGACTGTTACTTTTAGGGCAAACAAAGGGCATACAAAAGAAAAAACTACATCTTTGACTCACAATCTGCATTCACCTTGTCATTTATTGGGTTGAAATGTTGTTATAGACAATTATGAACATGGATAATAAAGTCTTACTGAAATCAAAATTGTTTTTTTTGCTAAGAAATGAGTACTATACTATATATACAGTATATATCCTATACTATAGTTTGTTTTGAATTGCATACTTATTTGGTCAAAATTGTGATTACCAAAAGAAGAATGTTTTATTTATTTTTCTGCAGTGATAGCACCCTCTACATTGTTGTTCTCTGGGGGGTTGAATATTTTTGTTCTGATTATGTTGGTGCTGGTAATTCCATATTCCATTGGTCCAATATCTGAGTTGGCGGACACTAAAACTATCTCAATACACTTTTCTCAATACAGAGTAGGCCAAGTTCAGACTTGGTTACTAAGGAGGTCGAACTTGGCAAGTTCAACTTGGGAGTCCAAACTGCCGAGAACAGCTGCTAGTAGCACGAAATGCATTCTGGGATACTCATCTATCCCGAGTCCACACAAGTCAGCTCCCAAAATATCCTCGGGCGGAGCAAGAACACTTCCGGTCATTTGGACTGTACTTGGCTAGATTCAGACTTTGGATTGGAACAGTAGCCTAACTGAGCTCTGACTGATGAGGTTTGACAAGTCAGCAAGTACAGACAAGAACGCAGAGAGCAGAGAGTAAGGCCTCAAATTATATCATTTCAATTCCAACAGTAAGTAAGTAAGTAAAACTTTATTTAAATAGCACCTTTTTTAACACAGGTTACAAAGTGCTTTACAGTGACATTGGGACACAAAGAAAATAGGACACAAAAACCATGAAAGACACATTCAAGAACACATACAGACATCCCACACATATGAACACAGCAAGCATACAGTCATCACCCAAAGCACACATTTGAATTTATGAAATGTTATAAGAAAGCTATTCTAAAAAAGTAGGTTTTTAGGTGTTTTTTGAAACAGTCAACAGATTCAGCTGATCTGATGGAAGTGGGGAGATTGTTCCAAAGTCTGGGTGCCAGGGCAACAAAAGCACAGTCGCCTTTGGTTTTTAGTTTGGCACGTGGTATGGCCAACAGGTTTTGGTTGGAAGACCTAAGTGACCGCATGGTAGTATACAGGCTTAGTAGCTCAGATATATATGCAGGAGCTAAACCGTGTAAGGCCAATTAAGAGAATCTTGAAATCAATCCTGAACTTCACTGGCAGCCAATGCAATGAGGCTAAAACAGGGGTGATGTAGGATCTGCGGCCAGTCCTAGTTAATAGCCTAGCTGCTGCATTTTGTACAAGCTGTAGACGTGACAGGTCAGCTTGTCTAAGGCAAGTGAAAAGGGAGTTACAGTAATTGAGATGGGAAAAAATGAAGGCATGAATGATATGCTCTAGGTCAGAGGCTGACAGTAATGGTCTGATTTTTGCAACGTTCCTAAGTTGAAAAAGGCAGGATTGATCCATTTTATTGACATGGTGTTCAAATTTCAATTTAGGGTCAAATATAACGCCAAGATTCCTGGCGTTAGTTTTGACATGGGGGACAAGTGGGCCAATATGCTGAATGATGCCTTTAGCAGTATTTTCGGGGCCAAAAGTGAAAAGCTCAGTTTTGTCAGAATTTAACTGAAGAAAGTTGACAGACATCTAGTCCTTTATTGCAGCTAAACAGCTGTGGAGTTTGTTTAGGTTGCTAAAATCATCTGGTTTTACAGAAAAATATAGCCGAGTATCATCTGCATAACAATGATAGGATATACAACCAAAGTGACTGATTATCTGGCCCAAGGGCAGCATATACAAAGAGAAAAGAATTGGACCAAGTATTGACCCCTGGGGCACCCCATATAGCAGCGGAGTGGATGAGGACATATAGTTACCCATAGAAACAGAAAAACTTCCAAAAGAGCTTTGCAGCCAAAAGAGCTTTCCTCCATCAGTGATTTTAGCACTCCGTACATTACTCAATGACTTTGTTGAGAAATGGGAAAAAGATGACTTATGTCAAAGTCCTTTATTTTAACAAAGTTAAATGCTTTTGTTGTGCACACAGAAAAAACTACAAGCGTGGCAGCGCAAGTACTTAAGTCAAAGTAACTTGGTTTTGTCCATATGTATGAAACTCCCTAACGCTTTCTTCTAAAGTCATTTTTCAAC
Source organism: Thunnus albacares (assembly GCF_914725855.1). Taxonomy (NCBI): domain Eukaryota; kingdom Metazoa; phylum Chordata; class Actinopteri; order Scombriformes; family Scombridae; genus Thunnus; species Thunnus albacares. The sequence continues at coordinate 19,480,067 of NC_058117.1, read as the reverse complement.
TTTCTAGTTGTAATTGCTGCTGTTTAAAGACCTCTATATTGTTTGCTCCTCTCTGTCCTGCTTTTATTTCAGACATGTCTGAACTAGCCACGACCCCTCCACTAGTGCTCTCTGTTGAGCCGTGACGTTTAGCTCGCATCTAGGACTGACTGTATGGGAAACAATGTTCATTAAAGGCCACTAAAAAACATAAATATTGAATAAACAATGATATTAGATTGTTTTTCAGAAAACCCCCATCCTTATCTAAACATATCAAGCGAACCACAATGAACTGTTGAGAAGGATTCTATTCTAGGGCTGGATTTTTAGTTATTAGCATTGTTACAAATGTTAATGGGATTTTTAATGAGGTTTTCCTACTTCTGGAGCAGAATCTGGAAGTTCTAGTTTGACTTAGGCTCTCCATTACCACGGTGCACCACAGTACGTCTCCTAGCAACACTGGGTCTCTGATGTCAGTCAACTGCTGTCATGGGAAAAATATGGCCAGAGGCTTAATCCATGCAACCCTGTTTCTACGAATATGTCCACAATTGGATTTATCCTCTTGAAAAATGGAAAAATATGCACAATAGCTGCATTATTATCACTGTTGATATTGTACAAAAAGAAGGGAGAATTCAAATTTCAGTTTTACTTTAATATTTAATGTGTGATCTCCTAAAACGAGAGACCAAAGCACCGAGCTTTGAACCTCAATCGTCAAGATTGAGCCAGTCTAAAGCCAGAGTGGCTGTTCTTGATATGCAAAAGAGCATCTTTTATCACAGTCCACATTAGTAATATGTTAATTTAAGAATAAAGATGCCCTCCTGAGTGTTTAACTTTTTTTTTTCTTTACCAAAGTTCATCCTTTAAGGTGCAGCTCTGAAATTTACATTTTAATAACTCTGCAGGGCTTAGTCGTAGTACTGTGGTTTCTGGCTTTTCTAGAGAGTTGTTCATGTACACAATTACAGATGTGACGCTCACAGACCTGAATAATGCCATACTGTATATGAATTCGTGAACTAAGTGGAATGTTATGTCGCTTTAGCACGGAAATGCTGCAGAGAATACACATGAAGATGGATGTAAGATAAAAAAGAAAGTGCTAACACATGTACATGACTCGACGATGGTGTGTGTGTGTGTTCAAACCAATCTGTCACAAAGTGCAGTCAGTCAAGTCAAAGCATTAAGTCTTCTAAGTATTCTGTGTGGTTACATGAACATCTACAGGCTAAAGAAAATCTTTAAGGTGCTGCACTTGTTTAATAATTTCTGTCTTGTCACATAAATGTAATGGATGCCTCACTTTCAGACTTAACACGCTCACATACGTATCAAAAAGTATATTCAGATCAAGTGCCAACTAAAGCTAGCAGAATGTCTACAACATCTGTATCTTAAAATTTTAATTGGTTGCCAGACGGGTGGCCAGACTGGTAATTTGTGAGGGTACATAATTCATTGAGTCTAGGCCAAGCATATGCTGGAAGGAGCCCACTGAACTGTGGGCTTTCATTCGAAGGGACAACTCAAAACAAATCGTCACCTTTTACGTCACAATGCTGGGCAAATCAACAATATCTGTCACATATTGTCAAATTAATGATTTCATACAAGTTTTGAGTTGGAAATTACGATGTCCACAATCATTCCTTGAAGGCAAAAATTTCAACAGTCATTTTGGCGTTGATAGAAGTTTATAGCTTTAAGTGTAAAACTGCTCTGGAGGCCTTTCGTCCTCCGCTGTTAAACACTGGGCAGCTCTACTGGAACATATGTGGGTTGGGTTCAGCTTCAGCTACAATCTATGCAGGACCAAAGGGTCAAAAACAAGCCAGGGGAATTTTAACCAGTAACCTTTTAATCACCAGTTCCCAAGTTTAGTCCAGTCAGTCTGCAGCACAGCTCAGATTCAGTAAATGTCAGTGTACAAGGTTGAGGAATTTCTTGAGTGTAAATGGAAACATTTCTAAATTCTTCCTTCCACTCATACTGTAGTTTTCGTTGTTGCTCTCCACAGATTGCTTTCGCTGTGCAGTGCCACTTCACTTCTCATTACTACCAAGAAACCTGATTTTTCAGATATTCCAAAATGCTGCCATGCTTTACATTCTCCACAAAGACAGGAACAAAAATGAATCACCAGAATGCATTTTCAAACATCAATTATTTCAATAAGAGATGTGCAGCTTTTTTGTATTCTAAATGTGGTTGGACTTCCAGGCATTAACAATAAACAATATATGTAAAGCAGCCACTGTTGATGTATTCTGAGACTAAAGAACATCATGTATGTTTTTTAATCTAAATGTAAATGTTATTATCAAGAAGAAAAGTCCAAAAGTACTGAAATTTCTGACTACAATATAGCAGATGTATAGAAAAAAGACTAACAGTGTTTACGCAGCTCGCCTAACGAAAGCAGCAGGTTAGCAGAGCAGCAGTAGTAGCGTCAGACCTCCATCAGTGTCTACACAGGATGCGTTCAGGCACAGTATTGGGTGTAGGTCACTCGTGTTTTGGCAGCGCTCAGTGCTCAACACACAATCACTGTAGTTACGCATGAATAAACAGTAGAAAATAGAGCACCATCCACTTCGGGTTTGCAGTTGTACGAATATAGTGCAAGAGAAACCTGAGCTGTTAAGTAGCATGAATAGACAACTGTATTGTTTAAAATAGGAGCGTATCTGTTCTGTCAAAACAGAAGAAGACTGTATATAAAGATATACATAGTGAGGTTTGACGTTTCCAGCCAGGATCTTCCAAATAAGGAGCGCGGGTGTTGCCTTTCACACTCTGGAAACACGCCCCGCTACCTCGTACCAAAACAAACACTAGCTTACTGGGAACACTGAACGGTGCACACTTGGGCTAGTATTAGCTACTTTAGCTAAATTATGCTAACAGGGCAGATATCGTAATCAAGTATCATTAACCTTACCAAAATACTTCAACAATAGAATGACAATAGAATGAAAGTGTGAGTACCAGAGCCGGGGAGAGATGCAGGTGAGCAAGCTGTCAATCAACACTGACATGGCAGACATCAAAGCTACTGTAAGTCTTCAAATCTTATTAGCAGAGCAATAATTTCCAAAATGACCACCAGCACACTTATTTGAGGGCCCGAACTTAACAATTGAGACCATAATGACTACAAAGAAACTGACGCTTTTAGAATGTTTGTCAGTTGGCGAGTCGGTCAGTGGCATTCCTTGAGCCTTAAGACGTGGTTGTTGCTGCTTGCATCAAACAGACGACTGAAAAATGCAACTGAAACATCTCCTTTGTAGACAAGGGTCAACAGCCATGCTAGTACAGCTGAGGCTGAGGGGAATGTCATTACAGGTTTATGGTCTATACGTTAAGTACTACACAAACTGAAATTTGAACTAAAATCTGAAAATTGCCTTAGGCTACCTCAGCAAAGTACTAACACCACACTGAATGACCTTCACACTTAGGTCATTAGAAAAAAAAAGAAGCACTTAAACAATTTCTGAAAAGATGTCTTGGTTTTGTTTCTGGCTATGCTACAGAGCAGCACCACTGCCCTTGAGTGTTGTGCTTGAGGGGAGGGCACCTCAGCGGAGTGGACGCCCAAGGACACACATGGCTTTCTGCCCTTCTGAGGCACATGGCAGAAGATCAAAGAGGAATGGAGGGCGCATCAGTGAGGGAGAGCTGCATCAGGTGCATCTATAATTACAAAGGGGTTGTTTGAATACAGTAGTATTGTCTGGGGTCCAGTCCTCAACATACAGTACTCAGCATCAGAGAGCCGAGCACGTCAAATAAACTGAGTATGAGGCTGTAAACAGGCCTTGAATTTCCAGGCAGTGACATCATCATTGATCATTTATAATAAGGTTTAATGCAACAGAGCAGAAGGCCGTCTTTTCCCAGCAGCACTGCGAGATGCTTCAGCAGTGCACAACCACATACACACACACACATACACATACTGTATATACACACCCAATCTCTAGCTCTGTGTGTTTCTTTAGCAGATGTTCTCAGTGGAGCCCTGAGGCTACAAGCCTTGTTTTGTTTATTTTATATACTCATCTTTACCAACCGATGTGGAAGACAACAGATATCTAACTCTCAGTTTGAGCCCCATGTCTTACAGCTTTGACCACTTGTATTATTTGACTGTACTTCAATATTTCTTCATATTTTGACTCTAAATTTCAGCCAAAGTCACTAAAACAGACAAAAAGTTATTGTGTAAAAACTGGGCGTAAAAGCAAAATTTTGCTGGATGAAGATCACAGCCGAAGAGTCTGTTTCCTTCTTTCCCTTCTTCACTCTCTCTCTCTGTCTCTTGAGCCCCGGGCCCCTTGCGTTTTAACCTACAAGCCAGCCCTCCCGGTCTTATAAAAAATGCATTAGCCATGCTACACTTGATAGTATGGAGCCTCAGAGCTCTCTCATGGCTCCGGCACTTCTTGCTGTAGGCAAGTTCATCTCCCACAAACTAACCAGTGCACAGTGGGATGGACAGAAGTTATCTTTGGCTTGGTACCACCAGCCTTAACACTGAGAGTCTTCTGTGTTAGGAAAAGAAGCCAAATTTACATTCACTGCACGCAGAAAGAGGTCACTTAAAATGGATCGTGTCCGATTGCATTACAGTTTTTTGACATATGTATCTCTATTCACAATTGAATCTTGAATCAGGAGGTTTTAGTCCATCTAAAGTCAACAGAAATGCCCTTTTTCAACACTACAAATCAACCACAATCTATGCGGGTCTGCCTGAGAATTATATCCCCTTGCTGAAAGCAGAAACCATTGAGTGATATCATAAAAATGGGGAGAGAGAGGGGGGAGGGAGAGAGGATGGAAACAGAGAGAGAGATGGAGGGAGACAGAGCACACTACACACTGTAATTATGAAGGATCTGGGTCACGTCACTAAGAAGCAGGGCATTGATGGCAACCATACAACATATTGTGCAGGAGCTACTGTCATAATGTACCATTGTTTGATAATGAAATAAGTACACAATGTACTCAATAAAAGGTCTTGCATACGTTTTAGCCTAAGCCCCAAATATATAATCTTGCTCCCACATTCTCTCTTTTTCTTTAAAGGAAGATTTTATTAAGTACAATACATTTATATCCACAACCTCTTGAACCCCAAACCTTTCTTGAGTAGCTCTGATGTTAAAACAGAAAACATTTTTTTTCACATGTAGCATCCTGGCTATGATCAGGTTTTTGGAGTGGCACTTAATGTGGTTTTGAGAGACCTGAGGTACTCAGATACTCAGGATATTGTGGCATGTAAACATCTTGGTTTCTAATCCCTGTCTGCAATGTCCGCAGCAACGTCCTCAACTGTAGTTCTGTAGTGTTTAATCAGTAAAACTATACTCAGACGTCCTAATTGCCGCTTCATAATAGCAGTGGGACAAAAAAATTGATTCACATAAGAAATGCAATTTTTATGTCCTTACAATTCTGAATCAATTCACAGACTCCAAAAATTGAGTCGTTTATAATAATAACTATGACTTTATTTATATAGCACCTTTAAAAACAGAGTTTACAAAGTGCTTTGACAAACAAAAAGCAGGACAAAATGAAGGTAAAGTTAAGATAAAGTTAAAACAAGATGACAAAAGATGCAGAAACACAGAAGAGAGAAGACAGACGGATGATGAAAGATAAAGACGGTAAAAAAGATAAAAGACAATAAATAACATGGCGGGTCGTTCCTAAGTCGAGGGGTCCTGATGGCAAAAGCACGGTCACCTTTTGATTAAAGATTTTGGAACAGCCAGAAGGGCCCCACCTGAGGATCTTAGGCTGTGGACTGGCTCATATGGGGTCAATATTTCTGGGGTCAGACCCAGGCGCAGTGTTAATTTTGACAATAAGTATTCATTGATGACCTTTCATTGCATGACTGAACTGTAATGACAACATAAACAACAACAAAACAACAACAACAACAAATGTTATGGCGAAATCTCTGTTCATTATGTCCTGACGAGTAAAGACGAGACGTAACAGCCAGCTCAGCCTAGATCACATCCGCCATCTCAAAGCACTAGTTGTTTTCCTTTTTAACCAATCATTTATCTGCTCAACCATAGTTTCACGTCGGCATCCCTCTACATATAACCGACATTTGCAACACCGACACATGCACACACACACTCCAGCGTATAACTATAGCTTAACACTTGCTCTTTCTCACACACACACACCATCCTAAACATCTTATTAATTTATGCATTCTCTCATTAATTTATGTAAGTCCCCCCCAACCACATAATCGACCACTTAACAGGAGAGGGGAAGGAGCAATTTAACTCTAATTAGTTCAGTTTAGTCTTTTTTATACTGTTTAAAACAAACAGGTTTTGCACACAGTTAAAATGGGTGTTTGATGCCCTAATAACAACAAAAAATTGAATTAAAATGGGCATACAGTTAAATTTGATGGGCGTTTTGATGCTCTAATAAAAAATGAAATGGGGAAAATGTACAAGTATTTGTTGTAGATATATGCAGAAAATAAATTTGACCTGTGAAGGAAATATAACTGTAGTGCAATTTTTCTAACAAACTTTAGACATTCATATTTATATGAGGTACGGGTAAGTCAGTAACACATTCTCAGCCTAGATGACTTAACACATGGGTCGAGGTTTGCTCACCTCTTAATGGACTTTTTACAGCCAGGAGAAACATCCTTCAACAAAACATTACAGTATCATGCAACTGAAAATTATGACTACAACGTTGCCTAATATTAGACTAAAGTTAAAACTGAGTTCAACTGACTAAATCCTGACAAAAACGAAACAAGAAAGACTCAAATGTGACTGTAAACCAACTACAATTTTCAGTAGGTGACTAAAATCAAATTTAAAATTTTTGTAAAAATGAACACTGCCCAGATGCTGATCACTGTTAAAACATAGATAGATAGATAGATAGATAGATAGATAGATAGATAGATAGATGGACAGATAGATGGACAGATAGATAGATGATAGATAGATAGACGGACAGATAGATAGATAGATAGATAGATAGATAGATAGATAGATAGATAGATAGATAGATGGACAGATAGATAGATGATAGATAGATAGACGGATAGATAGATAGATGGATAGATAGATAGATAGATAGATAGATAGATAGATAGATAGATAGATAGACGGATAGACGGATAGAGATAGATAGATAGATAGATAGATAGATAGATAGATAGATAGATAGATAGATAGATAGATAGATAGATAGATGGATAGATGGATAGATAGATGGATAGATAGTCAGATAGATACATAGATAGATACAGCATTACAGGGAGATATTAATTACAGCAGAAGAGAGGGGGGTAAAGTGCTGGTAGAGTGGGTGGTCTGGGTCATGTGTGATTGTGAATGCTCTGCAGATCAGGGATGAGATGACACAGTAGGATAAGTTAGGGGTGGGAATGCCAATGAGGCAGAAAGGAGGGAGTTACAATAGTCAAGTCTAGAGAAAATAAGTGCGTGAAGGACTTTTTCCAGGTCAGAGTGTGAGAGCATTGGTTTAATTCTGAGGACGGTTATTATTTCATAACGTTATGTCAACAGAACAAAAACGGCAAAACTCAGTCGCTAGAGCACCCAGTGTCCTGATGGTGCACAGCACACACACTAGATTTTGTAGTTCATCCCCAAAGAAGGTAAGAATTTGGAAACATTTTGGATTCAGTAACTTGATAACTCACTTTAACTTTAAGATGAAAGTGAAGTATTCTGTTAAAACCTCATAGGCCATCACCTGGAGACTAACTTTGCACTAGCGAACGAGCCGAACAACCAACCAGCATACTGCAGCACTTCACACAACCTTTAGCTAATGCTGGTCAGGTGGAGAGAAGTCATTTCAAAAACACCTACGCCTGTAAAGAGTTGTGGATAACGATGGGTTTCAGCAGCGGAGGAGGTTTTCTTCACTGCTGGAGACAGAATAGCAAAGTACTCCTTTTTTCCCCCCCCTTACTCCCCAAAACCAACTTCTGCTTCTCAAAAGACATTTAAAGTCAGTGATGCTGGACAGTAAATTACACATTCATTTCATTATTCTCATAATTTTTTAATTAAAAAATGAGTGCACTTTCAAACACTTTTCTCAGCTTTTTTTTTTCATTTTGTCAGACAGTGAGTTTAATAAAGTCCAGTTAGCTTAACTACCAGTTATGTTTCATATTACAAAGGCAAATGGTCTGGACGCATCAGACCGCTGAACACTCCGGCCAGTGGGTGACGTGGTGGGTGATGTACTGCAGTGCTGTTTTCAACATGGCGGCCACGTCACAAACTTTCTAATTTTACAGTTAAACAGTAGAGTAACAGGATCTTGATTCATATCTGATCAGCACTGTCTAGTTTGATAGTTTGATCTGAGTTTCGCGAGCTGGCCGCGTTGCACTGGGCGGGCCTCATTTGCATAAAGTTGAGGTTGAGTCGTGATTATGTAAATTCTGATACATCAGTTGGTCCGTTAACTCACTGCGCTGTATCCATCATGCACCGTGCAGCCAGATCTCCTGATCTCTTGTGCCCCCTTTTCAATTTAAAGAATAAAGAATCAGTTTTGAATCCAGAATCGATTCTGAATCAAATTGCGACACCAAGACTTGGTATCAAATTGAGAGATTCCCAAAGATTTCCACCCCTACCTCATAATGTTAAACTAAACTCTGTTGTATATGTTGATTGTTTACCTAAATCATGTTGATCTACGCCTTCATATTGTATGTTTTTTGTACACGAGTCTCTCTTGAAGAAGCGTGCAGGCAGCCAGAAACTAAACCAGGTTCATCCTTAACTGTTGAAGGACATAAATGATAGAGAGAGGCTGAGATGTCCAGGATTCACAAGTTTGATATTGTTAGAAACATGCACATACGGAGCTGAAGGTTTTTCTAAATTCCAAAGTCAGGATAAGACTCAAAGTATGTTGAAGTTCTCACAGAAAATGATGCAGCAAGTATTCTAAATATTTTTTGTTCCAATAAGTTTTGAAGCTCAGTAAATAAATAAATAAAGAGATGCCATCTGCATCATTATTTAAAATGGTAAAACTGGTTTTTTTTGTGTCATTATAAATGTCTTTCATGGAACTGAACATGACATATTTGGCATCTTTGGAAACTTCCAGAGATCAAACATAACTTAAAATGAATTTCTGTGGTTTTGAACAAGTTTTCTGTGCTGATCCCAGCAGGTGAATCTGTTATGTAACAATACACCCATGAAAACCCCAGTATCACCTACAGTATGTCATTCAGGCCCTGAGAGAGCACTGAAGCAGTGATTCCTTTTTTATTTTTTTCCACAGTGTGTGTGCGAGCTTTAGCCTCGCTGCCGTGGAGATTCGTGAATGGCACGTCACGAATGAATCAGCCACTCAGCTCCACTCCATCACAACCCTGACCTTTCAGTGTTCGTTAACTGACTGGATTCAGCGCTTTACCGAGTGCATCCCTCATCCTCACAGAGAAAACACCCTGCGCTCTGTGAGTGAACAAACAAACACACGTGAAATAAAATAGGTGATACTGACAGGACCGGAGTGATATGCGAGCAGTGAGCAGGCAGATGCACACAGCTGTACTACGGCATCTGTGTAGCATTTTTACATCAGCAAATCAATTAGGGCTGCAACTAACAATTATTTTAATTATAGATGAATCTGCAGATTATCATCTCGATTAATCATTTTGTCTATAAAATGTCAGAAAATAGTGAAAAATGATGATGTTATAATTTCTCAGAGTCAATAATATTACTGTACACAAACAAACTACCCAGAACATTGAGTAGTTGATAATAATAACAAACATTTTCACAAAATTTGGATTTTTCATCAAGACAGATCAAAGAAGAGAAGCAAAATTTAACTAAAAATGAACAACAAACCAGCAAGAAACTTGAAATTCGTCACAAGTAAAAGCTATTTTATAAAAGTACATTATTTAAGAATGATTTTACATCAACTTGCAACTATTTTGATAATCGAGCAATCATTTTAGTCAATTTTTGAAGCATAAATACCAAACATTCACTGGTTTCAGCTTCTCAGATATGAAGATTTAATGTTTTTCTTTCTCATACATGATAGTAAACTGAATATCTTTGGACAAAACAAGACATCTGATAACATCACATTTGACTCTGGGGGATTATAACAGGCATTTTCACTATATGCTAACAATTTATAGACAAAACATAATTGAGAAAATAATCAGAAGATTAATCGATAATCAAAATAACCGTGAGTTGCAACCCTACTAGCTTATACTGCATTTCATTTTACATTTTGTTGTATATCTGCTTAACTGCTTCATGGTACAAAGTGGGATGAAGGTGCAGCAACACAAACACAGACCTCAGTTTCTCAGTTAGGAGAACAACTGCTAGTCAGGTGGAAACATCATTTTACACGTTTATCTGCTTCAGCGAAGCTACAGAGAAAACCTCAGACCAGAGCTGCCCAAAATAGAGCCCGCAGCGCAAAGTCCCATGATAGCCTTCGATATTTTCTTTCCCCACCAGACAGGTTTGATAAATCGAGACCAAAGTGTAGATTACATGATCGATAACAAGTATCTCCCCTGGCTGCTGCACGCCAAAATCATGCGAGTCCCCTGCCTGAAGGAAGGATTGAGACAGTTCTTCATGAAATGTACTGCCACTTTGAAACATGCAGGTTTACATTATAGGTCTACATTTCTACATATGAATATGAAACAGACAGAGAGAGAAAGGCAAAGAACTGAGAGAATTTCAGGAGCATATAAACTGCAGAAAATTAGGGAGTGAAGTCAGGAAAGGAGTGGTACATGAGAGTGACTCTGACCTCTGCCCTCCCTCACTGCCATCCTCCGCTTACAAAGATGAAGAGAAGAGAGGAGAGGAGAGGAGAGACCAGACAGACTCTACCTTATCTATTAAGCCTGAACAGCTAATCGTTTTTAATACTGAAATCGCAATTTGAAAGAGTGCAATTTTCTAATTGCAAGAACTGGAATTTCAATTAGCTAGTCATCGTCTGTCGCCTTCACAGGTTTGAAGAGGTGAAAGCTTTAGCTGGTGACTGTCAGTTTCACCGACTGCACCGACAACTGTCGCTGGCAAATTTAATCATCCATACTTAAGCCAGTTGACATTTGTGAGTTATCAAAACTGTGAACTAAAACTCTTGGCTTTTTCCCCATCAGGATTCTGTTGACAGGAAACTTCAAATGACAGACAGTGTTTATCATTAATCTTTCTTTGTATTGTGAATTTTTAAACCATGTCCTAAAAAAAAAAAGTTCTTTTTATGAGCGTTTTAGTAACAGCTCAGGCGGTAGAGCAGGTTGGCTATTAATTGTACAACTGGTGTTTTGATGTGCAGCTCCTCTTGAGCAATACACTAAAACCCCAAATTGTTCCTGATGTGTGTAGGGAAGAACTGTAAACTGCTTTGGACAAAAGCTTCTCCCAAATAACTGTAGCATAACGTCATTTCAATGTAAAGAGGGCGCAGAGCAGTCAATCTAATCCTGTTACAAGAATTTGGCTGACATCTGCACGCCAGAAAAGTACTTTCAGTGGTGACATCCAATTTGAAACAAAATTACAACAATCTCTGAAATATGTTAACTGTGTAAAGAGTGGATTTTTAGAAAATAATCATAATTTAAATCTCTATATTGGTCCAAACAATCACAATTCGTTTGTTTCCCCCAAATCACTCAGCCCTAGTATCCATCTATTTGTATCAGTCTATATAATTATCTGATTATTGTGACTAGCCCGTGTGCATTACTATAGCTACAAAGACAAAAAGCTAAAAACAGAACTGAGCAGGAAAATAAAGAGCAAAGATGAAAGAGCCGAGCGGAGGGAGGCAGAACAGAAGAGAAGAGAGTCAAAGCAACCAAATCAGAACAAAACTCCAGTGTTCTCTGAGCTCAACCCTCTTCTACTCCGCTCTGCCCATGCGGATATTAAATTGCCTCTCAGCTGTCTCTGATCTGAAGGAGGTTGGATTGTTGAAAAGTCTGATATCACATTACCTCCCTGCTCTTCCATCTCGCTTCGTGCCTCGCTTTGTTTTAAAGGTCCATCCCTGTCTCGCTTATTTGTTTTTTCCAGATGAAATTGACACCAAACTGAGAAGAAATCAATGAGACATAGTGTGTGGGGAAAAGGTATTTGATGACACTCCTGACACTTGAACGGTATTACCGCCTTGTGTCAGACTCTGAAAGCCATTCGAGGAATTCTCCTTGCTGTTTCTCCGCGTGCGCGCTGCACTCGCGTCGTGCGAATACAACAAAGTCCCGTCTGTAGCTACGATCCAGAGATGTGAAGACTACAGTGAAACATCACCATCTCTCTCTCTCTGTGTCTCTCTGATCCAGCTGCTCATTTGGCAAAGAAGCAAAGAAATAAATGAAGTGCTTTAGCAGAAGGAAGGCTTCACTGGGAGAAGGATTGTGGGTAAAAGGGGTGAGATGAGGATTTGTTGCGGGGTTTTAAAGACAGTTTATTTAAACAAGTGTCGGTTTTGGCTTAAAACATCAGTTGGGACATTAGGCTTAAGACCACTACTGTCCAATTATGCTTTCAATGGCTGTCGGTTTAATCAACCTGTGTCCTTGGATGTTATTTTTTTCTAACTCTACTTAGTGAACAGCGGAAGTTTGAAAAGCTGTTTATTTCTTTATGTGTAAAAACAACATGTATTTCAGTATCTATAGTCAGGTTGAATAGAAAAGTGAAGGTAAATAGAAAGTGAAGGGCTGCTGTTTTGCCACATAGTTTGAGACTGTAATGAAAATAGTAATAACAAATCTTCTGTTACTAACTATCACTTAAAATGAGACTTAATGCACTTTCATTTACACTTTACACCACATATAAACGTCTCCGTTGGTCAGATCACAAAGCTGATTGCAATCCGTCTTTTGTTTTTTTTTCAGGCTACATGCAAATAAGACTCGTCCCTACCTCAGTCCAGAGGGTGATGGTAAAGCACCTGAAGCTGTTTGGTATTTGCCAAAAAGCCAGAAGAAGAAGAATTTAGTTTCGTTACAAGAATGGCTAGCTAGCTACCAACTATCCATAAACTTACTCATGGATGAATCACATTTATGGACTAAGATCGAGAGTTTTATCGTCTTCTCAGGCTCTCATTCACTAATGCTGCTCCTTGATCAATACAGATCAAAGCTCTCCCACTCAGACACACACATCACTCAGTGGTTGAACTGATCAGCAATCAAATAAACGCTACAACAGTTTTGTGCACCTTGTGTTCAATTGATGGAGACACTTTCCTGATGCCTGAGACAGGCGACTAGTTTCAGTTCATATCATTGAAGTTTAATAAGGCAACATAAGTGAAAACACCCATGTATATGGACTATAGGGACTTTAAAAATGTGGTGATCACAATGTCAGCCGGATCACTTCACTTCCAAATATGGTCGGGTCTATTTAAACTTAACATTCACATGCACTTTTTCTTATCCATAATGATACCCATACACAGTTTACATGCATACCAGGTATAAATGAGGTCTATATACAGCATGCACAGATAATAACTGCCCTTGTTACCCTAATAATTAATCATTTTGACTGTATGTACAGTATGTGGGTGATTCATTTAATCTGACTTCACATTTTAGCTCGTTACTTCCAATTTAAATCTTGGAACTTGATCATATTGTTGCTGTTCACGAAGGGGTTTTGTTTTTTCAGTTGAGGCAAAGAGCTGAACACAAAGTACCTTTCAAACATGGCCAGTGGCCAGAAGGCATTTTGTTTCACATACAGATGGTGAGTAAACCTTCTCACCTGAGTCTCCTCTGCTCTGAGCCCCTGTCAGCTGGAGTGTGTTGTGTCAGTGAAGAACACTAAATGAGGGCAGTGTGTGTGTTTTTCTTTCAAGAGCAAAGAGGAGTTCCTGCTCCCCAAAAGAGCCTTAAATCTTTATCTTTCATCTTGTACGTCCCACGGGGGTCATGTTTGGAGGAGAACAGAACAGAAGAGAACAAAGTAGAACAGAACAATAGACCAGAATCAAATCAAAGTCAGGGGAAGAAGACCATGAGATGTGGTCAAAAGTGCCAGAGAGAAAAAATAGTAAGCAGACCTTCAAATTTTTGGGGGTAGAGTAGAATAGAATAGACCAAGACAACAGCAAAGTCGATCCAAAGAAGAAGACAATGAGACGTGGCTGAAAGTCCCAGGGAAAAAGGCTAGTAAGTGGACCGTTGGTTAAGACAAGTTCAAATGAGACCTAAAGAAAAAGTGAACACACACACACACACACACACACACACACACACACACATATATATATATATACATATACATATATATATATATATATATATATATATATATATATATATATATATATATATATATATACACACTGTACACACACACATACATATAGACAGGTGTCTGGACTCACACCCCCTTCCTCAGTTACTCAGGGCCGGCCTGGTTAGTTCCCATGACAACAAATCCCAACATGAAAGAGTGATCAGAAGAATCTGCAGCAGCCGCTGCTGCTCTGACTGTCAGGCCCGGCAAGGTGAGCAGAATGAGTGAACCTGAGGAAACCAACGTCAAACACGCTGCTTTACTTCACTGAGCCTCATGAGAGATGGAAGCAAGTTAATCTACAGCAGAGTACAGAGAAACCTGCTTATTGCCTTTTCCTGCTAACCGCAGCACCTTCGTCTGTGCAGGGTGGGAAAAATGACTGTGGAGGATCTGATTATTGTATTTACACAACGGTGATCCAAACCTACAGCTGCAACAGTGAGCAAACATACTCCCGTCAACCGAGCAACAGCTTACAGGAAGCTGGTTTTGGCTGAGAAAAACAACATTTTTGCAAGGTGGGCTGCAAATAACCATCGTTTTCATGTTTAATTGATTATTCGTTTGCTCTATAAAATGTCAGAAGATGATGAAAAATGCCAATCACAATTTCAGCAGTCCCCAAACACAAAGATATTCCATTTTCAAAGATGTATAAGAGAAAGAAAAGCTGCAAATCCCCAGTGAGAGGCTGGAAACCAGGGAAAGTTTGGTATTTTTGCTTTTAAAGAATTACTTTACAGTTGCTGATAAATTCTCTGTCGCTCCACTAACCAATTAATCAACTAATTGTTTCATCTCTAGATGAAACAATTAGAGTTAAATCTAAAACCTCTCAGCCAGAAGGTTTATATAAGTCATGTACTGTATATATAAGGCTCTTGGAACAGCACAGTAGAGCTGATTACAGTTTTAAACCACCCAAGAAACAGACACACATGTATTTAAATCATAAAGATCTATCAGCTTTCATATCCAGACATCAGCTTTTCCCACGACTGAAGCCGTGTGACCTTCTGGTTCCAGTACGGCCTGATTATCCGCACAGATCACCCCGCCACCTGTAATTAAACAGCCTGATGCCATAACCACCTCTCTGCTATCTGATAGGCCTCCAGTCAAATCACAGATAAGACAGGTTTTCACAGCAGATGGTCACAAGACGCTTCTGCTACACTACATCGCCGCACATGAGTGAACTCGACTGGTCTCGAGATACTGAACTGGTTTATCCAGACAGTGAGAAAGTCGAGCTCGAGACTTCGTTCTCAAAACAGAGTCGATTGACTGATGAGGACCATGCGATACAGTCGAAAGCTCCAAAAACAGGCGAGTAACTGCACCTTGAGTTGAGGTTGTTTTGTCATAGAGGGAAACTTTTTTTCAGGCTTCATTCACAAAAATGAAGTACGCAGTATTTTGAAGTGTCACACAAAACAAGCAGCTTGATAACATCACTTTGGGCTTCAAGACATTGTGATTGACATGTCTTACTATTTTCTGACATTTTAAAGATCATATGATTAATAGATTAATCATGAAAATAATCAGCAGATTAACCTATAATGAAAATAATCATTAGTTCCTACTCCTGTACAGTACGTATCAGGTTTAAACTTTCAGCTAGAGCTGCAACAATTAGTCGATCAACAGATAATTAATCGCCAACCATTCTGATAATCGATTGTTTTGAGTCATTTTTAAAGAAAAAAGGGCTAAAATTCTCTGGTTCCAGCTGCTTAAATGTGAATATTTTCTATCTATCATAATAAACTGAATATCTTTGGGTTGTGGGTTGTTATTTTTAGGTTGAATCTTGGGATATTTTTCACCATTTTGTGAAAATTTAAAGATCAAATCGATTTATTAAGTAATGGACAGATTAATTGATAATGAAAATAACTGTTAGTTGCAGCCCTTGAGCCATCCTTCAACCATAATTAGAGTATCATGGACACACTGAATAACAATTTAAAACTCACTAAATATCTCCGTAAAATAAAAATACGACCTCAACATGAGACAAGAATAACGTTTTGTACATTACAGCATCAAGAGGAAATTTTAAAAGACCCACTTCACTGAAGCTCACACTCTCTGCACTGGACGAGTAAAGTTCCTCCATAAAGCGAGCTAGTTCCAGTCCACTTGCTACTACTACTATGGCCTCTGTAGCAGTAGCCCTAAAGAGATACTGTGTCATAAATGAGAGAGATGTCAGACCAGATTATAATCTAGGTACAGAGCTTCTGTGTAACTGCCTGGTTAGGTTAAGCTTCATGATGAAGAAGCCCCCTCCTCCTTCTCCTCCTCCTCCTCCTCCTCTTCCTCTCTCGCATTCCCCCACTGTAAGGCTGGCAGTGTACACCAGTCCCCTTTGCTCTTCTGTTACCAGACCATCAGACATGATGAGATATTACAGTCCACAGACTTTGCATCCTTTCTTTTAAAAAAAAATGGTAGAAAATAGTGCCAACATTTTTTGGATGATTGTTAAGAGAAAGTGGATGTTAAGAGCTTCTTTTTTTTTTTAAATAAAAAAATAAAACCTCTAAAAATGCATGGTTGACCAGTCCTCTCAGCAGCTTGTATGTAGGCTGTGATGCTTGTTGTACTGTAGAGGAACAGTGCAGGGAGGCTGAGTGAAACCTAGCATGGCGGGTGTAAAGATGCTGCTTCTGGCTCGTGGAAATGTGCATGATAACAAAAGAGGGGTAGAGGAGGGAGGGAGGGGGGTGAGCAGTACATGCGAGCATATTGCCATAATATTCAAAAGCTCAATAAAAATACAGAAGCGTGGAGGATAAATGTATAGAGGCCAGATAGACACAAAGGGGGGAAAGCGTGGATGCGATGCTGAATGAAACAATGCATCCCAGACAGTTAGACAGAGCACCTACCTCAATGTTGTCAAGCCAACACTTGTATCTGTGCATCTTCTTTGCTGGAGCACCACTGGGGTTTTTTTATTATTCGCAGGAGCCGAAGAGAAATGTAAAAATTAAAAACTGTCAATGAAAATGTTGCAAATGTGTAAAACAAATAAAAAAAATTGAAAAAAAACACTAAAAAAAAAAAGCTAGAGGCTCAGCCCAGCTCGCTCCGCTCAGGATAACTATATTCTTCTCGTTTCCACAGACAGGCTGTTAATGTCTGCTCTTCTGTGCAGAGTAACGCTCGCCAGATGGAAAACGGAACGATTTTCTACCGCAAACCGGGCAGCAGAGAGATGCTATCCTCATGATTTTCCGTCATCCTGCTAGTGTTTTGGTGGGGATGATAAGAAAGCAAAGAAAAGGATGCTCTCAGGCTGTGGCAGCGAGCAGGTCCCCTCGCTCCTGCTGTCTACGGAAGCCCGGATGGTCCAGAAATTCCTTTTTTTTTTTTCCACATTTTTTTTTTATCGGCTCGTCTCAGGGGAGCAACTAATGTGATAACCCACTTTTCTCAGCTAGTACCCCTTTATATTTTTAAAACAGACATAAAAACTGTCTCACGGAGCAGTAAAACAAAAATAAGTAAAATAATATATATAAATATGCATACATTTTGATTTAATTTTACCTAGATTTTGTGTTTTTATTTTCATTTTTAAACCTTTGAAACCTGTTTGTAGTGTTGCCACTCTTTTACTCAACATGTGTAGTTTGTTTGTGTTTATTATGGTCTCTTTTAATGGGAAATGAGCCATTAGTCATTGGATAATGATGTTAATGTGAAATGATTATCAAACATGGCATCATTTTATCTTTATAAGTGGATATGTCAAAAAGATAGATATATTCAGATAGATTACATTCAGTTTCACATTTTTAACAGAGGTACTTTGTGATACTGTATAAAATTAAGGATTTATTTAATCAAGCTTCATTATACACTTTATATTGTTCACTTATACTTCCATACATTATGTACTGTGTGGGAAATACAGATAAAACAAATCCAAATTCAATTTATATATATGTAAAGGTCCCCTCCAGTCATATTTTAAGACCTATAAAAATACAAATTCTCTGCTTTGAATAATGCTTTTTTTAAATGACACCTGCCTCTGTCTACATCACTAAAAATCCAGCATCTATGAATACGCAAATATTTTTCATTTAAGAAGTTTAACTGCTGTACACAGTTTGTCTCCTGCTTCACTGAAATGTCTTACACAGAGATGTTCAAATATCCAAGTGAAGTAACAATAAGCAAAACACATTTTTGAGTAGAGAGGGACTTTAAAAAGGGAGGGTTATATTGTTGGATTGTAAACAAAACTACTTATCAAGAGCCAACAGATGCACTGTTCATCAAATTTAATTTCAGAGACTTGGTTTACAACAGTACAAGTCCTGTATAAGGTCAAAAACAAATACTTCAAAGTATAAAGTTGTTTAAAATGAGAGAAAGTCAATATGTTTTGAGGGAAATGCATTTTAAACAAAGGTCAAGACTAATGTTAAAAAAAACCCATTATATTTGAGTATTTGAACTTAAGGAACAGTTGTAGCAAGGAGCTAAAAATGTGTAGCAGTGTAAAATTTAAACATAATTTATGGTTTGTTTTCTTTCTACTACACTAAATCATTTATATAATTACTTAAAGACCAAATTTATATGTTGTTTATCAGTAACACCAGATGTGGTTACAGCTGGGTTGTCAGAGTGTAGCACCAGTTTATCAGATGTTGTGGTTCTTTGCTCCATCTAGTGGAAACAGCTAAATACTGCATGTTAACTAAGCAGGATCAGGACTCAAGTAGTGCACTGACATTTCCAAGAGTATTACAAAGCATTATTTATGATGGCTAGACACTCGATAATGACAGGACTTTGAAAAAAAAGAGATAAGAGAAGAAACGAGACGGAATATCTTGATTGGACGATTTTATTTTTTTCCAAGGACATTTATGAAGCCAGAAGGAAGATTTGTTTTTGTTATTATTATACACAATGTCAAAAACAATGAGTTGTTTTCTGATCACCATCACATCAACATAATGCACACACAGTACCAACTACACTCACTGAAAGCCTGGGGTTTGGTACAGAGCCTGATTTACCAAAGGCATCTTGGAGTACATTTAAGACGATCCAGTTTCCCCCACATTAGTTTCAACGTTTATACTCTCTTTCAGAACTTCACAAGTCGGGGTCAAGGAAAAATTACAAGGAAAGATTTGAGACGATTCACAATCAGCCATGGTCTGTCATTGTAAAATGTCCAACTTATGGAATGAAGAATAAAGAGCAAATGTGTTTCCATATGTGTCACCATCAAACATTAGACTATAAATTAGACTCAGTATTGCAGCGTTTTGCTCTCGCTGCCTACATCAGCTTTTTTTTTTTTTACTACCGTCAGCTGCCATCCCAAAGGTCCACATGCTTCAAAAAAACTAAGATTTACAAGTCAGCATTAACAGGATGAAACACTGTAAACACATCAGCTGGAAAAAAAAAAAAAAAAAAGTACATATAAAGATGTAGCAGGAGTCTAATTTTGTCCACCATTCAGATTCACACCACCGACGTACAGGACGTATTCGTTTTACACACATTTAGCCTCTTTAAGGAATGTTACAAAATAATTTGGGGGCACAGATTTGAACGGATAACATTTAGAGCAATACTCAAATGTCTGCGGTGATGTACATTCAAAAGAAGACAGAAATTAATGTGATAAGATTTGTAGGATGAGTTGTTTTTCTTTGTAAACAAGGAAAGAGTTTTGGGTGCCAGACCACCTGAGATTGCATGAAACAACTGTGTCTATACGAAGTTCTTTTCTCTAAAGACCTGTGGTTCAGTGATGGAGATGCTACAGCAAATTTGAAAAGTTAATCTTGAGTATTCAGTAATACCAGTAATTGTGTCCTAAGGTTTCCTAAAAGCCAGCTCCATGCTAAGGTCATGTCCTTGAAGCTGACAGATCTTAATGCACAACACTTTGGGAAATGATCTGTTGTTGTCAGAGTGTTAAAAGAATAGTTATTTTCTACAATTTCGTTTCCCTACAAGAAAACATTGAACAATAAAGTTTTTGTCCAAATCATTCTTGTAAAAACTACCGAAAAGGGCTAACAACCTTGTTAAAACTGAACTCCAAAATTAGAGGAGACTCTGGCAGCTATGACCAAGAGGATCACATCATAGTGTCATAATGTTTTGGGGAACTTATGACATATTTAGAACAGATATGCTGCTGTGATCTTCTCCCGAATAGTCTGTCCATCTGTCCTGTGACATTCCTAATGTTTCCAGACTGGTAACTCTAACTCAAAACTTAATAGATTCTCCATCACTTCTACAGTAGGAGGTCTGACAAATACTGTATTTGGGCCACAGTGTGGATTAAGGGCTACTTGCTTATTAGCAAAGAAAAAAAAAAAACAGTTAAAAAAACAAAACAAAACCTTTGACAGACCAGGCTACAGTAATAAACACAATGATAAACACGCTCATGCTTCACAGGAAGAAAAAGAAAGAAAAAAAAAAACAAAACAGATCACGTGTCCAGCATACACACACACACACGCGCACACACACAAATATTTTCAAATACTCTAGTGTAATTTTTAACTATCGTTCACCGAGAGGTCAGAAAAAATGTTTTGAAAATGTTCCAACCTGTCTTTAAATTTTGAGAGCGATTGAGTGTTCACTGGTTTGTATAAACAAAACTAAAAAGTAAGAATGTGCATTAAGTTATAACATGAACCACTCTTCCGTGAATGATGGTTAAAAACAATACCAGGCAAATAGAGACATTTAAATAATTTACGATGTATTTACACAATAATCCATCTTATTTTCCAGCAGTGTCTTCTCAGCTTGTGAACGCATCTTCTAGTCTCCCATCTTTACTTTTGATGTCTGAGGAGGGGAAAAAAGAAATCCGTTATTGCAGAATTTTAAATGTAGACACAGCTAAAATCATCAAGTCTACATATATCTAGATGTTTGTGGAAATAACTACTATGTTTGTGCTGTCATTTATAAGCAGTCTGTGACAACTGTTAACAACAAATGGCCACGGATAGTTTCGTCCTCTCAGTTAATAAGATTGTGATGACATTTTTAAAAAAATCAGTCCATCTCATTCACCTGCAAAATGGCTACGATGACACCAAACAGGCCGATAGCACTGCCAAATATTTCCACGATGAGGATCTTCACAAAGAGGCTGGCGTTCTGGGCATCTGCCAACGCTGCTCCGCTGCCCACGATGCCGACGCAGATGCCACAGAAGAGGTTGGAAAAGCCCACAGTCAAACCGGCTCCAAACATGGAGTAACCTAGTAGGACAGAAATCAAAGATATTGATGAATAATCCACAGTGGAACTGGCCACAAAAAATATAGTTCCCTGTAAATTAGTTGACATTATTGAGAATTTATGTTAATTTTGAGACATTGTTAACCTCATTTGAAACTACTAATCTCGTTCATCTCAAATATATTTTAGGAGTTAAATTTTGAATTACTTTGTAAACAATACATACATTTACAGTGTAGTAAATGTATTGAGCAATCCATATTTAATACTTAAAATAATCACTAAAATCATTTAGACTGAATGCTGCAAGTTTCTTAAGGTTTTCATTACTGTTTGCAACCACAACTAATCAATCAAACGTGCATACAAGACA
This sequence comes from Thunnus albacares, assembly GCF_914725855.1. Classification (NCBI taxonomy): domain Eukaryota; kingdom Metazoa; phylum Chordata; class Actinopteri; order Scombriformes; family Scombridae; genus Thunnus; species Thunnus albacares. The sequence goes on along the minus strand of NC_058117.1, from coordinate 19,458,014 downwards.
CCATCAACCCAGCATTCAACTTGGTAAAAGACTTTCACATTATAACCTTTTCAGCTAGAAAAGTGAGAAAAATCTAACTTGATTCCTGTAATTTATCTGATGCTCAGTGAAGTCCAGGTGCCATTTTATGATAAAATTGTCAGTGTTTTTTTAATGTCCTGCATTCAGTTGCTTCATGTCCGTTTATTTACCAGCTTGATAGTTCCTTGCTCCGATGGTCTCAGGGGTATCTCCGCTGAAGTTCTATAAGATGACAGAGATTATTTTTAGAACCAACCCACCATGTTTGTTCTGATATCTATACATCATATCACACGTCTTTCAGTATGAGCAGAGCTTCAACTCCTCCACCTGAAATTCCCCCTGAAGACAAGAGGGATAACAGCGCCGTTTTCTTGATCATTAATAAAACAGTGAAAAATAATTAGCGCTTACCTCAGCCATGTTGCTGATGACAATAGCCATGATGATGCCGTAGATTGCTACAGCTTCACAGAAGATGATGCTAGAGAAAGACAGAAAAAAAAACAGAAAAAAAGAGAGAAAATCATTTTTCAAAGATGGTTGGTAGAACTGTAATTCACTGTTCAACCAACTTAACAACACTTCTCTATTAGGAATGTAAAAAGGTTAATAACCAAGATAAACCAATATAAAAACAGGATTTCTTGGTTTAGCAGCATCATTAAGTGTGTTAAACTTATACAGTTGGTTAAAGAATAGAGGAGAATTAGATGACACGGTACTGAACATTTTGTTCTTGAGTGAGCCTACCTGACCAAATTCTTGGTTTTAATTCGAGGAGCCTTGACACCACCACCAATGATGCTGGAGCCAGTGATGTAGATGCCCCTGGAAAACAAAAACACCAATCAGCACATCATACATACAAAAGTACCTGATGATTTGATATGGAGGCACAATCAAAGAATTGATATTTTATTCTTCCACTACTGCTCTGGAAAACACGGTGAATAAAACGTCATATGATCAGTTGACAAAATTGAAAAATAAACATAATGTAAAAGCCCCTAAACTCCAAGTATGAGAATTGATCATATAAAGCTCTAAAAGGCACAAACAGCACAACAGCTTAAACAGTAACATAAAACCAGAAAGGGATTTTCAGGATACTTCTGAGTAGATAACAAAAATAATAATAAAATAATTATAATTCATCAGTGTCAGAGGAAGTCAATTAGAGAGCGGCTCTCCGACTAGCTATTTGTCTTTCCGAATCTGTGATATCATCCTTTTAGTTAAGTTTTTTTTTTTTTTCTTATTTTACATCTATTTTCTTCTTCACTTTCTATTTTCTTCACTTTTTGGTGCTGGAAGCAACTTTTTTTTTTTTTTTTTTTTTTAAATCCAAAATATCCTCAATTTCTCCACTAATATTATGAGACTGCTTAATCAGATTCACTGATTGACTAGTTTGTTTTGTCTGGTTTGTTATTTGGAACACAAGCATCTACTGTACATGCATGTGGGAGTCTGTAGACCATTAACTGTGATTAAAACTACAATTTTTAGAAGACGTGATGCGGAGTGAGACTATGGCTAGTTGAGGTTAGCCTGGTGTGTCTGGACCCCTCTAGGCAAGTGTTCAGACTGAAAACAACCCTGCATTATAACAACGCAAGGGCTACACTGGTGGAGGTGTGTTGCTTCAGGTAAGGGTGCCACACGAAATACAAGAAGGTCAGTTGGAGCAACAGATCCACGAGTAGGTTTATAATACTTTTAGACAGGATTTTATAATTCTGGAGAATTATCAAGGCAGCAATTATTTTATCTTTTGTCACGAGGATCAGGAGGTAAACAGCAGAAATATGATGTAATCTAAGTAATCTACCAGCTTGATGATGTGCTGTGGTCTAAAGTAGAGCCAGGTTCAACATTTTTGCCCAACAACTCTTTTTTGTCCTCTGTGTCACCAAACTGGCCTCATTGAAATTAATGAGTGGACTGCCTTTTTACATGCATGATTATAGTTTCTCTGTATGCAGCCTCATTAAAATCTTGTTTGGTTTTGCAGCTTTTGATTCTCCAGTTAATTTCAATGCTAAAAAAGAGGAACACAACTCGATCCCACGGGACACTTGAGTGTGCTCCTTATTACTTATTCTAAGATTTTCCAGTTCCACAATTACACATCATGTTCTTTTCTGAGTGTTTCAAGAAAGAGGAAATGATCATATGAAAGACTGGAACATTTCATGCCTTCCAGTACCACCGTCTTTGACTTAACACGTTCAAAATATCAGACGGCAGCCTGCAGTATGAACTTTGAGTCACATTTCTTTCTATGATTAGGTACTAACCAAGCTGCTCCAACCACGGACAGAGAGATGGCCAAGCCAATGCCCAGATTGGCCCACATGAAAGGAGAAGTCTCTGTGAGGAACCTGTGAACAAAGAGGTACAGATGATTAAAACTACACTTTAAGAGGAAACTCTTCCCATTTTTATACCACACTGTTACAAAAAATATGTTTAAGAGGCAAATTACTGTATAATTTTCTCAAACTTCAAACCAATTTCACACAAACGTTACATAATATTGTGTTTGATGTAAGTTCAACTGATTAATTTTTCTCCATTAAATATTTCTGATCTCCAGTTATTCAGTATAAAACAGAGTTAAAGATACTATTACTAGATAATATTACTCTTAGGAATGACAAAGTGAAATAATGTAAGCATGTTTTAAATTTGTTGTGAAACATGTTCAATGTCAAGAACAGTGCAGCCGCCTTACTAAGTTTATCTTGACATCTAAATAATTTCTTCACCCAACATGTTACCACAGCTGATGCATTAACAATAAGAACCAAAACAATGTCTGACATTAACCTAATGAGCGAATCGTTGACACACTTCCTGTAGAGGAAATTAAGCACAACATCACAAATGATCTACTACATCAACTCAAGAGGAGTCCTACAGTTATTATAAATTATAAATGAAGGAGGGTGAGATAAGTCTGCAGGAAAAATTACACTTTCATCATCTTCATTACTTCCAGTATAATAAAAACACTTGACTCTAGATATGTCATGTGAAAACAGATTAGTGCCACCACATCAAATAAAAGACCAGCCCCTGAATAAGTCACAGTCACAATATCAATAATAAGGCAATAACAAGGCAATACTTCATAACAGCACTGACTGACATTGACATTTGCTGTTGTAGGGCAGCATTCTTATAATTGTGCAATCTGGGAGTAATCAGTGTATCCTTGTTACTGTTATAGTGTTTGGTACTGTTACTAAAACAGCCCCAAATCTCAACATCTACTTCAACACAGAGGAATCGTTCAACTGAAAAGGTGGAGTGACTGTTAAATCAATTAAAATATCACACAGAGAACCAAGGTGTAAAGCAACAGGCGATTGCCTGATATCAGACAAAAGTGTCAACTCATTACACTCCATTTCCATCAACTCAACTTGGTGGAGCGGGCAGATTCAAAGGTCTGGGCACAGGCAAGAAAACAAGAAAATACTTAAAGTTTGGGTAGTCCTGCTTGAACCAGTGTTTGAGCTCAGAATTAAGCAATAATTTGCCAAAGATACCCTAAACATGCCTTTTTAACCTGCACAGTATCTTTATGCCAAGACTATGTACTTACCATGCCACATCAAAGCGAAATCCAAGGTCAAATATGGTATAGCAGATACCTATGGAAACAAAAATTATATTAATTCATGTATGAATGTGGAAAAACTGTCAGTCTTTTAAGTTATATGTTGACAACTGACAACACAGTGTGTGAGGAAGACAGAGCCCTCGAAGTCCAGACATGTACAGTGCATTACTGCATTTAAAAACCCTGTTCTCTGTATTATGTGTAAAACAGAGTCACATTAATGTGTTACAGTTATGGAAAGAAGTTTTAGCTTCAGTGTGGAAACTCACTCTCATGTGAGAACTGTTCCTGTCTGGGACCGTTTCAAATCAGCCAGCTGTGAGTGAGAACAGCTAGCTAGCTAATGTTAGCACAGACATTTTTAAACGTCTTTACACTATTAATAGCTTTGCAAACCAGCTCAATATCATACCTCCCACAAGATAAATATTCTTAATGTGGATAACATGAAGGGTAAATGCTACTGTCCATCGTCTGAACCTCTGAAATTTATGCTATGAGCTAACGCTGCCATTAACTTACCATAAAGTTAATGCTGGCGACATGCTAACTTGTATACTAACACATGAAATTTCGATAATACTCGTGAAAAAACGTGTTTTCATGTCTTCAGACTATAACCTTCTACAGTGTCTCCTATTTACGAATGAATCTACCGACTGTAATGTTAGCTAACAAGATGGACCCAGCCGCAACCCCTCTAGTCCCATGATTTAGCCTGATCCCAAATATAGCTGTCAAACGCAGAAAAATTGCAATTTGCCACTCAAAAAGAGCGAGTTAACACACTGCCATTGTTGCTCACGCCTAGGAAATAGACGATTTCATTCATAAATAGCCACATTCTGGCTTTATTTCCAGGGAAAATAAAATCTTACCAACGATTAGTATGGTGCTCCAGAAGGCCAAAGTGACCCCCGTGTAAAGAATGGCGTGTCCGTTCATCATCCACTCTAACAGCATCTATTCGGCGGGGTTTCCTGCTAGATCAGCAAGCTATCCTCGGCTCAAATTTAAAATTTGAAGCCAGTACAGCCAAAACAACTAAATATTACTGTTTCAGAGACGCTATCCGTCGATGCAGCAGGAGGAGGAAACCCCGAAGAGCATCAAAAGGAGAAGCTGGATGATATAGTCAGGTGATCCAGCTTGACTAGCATGTGACCTGGAAGTGAAGGGCTGCGGTCGACTACTTATTTTTCTTTACCTCGCTGAAACCTTTTCGCAGCAATGGCTTTTTCGTAAACTGTTTATTTATTCTTCCTCAATTAACACGGCCGGTAAAAACAATTAAGCTTTATCGTGCAGTATGAACAAAAAAGAAAATAGCATGCAGTTAAGCCATTAGCAGTGTGACTATTGTAACGGAATGCGTCCTAGAGGGCCTCGTTCCCCTCCGGAGAGACAGCTCACTGCAGCGCGCGCACTGGACACGTGATGTCACTGTTGTACTTGTGAAGGAGCCACAGTGGTATAACACTGCAGTATACAGTATCATACTTCTCAGTTGGTAAAATCCCTCTTAAACTTTGTAGTTTCCAATTATGCAGGCATTATCAGCTTGGTTGCTTCTGTAAGATCACAATTTGTCACCCAACGATTACTTTTGTGGAACAATAAACACATCACTCAGTTTTTTTTGTTTTTCTTTTGTTTTTTATAGTAAACGTCAGTGGTGGAAAATAACCAACTACATTTACTCTACTTTAGTGCAATTTTGAGGTACTTGTTCTTTACTTGACTATTTCCACTTGATGCTACTTTATACCTCCACTTCACTATATTTCAGAGGTAAATACTGTTACTTTCTACTCCACTACATTTAGCTTAATTGTTAGTTTTCTGATTAATATTTGAAGCTATGGATAAAAATACAACACACTTTTAAAGATTAGACCAGTGGTTTCCAACCTTTTGGCTTTTGATGTCACCTGCTGATGTCAACAGCTCCACCAGATAGTCACAGACTTAAGAGACAAACTCAAAAGCAGTGTTTCTCCATCATCAAAGTAATTTTGGTCAACTCTCTTCAATGAAATGTAATGGTTTTGAGAAATTGTGATAAGAGAATCTTTTGGACTGATTCAGATAACTTTTTGACACAGACACTTGGAACTGTAAATGAAACTGAAACATGTTATTCAGTTGATTATTTAGAGAAATATGATATTCATGAAGCAAAGGTCAAATTCCAATTGGATCAGATTACTCTCTCAGAGATATTATCACCATTCAATACATGTTATCCATTACTGGTGAAGGTTTGCCTTAAATACCCAGTGGAAAAAAGTTTGAACCTTGTCTTCAAAATACCTGATTAGATAAAAATCGATTTCAAACTTCTCCATCGATGTTATCCAACAAAACATTAGTATAAGAGCTCCATATACTCATATACTAATTATTTCTTGGAGAGATTTCACCAGATATATTTGTTGTAACATTTCTATTAATCTTCCATTACTATATAAAGACATGCAGTTTGGTTTTTATGATGTCAGTTTACAAATTCAGCATTATATTACAAAACTTTCAAATCATCTTGGCAGAATTTCACTACCACAAAATATCTTTTGTAACAGAAAACCTTTATTCTAACACATAAGAAACATAACATAAAAATATAGAAATACAGTTCATTTGAAAGATGCTATAGCATATGTAGCTATAGGAAATGTAGGACCCAGCATTTATGGCGTTTGATACATACTAGAGATTAAACGTCAGAATAACTCTACTGCTGTGATTTTGACCATTCTTATTTTGTCTCCCAAATTTATAAAAGTTCAATACTAAATTGCTGAAATACCCCTTTAGTGTGGTTGCACTTGATGTATAAACTGGTAATGATGAGGATTCACCAGAGGGAGTCCTTTCCATAACTGTTATCCTTCTTTGAAGCTTTCTTTCATTAAATTGCAACTCGGTGAGTTCAAAGTTTTAGTGATTCGCAAGGAAATTACCAGGCGAATTTACCCCGTGCACCGAATGTATGTTTTTAACAGACACAGACTGTTTTTTTCTCCGTTTCTGTCTCTGTTTGTGACTATTTGGACATGTGTTTATGTTGTTAATGACAAATTGTAATCAAATCAAACCAAACTTAACTAAATATAAAAACAATAGTTTTATCTTTTTGACAACAGCACAAAAACATTTACAAACCAGTCCTCTATGTAAGGCTGGCAACAAAATGCTGCAAACAAACTGAAAATACGTTTAAATCCAGAAATTTGACAATTCCTCTTCATTCATTTCAACTCATTTGATCACTGAAACTTCTATCGACCTCTAAGATAGCGTCCCCTATCTTATCGTCATCTTATAATTCTTGGCGATCTGTGGTAGGTTTCACCTTTGAGGCCACTGAAGTCCTTCAGCTATAAAGGGTATCAGATCTGTCTTCTATTCCATCACAGATCAGAAGTTATTTGATGAGGACTACAGGCCTTGAAGTCACCTTATTCACCTTAATCCTTATTCAGCTTCTATTCCACTCTGCCCAAGGACCTAATGGTAGTCAGCACTATGAATGAATGAATGAATGATCTTTGTAGTGATTATACTAATTTTCCAGAACTGTCATCATTTCTATGTCTTCTCACACATGCATAGGTCTTCTTTCAGCAGGAATCACAGAGCAAGATCACAGACATTGACAAAACTGTCCTGATGTAGAACAATGAAACTGGTGGTTTTCCTCCTTTCTCCCCCAGTCCCCTTTAACTTCAGTAAAGTCTACTGCCAGCTGTGGCCCGATGCTCTATTGCGAAATGTTTACTATTTGTTTGACAAGCTAAAAAGAGCTGTATCAACAAATACAAGAGTGCAAGACAATGACCCTAGAGGAGGAAAACAAATCTTTTGCATCAGTGGTCTGAGTTATGGTTACCAGTTTTCATTTGACTGAAGTAAAGAATTGTTTGTTCACCATTGAGGTCATCATCACACTACTCATCTGTACCTTCACTGATATGTATGTTGACTTTGGATGAATCAAAAGATAGGAAAAGCTGTTGTGCACACAAAGAACTCCATCTTTGGACACAGGTGCATAGATTTCTAGTAGTATTTGAACCATTATGGAAATAATGGAAAATAAATTTCTTCCAAACATTTACCATCACATTTCATAAAGATTACACCACAAATAAGGTGCTAAGTGCTGAAGAGCCAAGTGTGGTATAGATAACAATCAGTACAATAACAAATAAAAAGGATTTTTCTCAACTTGTGAAAATGGTATTTATGGTTTCCTTTTTTTTCTGTTGTTGTGAAGTAGTATGTAGATTCTCTCTGGTTGTTCATACAAGACTAACAAGCAGCTGTCAGTTACAATATATTTTGAATCTCTGGACATACCAACAGTCTCAAAAGGCTTCTTTTCTCAACAAAATAAAGCCTCTAAGCTGCACGTCTCCTCATTCATAAGTCATCTATGTATATAAAAGCCTGACTTTTATGTGTTGCATAAGAAATTGCTTTAAAATTGACATAAATAGGCTCTTCCCACAATCTTCCATAATAGCTATTAAAGTTAACACCTCCTGTTACCTTCACCCATCTAATAGCTCTTTAAGCTTTAGAATAGATGTAAGGGGAATGGGAATGATTTCTCCTATGTCTATTCACAATTGTTGAAAAATGTGAGTATAGTTGATTCTGTGTTTATTTACAACTGTTGAAATGTTTTGCTTCTAACCTAAGGCTGTTTCTCTCTCATCCCCACATCCTCCATAGGATTAACTTTGCTGTCAGTCTGACTCTGCACTGCAGTCAAAAGCTCTGAATAGTGGGAAAACAAATTGCTAAAAATGTCCCAGACTTAACAATTTCTGATTATCTTGATTATCTCAACTCATGAACTCTGGTCAAACAACAGCATGTTCCTTCTTCCAATGCCATCCATCTCTACGCCATGGGGGATCAGGATTTTGTGTCTAGACTGCTTACTGCATGAGCGGTGCACTATGACTGACTATGACCTGACAGGAGCTTAGAGGCTGGACTCTGTTAATATCAGCAATAAAAATCTTTCTCTTTCAAAAGACAATTTCTGTGAAATACTAAAGATAATTACTTCACCATATGCCATTTGGTCTCTTCATTTACATCTATTTATTTATGTACAATTCATATACAATTACAAAACCTGAGCTTGTTTGATCATTGTGAACAAAAAACAATCAATAATGTTGAATGCGAATGTTAATTCACCGTTAACGTGTTAATGTTTATATGGACAATTTTTAAGTTTCTGTCACCTCTAGGGTAAAATCTTGAATAGAATTTCACAGTTTTTAAGTACATATAAATTGCCCACTACTCAAAACTTGTTCACCTATTTTGTCCTCCAATTTTTGTCCTCACAATGTTTTTTTTTCCCTTATGTATAACCTTGGCTAATATCCCAACAAACTATTTTATGTTGTTCTGTGACTTATGGTTCAGTTCTGATAAGGTTTGCCCTTTTTGTTCATGTTATGTTCAGCAGTCCTTTTAGACATGTTTGTGATAAAGATCTATATAAATAATTGAAGTTAAACTAAATGTCAGCAGAGCAAATGTTGCCCATAGGAAGTAATTTCAAAAGCAGCGGCAATCAATAAAAGAAACTCATGTCTGATTCTCAGAAATGCAAGATCCAACTGGCATTAAACTTTACACATACTCCTATCAGCGTATGGAAAATGTCAGTGTGTCCACAACACAGCATATTAATCCTTGTACATTCTTTTACATTAAAGTCACCTTGAGCTTGTTCATAAAGCACAAGCACACAACATTTTTTCTGAAAATAGACAATGTACAAAATTCTGGCCTATGAAAGAATAACATTAAAATGGTTCTCATTCAACCACCTCATTTTGACCCCACCTGTGTACTCTCCAACCATGACATTTAAGGCAAATGGAATTAACTGTTTGTGAACCCCCCCCCCCCCCCCCCCCCCCCCCCCCCCCCGTCCTCCTTAGTTATGTTGTTGCTACGTCTGTCAAGCTTTCTGTTCTGGCATGGCAGTTTACAATGATAACGGTGGCTTCTTATTTCTGGCCAGTGACAATCAATTTCGCCATCTAAAACAAATATCAGCTCTAGTGCTGGCTAAAAAGCTAACGTTAGCTCCATCAATTGGTTGAAAACACTGTCACCGGTGGACTTTTCCACAGGACTTGTTTTAAAATGAGAACCATAAAAAGGTTTTATATATGTACTGATAAATTATTTTGTTCTACACCTGTAATCTGAAGTGTAGTTATTTAAAAAAGTACTTCATGGCCTTAGAAGTAATACTCGGCTGCTATTGATAGTAAGCTAGTTAGCCAGACATGCTAACATCTGCAATTTACCATAGAACAGATAAATAGGCCATTTATTATCTTTTTTATCCATTTATTACACTTTGCTCTTTTGGTTTAGCTAAAGCTAAAAAATAAAAAAAATGTTCAAATTCATTTGAACAGCCCCCCTAAAACGTACACAATGCTTTTAGCAATATTTTAGCCTACGTTGGTAGATTTCTTCCTTAGCATGTGCACATCCATATGGGGATTAAAAATTAAATCTTGTTTTGGATTATGCTGTGTATTTTGCCAAGCCTTAGCCATTAGTAAAACACACACAGCTGTCTTCTGTTTGGGCTGTAACATCACACTGTTCATCAATTATCCAGAGTACACACTTATCTTTTATTCCACCACAGGAAACAGAGAAGTGTGCTTGTAACATCCGCATTCAGACAGAGCTGTCTTTGCATAGGTCATTATCTGTATGTAGCCTGCTGAAAACAGACCAAAGGCAAATGGTCTTTCACTTTGCTGAGCAAAATGTTTGCCAATTAAACCACATGTACTGACCTCCGTCTCATCCATGAGGTCTTCTGTTCATGCTTTTTCCAGCCCGACCCCCTCCAGGGTCAGTTTGACCTCCATCACTTGCAGTTTGTTTTCTATGTAACTGTTTCATTCATTAAATTGCAAGCTGTTGACCTCCAACAGTGTAAATGTTTGACAGGCCTGAGCAGCATTCAGCTTTTTTTTTTTTTTGTTTACATCAAAATGACCTTTGACACAAAATGAAATAATATCACCCTTGGTCTATGTTGCTGTTTTCATATTAGAGGATTGATTTTTAGAGTCTGGTGTCAGCACAACCTTAACTAGGCTGTTTTTCTATAGGTCTTTCTCCTGCCCTCACTATGTTTGTAGGTGTATAGCTACAGCATATGCTGCTGCATAGCTGAATACGCTTTCAGTAAAGATTGAAGACAGCAGTTCTTGGCCTTTGAAGCTTTTACTGGGGGCAACTCTGAAACTTTGAAAACAGTACAAGACATAAAAATTCAATAACTCTGCTAAATTAGTTACATTGTGATTCATGTAAGGAAGAATCAAAGTATTACCAGTGAACAATAATTATTGACAGTTATCTATAATGTTATATTAGCAACACTGTCTGCTTGGTGACCAAATGTAACAATAGGCGCCTCCGGATTATATTGAATGGTGTTCCTAATATTTTGTCCACACCATTAACATACATGAGTAGGGGAAAATATTAGGAACACTTTTCAATATAATGCACTCCGGTACACCACCACCCACTACAACCTCAATAATAAACATAAAGTAGAATTATCACCTTTCTGACAATGTCATCAAAAACCGAAAACGTTTAAACTTTGTAAATGTAGAATTTATAGTAGAGCTGATTGGATCGTATTAAATTGCACTGGTGTTCTTAATAAAGTGGCCTGTGAGTGTATATAGTGAAAGTATAAATGAAAGATCACATTTACTGTTCTCTTTGCGTATTTATTTTGCTGTATTTAGCATTTGAAATGAACACCACATGAATTCTACACTACAAATATTTTGGTAACACTTTAGATTACAGCCCACAATGTACAGCATAATTACCCTGGAGTTATGGTGTAATTTTTTGTACCAGTACAGTACATACCAATACATATACAGACGGGTGACAAATTAAAGGAAAAACCAGCACAGGTCTGAATGCTTGACCCCAACAATGAGGGAATCCAGTGGCTCTGTTATGCTGTGGGGGGCATTTTGCTGGCATGGTTTGGGTCCACTTGTCCCCTTGGAGGGAAGGGTCATTGCAAATCTATACAAAGTTGTTCTGAGTCATCACCTTTATCCTATGATGAAACATTTCTATCCTGATGGGAGTGGTCTCTTCCAGGATGACAATGCCCCCATCCATAGGGCACGAGGGTTCACTGAATGGTTTGATGAGTATGAAAATGATGTGAATCATATGCTATGGTCTTCACCGTCACCAGATCTCAACCCAAATGAACACCTATGGGAGACTTTGGACTGACTTGTTAGACAGCACTCTCCACCACCATCATCAAAACACCAAATGAGGGAATATCTTTTGGAAGAATGGTGTTCATCCCTCCAGAAAAGTTCCAGAGACTTGAAGAATCAATGTTAAGGTGCATTGAAGCTGTTCTGGCAGTATGTTGTGGCCCAACACCTTACTAAGATACTTTATGTTGGTGTTTTCCTTTGTCACTCGTCTGTATGTAAGTACAGGGGAGCAGGATGTGAAGATCTGTAGTCATTTACCTATTCTATTACTATTACAGGGTATGTACAACCTACTGAGCAATAATCTGGATGTTTGGGAGGAATTTAGGGAGAATTTATACTGTAGTTATTATTCATCTACTGGGTACCAATTCTATTATTACAGGGTACAGTATGAACATAAAATTGAGCAAAAATCTGGACATTTCAGGGATAGGGACAATGTATTGTCATGGATACTGTTGGCCTCTGAAGACTGTCTTAGCTGTACAACTTCCCTCTAAATTCATCCTTAACTTCCAGATTATTGCTCAGCAGGCCATACATATCCTGTAATAATAGAACAGATACCTGGTGGTTAAAAAATAACTACAGTATAAGTTCTTTTTAAATTCCTGAATTGTTCCATAACATCTTGTTCCCCTGTACCTACATATATGTGTTGCTATGTACTGTACTGGTACTCCGTTAGTACAAAAGATTGCACTGTAACTCTGGAGTAATTACATTTTATTTATGGGCTGTAATCTAAAGCGTTACGGATATTTTATATAACTTGCGATTTGTGCAGGAGCTCAGAAGGCCACTGACAGGGAGTGGCACTGAATCAGGGGAGCCCACTGCTGGAACATGGAAGTGGTTCTCTCTCACGGATGAGGTAATAGGTGGCAGGCCATCTATTCAGCCTCCATGCCTCATTGCCTCAGCCTGGGGAGAGAATGCTTCCGTTTCTGAATCAGTATCCCCTGATTCAGTGCCATCTGAGCCAGAGAGTCAGACTCCAGAGCCAGGGAGTGTGTAAGGGTCAGAGGAACCGGGGCCACCAAAAAGGCAACGGTGTGATACCATATTGGAACTGCTGGAGAGGGAAGAGAAGAGGGCCGGGCGAGATGAGGCTAGGTGAGACGAGGCGAGGCCAGGGAAGAGTGGCTGTTAAATTTACTAGAAAAAATTGTTGAGAAAATGTAAAAAATGAAAAAAAGACAACAAAATGTGTTTGTTTTCAATAATAATAAAATAGTTTTCCAAAAATTGATGAGCATTGATTTATGAAGACTAATAATTACAAGGTGAATGCCAACATATCATATCTACATTTTCTTAACTTTTCAATAGGTTTAATAATGTTATGAAGAAGTTAAAGATCAAAGGCTATATTGTTAATAACAACTAACACTATTAGCAATAGCAACTGAAACTATTTACATGAAATGAAACTTGACCCAAAAAACTTGTGTGAATGAATTTTGACTTTTGACTTTAGCATGTCTCCTTAATAATAGTCATGGTCATGAAGAGCTGGAGGAGTGTTGTTTGGTGCTGAAGGAGTAGCAGCGATGCGCCCACGCAGCTGTTCCCCACATTGCAGGTCTGGCTGAAGCTGACAACTTATGTCATCTGGCCCCACTGCCTCCTCCACAGGCTCAAGTGCATCTATTGATTAATATTGATCGCCACTTGGTCTTCATAATGCCAAATGCCCTTTCAGTGACAGGATGGGCCTGTTGAACCTTGCTGCAACCGCACTTCTCAATGGCTTCCTGTAAGGTGTTATAAGTGCAATGGTTTGTGACATACAGGGACATCTGCTATGACCTAGAATATAAAACCCTTCAGGTGGGCACAGTCTCTGAACATACAAATGGCTATTTTTAAGAACGCTGACATCATGGACTTCGCCTGGGTAACCAAAAAATATGTCCAGAAACTGACACTGGTGGTCACACATTGCTTGCATCTGAATAGAATAAGTTTTTTCTGGTTCACCCCTGATGAGTTTGCACCCCTGGGTGTGTAGGCCAGGACATCTCTACAGCAAGACAATATTTAATTTAAAATGGTATTTTGACACAGATTTTGCCTTTAACAAATATTGCACCTCCTGTGATTTGAAAATTGCAGCCATATTATGATTTCAAAACATTTTGATTAATTGTTTAGCCCTACCTGAAATCAACTGCTGGTGACAGAACACTTTTATTCTAACAGAAAGTTTTGCTAACTCAGGCCCTGCAGTAGACTCAAGCCAACCCACTGGTAATATGACATTCCCAATGAAAGCCTTTGAGAACTTCAAAAGTGTCAATGCAGTGCAGATAAAAGGACCAACAAGAACAACAAGAACGAGGTGTATAGTCTCTTAATTGTCAGCTTCAGCCACATGTATTTTTTGTCTTTGTTTCCTCCCACCATCTCTGTCACCAGCCAGGTGAAGTTACTTTACCATCATTACCTCCACCTCCTTGTCTGAGACAATCACAGTTATAGGGTTTCGTCTGACAGCACCTTGAGAAAGTAGAACATTTGAGACAACAGCAGTGTTATATTTTTATTCATATCTTTTTATATCTCCTTATACACACACACACGAACCCATACATATATTTATATATACAGACGGGTGACAGATTAATGGAAAAACTGGTACAGGTCTGCTGATTGCTTGACCCCTACAGTGAGGGGATTTAGTGGTTCAGTTATGATGTGGGGGGCATTTTGCTGGCATGGTTTGGGTCTACAAAAAAAAAAGTCTAGGTAAAATCTTAAAATACCAGTTTTGACTTGAGGCCAGGGTCAACGTTCAACTCTGCCTCCAGGCGCTGGAGAGCCTCATTGGTTTTCAATGGGACCTTGTTTTTCAACATGGCGTCATCAATACTTTAATGACCAGGGTGGTGAGATATCTGCAGAATTCAAAGAATCCTTTTTTGCTGGTCAAGAATCATCTCTTGTTTTGTTAAAATTTCCCTCAGTACAGCTGCAAAAAAATAAATACTAGTGTAAGTGTTTCACAAAGCAGAACTATGATTTAATGAAATAAAAACTACATGGACATGCTGACTGGTGGAGTGAAGTCTATGTTACAGTGGTTACTTAGGCAGCTTTACATGGGTTTGGGGTTGTGCTAGCTTAGCTAGACTTGCTAAAGTTAGCATTTCCATAAAATCAATAACATTAGCTGTAATGATACTCTAAAAAGTAAATTTGTCTTGTGGACTGCACCAATCTAGTTTAGCCAATTCAATGTGTTATTTAACTTATGAATAGTATAGAGTTTAGTATGTTCAAGTAGCATTGATCCTGGATTATCCCTATGAAATGTTAAAACTGGTGGAACAGCAAGCATAACGTTAATTTAATTGCCATTAAATAGTATTTGTCGGTGCAACCCAGTGTAGACAAAAGCTCAACATAAGTAAATAAAGATTTAAAAATGTTAAAAAATCACTTACCCAAAGCTAGCCAGAGAAAGAAAGACGACTGAATCAGTCCACATTTAAACTTTCAAATTCTTTAAATCTCTCAATGGGCATTGACTGATCATGTCCAAAAAAAAAAAAAAAACTTAACCACAACAACTAAAAAAAACAACAAAAATTGGTTATGCTGAGGCGTGGCTTGCTGCATGCTTGCCACATATATGTACAGCAGCAGGTGCAGCCTATTTGGGTGCGTGTCGGTTCACATGATTGCCATTACCACACCACGTGGTCCCCAACTGTTAGTTCTTATCTGGGCCAGGTACATGAATTTCAGAGGTGATCCCGAAGAGAAATTCCCTCCAATTTTGAAGGTATGGTGAAGCATATGTGGTTATGATTTGGCCCACATATTTGCCATGCCATATTTCTGTCACAGTGCCAGTTACATACCACATGTGGCCCAAAAGTCAATGCCATTATCTGGGCCAAGTGCCTCAATTTCAGAAGTGATCTAGAAGAGAAATTCCCTCCAATTTTGAATATATATGGCGAAGAGTATGTGGTTATGATTTGGCCCTCATGTGTTTTGCATATATTTATGTCATATCTCAGCCACATGTACCAGTTAAATGCCACATATGGCCCAAAAGTCAATGTTATCAAGGTTATTGGCCCAGACCGGATAACAAGTCCTCCAAATTAAACAACAAAATACATTGTTGGTCCTCTATTGGCAGTAATTGATTGTCTCTGCCTTCCAAAACCATTACAAATAATACATAGTTAATGATATGACAACACTATGGTTAAGCTCTGGTTAGGTTTATGCATAATAATGACTTGGTTAGGTTTAGGGAAAGATCAGAGTTTGGGTTTAAATAAGTACTACTTTACTAAGATCTGAAGCATCATTGTGTGGGTACCTTTACTACTTCCTTAAAGTTAGGGGACCTTCGTTGTCATGGCTACAGTAATAACCACGTGGTTAAGTTTAGGGGACGTGGGCATGTCAATGTTTGGTGTTTTGTTGATTCATCCATCCACCATGACCACCTCAGAGACCAATAAAATTAGCTCCTGTATTGTTTCCTTCAGTGTGGTTTCTGTGGGTGCCACATTCACATGGCATGCCACAACTGCAAGTTGACAAAGTTGAACACACAGTGCTATTTCTGCTTGCCATGGCTGCCATTGTGTTTAAGCTTGCTGTCTGAAAGTGCTTTTAATTCCAATTAAGGGAACTCTTAATGCTCCCATGGACAAAGTGAGGTCCACAAAGAAGTGATTTTCAAATGGTGTGGAAGAACTGGACTGGCCTGCATAGAGCCCTGACCTCAACCCCATCCAGTGCTTTTGGGATTAATTGAAAGGCTAACTGCCATCCAGGCCTTATCGCCCAACATCAGTGGTCGACCTCACTAATGGTCTTGTTTCTAACTGAGAGAAAATTTCTGCAGCAATGGAAAACCTCTCCAGAGGACTGCGGGCTGTCATATCAGTAGACTAATAGACATGGTTTTGAAATGAAATGTTCAACAATCACATATAGGTGTAAAAGAAGACCTGCATTGATTTCTTGATTAACCACAGAGGTGATTGACTGACTTATTCATAATGCAAACCTATTGAATCACCATTTGGCATCTAAAGAACAAGTAACTGTGGATGCACATACCTTGCTGATGTAAAACTGAATAATACATAAAAAGTAGAACATTGGTTTTACTTTACAACTGACCCTATCAGCAGTAATGTTAATGCATGCAGCTTAAAACACATCCCTTTATTGCACTAAATGACAAGTTCTCATTCAAGGCACATTTCCTCATATCAATGCCTCCAAGGCCTTTGTCTTTGAATGTGTTTACATGCACACAGCATACTGTGAAATAGCCAAAAACCAAAAGCCCAGTCTTATTTGTGTTTTGCTGTTTGTATGCATCCTCATGCCCCAAGTATAAATAGAATACTCTAAATATTGCCATGGAAACAAAAGATCAGACTATGTAATACAAAGCGGTTATGTATGGGATGAGGTGCATGTATCACTGCCCCAGGTTATGTAAGCATAAAGTTGATATTATCATTTTTTTGAGATTTTTATGACTGGGGTCAGAGCTTATCCTGGCAAAGGCTAACTGGTATTAAACACGTTCATTTGTCAGTTTGAAAACATGTGCGTATCCAGAACATTAACAGGATATTGCTTCGCATTGCATGTCTTCTCATCACATTTTATCTTTTTCCATCAATTTTCTTTTCAGGTGAAGAAGATGATGAAAAAAAAAGGAAAAAAAAACAAACGAAATGGTCTTATTGACTAATGTACAGGTCATTTACATACAGTGATGCATTTCACATTAGATTAAGAAAAGCATTTGTTGTTCTCACATGCTTTCATACACATCTCCCCTCCTTTCTCCACGTTGTTTCCATTACATGAACACACTCTAAATACATATGTCCCTTCTTAACATGGTGACAAATGCCAAGGGTTAATTAAACAGACAAGACAGAAGGCATAATATTCCATTCAACTTCATCAAGCTCCATTAACTTTAAGCACAACTGAGTGTATTTACATGCAACACTCTGTTGTAGTTCAGCTGATACATTTATAGCGATATTATATAATCCTGATTAAGAATAAATTCTATACTTATGAGCTAGAATACGCCATATAATCAAAACTATCATAGGTTTTCATGATTTCTCTTGTGTACTGTCATGTATGATTTGTTTTCGGGATATAAAGAACATAAAACAGCTGCTGATGAATTAGGCCCTAATCAGGATGTAAGCTTTCATGTAAACTGTTGTGTGCACATGAAATTGCCCAAGGCTCATTTCTCTATATGTAATCATCACTCATTGACATCAGTGAGTCTATAATTCTGTCTCTGGATGCTACAGATGCTGCTACCCTTTGCAAAACAATAATGTGTCCAACCAGCTCCAGCCACACAAATTAACTATCTTGAGAAAAGTACACAGAGTCTCAATAATAGGCAGGGATTACCAGGAAATAATATGTTTTTGCACAATTTACCTGCTTGCCAACTGTGCTCACATAAGCTTATGTTGTATTTCAAGTTGTATTTTTGTTCATTTCCTGGCTCTGCTGACGTAAAAGAAATGACACAATGGGATTTTTGTTCTTAATTTTTTTCTCATGTACCTCACTCTCTTTCATTATGGAGGTGTGTTACGGACAACTCACATGACATTTCACTAATGATGCAGATGCATTTCTACAGGCCAGTCTTATTTTATCCATCCAGAAAAGGCAAAACAGGCAAAGAGATGTCATTTGAATTGGTAATCTATCTACTCTGCTGAATAACACTTTAGTCATAAGTGACAGCCAACATTAGCCACCATAAGCTACTGGTCATACCGGACTGTCATACCGGAAGTGTATTAAATTGTGCAAGGGTGCCTTTTATTGCCTGCAAATTCAACTTTTCATTTTTAAGTTATGTCATCCATCAAAATGTACATAATCTCACTTTAAAGTAGATGCATGTAGTAAAATATCAAATGCAAACATTTATTATTCCAAAGGCAATTTTAAAAGGCCAGATGAAGGCCATGACATGGTCAAAATATATTTTAATTAGCTCCCTTAAACTAAATATGGAAATTATATTATTATATAATAAAAACTTTCAATTATTGATTGGTTCTACACCACATATTATCGAAGAACTTGGTTCATTTTCTTGAATTCATTGGTAACACTTTACTTTAACTACCCCTATTTAACATTTAAAAGCAGCATAACATTTATTAAATGGTTTATAACACACTTTAACATTAATACGTGTTTATTATGTATTTGTCAACAACTATAACTCTGAGGACTTAAAGTTACAAATTCAATGCTAATTACATCTTATAGGCACCTTATCTTAAAGGGCTACATGCAGAGTGAAATAACAATGTACTTGATGTACATGAAACGTAACCCGCTGTGTGTAATCTATAAACCTGTTCTAACCGTTTGATGGCATAATCAACAACGAAGTCACCACAGTATAACAAACCAATACTTCAATGAATAACCCACTGTGTATAATTTATAAATCTTTTCCATCACTTTGATAGTGTACTCAACCATGCACTCCCTTCAGCTTGGATACTGTTCCTTGATGTATCATCTACCTGAGTGCTGGTGTTTTGGAACAGCAGGCACAAAGAAGCTAATGGTATTGATCTGTCTGGGTTGGGCAGCCTAATGTTGATGGTTCAATGTTCCCTGTCATTTTATTCATCACAAATGGTGAATCTTTTGCATTTATGCCAATCCATGTTTTGCTAGAAATGCTATTCATTTCTGTATGGCCCTGTACTGTACACTGTCATAGTAAAACATTAATTTGTGTATTGTTATCATCATGTCTGTCACCTATCATCTTATCTCCTATGTTCTTGTTCCACCTTCATCCTGACACACTTAACATTGTGTCAGTCATCATTTTAGTATAACCACAGGGTAAACTTGTTTTACAGTAAATGCAGCCAATAAAGAGGCAGAAAAATACACATAAACATAAACCTTAATTAGATGAGACAAGAAATTGACTTTGCACAATCTATTGTCTATCTTTGCTCCTTCCTGCTCTGCTGCAACTGCTGCTCCTCAGTCATGATTGATTTAAAATAGGCTTGATGAGCCGAAGTCATGCTTTAAGCCTCCAGTGGCTGATGAGGGACAGAAGCACTGCTGTGCTGGTGATCATTCACAGCAATCATTAGCTGCCTTTGTTCTTAAAGAAGAAGAATTACTGATCAAAAATGTACCGGCTTGACAAAGTTTCAAGGTTGTGTGAACTGACCAACTATAAGTTCTGTGCATTCTCAGAGAGGGTAACATTGAAAAGTTGCCTTCATGCTGTTTGTATCTTGTATCATGAAAGCAAAAAGATTTCCAAACCAGCCATATTATTAATGAGCTGTTTGTATGTATCTTTCGGCGCAAGTCATTATGTTAATATTAAAAGCCTCTGTTTAGCTGGGTTAAGTGGACAGGGCAACATTACAGAGCTTTAATGCTGTTTAAGTGGCAATTACCAGAACTGTATGAAGTCTTTTCTTCACGAGACAGTGAGCTGTTGATGCAAGTCATAAACTCCTTCTAAAGATGTGTTTAAGAACAATTTTGCTATTTTTTCTCCAGAAGTCTTTGATTCGTACAGGAATTACTTCTGCAAGTCATGTTTTATGTTGGACTGAATCTGTGTGTTTTTGTTTGTCTTTTAGGTGAATATATGGAAACGTGTGTGTAACGTTATGTGTAAATTGTTACATTCAATGTACACACAATACATAAAGCAAAAACATACAATCCATAGAAATAGTTTCTTACCAAAACATTTGATATCATTTGAATGTAAATCAAAATGGGACATTTTAATTAAATTGTAAATTTGAGTTTTTTTTCTTTGATCAGCAGAAGGCTGTGCAGCACTCAGAATACTAAACATACTGTAAAGATGTCAAATAAACTTGAAATTCTGGAGCACTTCCATAACAAACCATATCATCATTTTCTTTCTTTAGTTGTCCATCTTATAAAAAAGGATAATATTTTGTTGTTCTGTAATACAGTAGTAATTAAGGCTTGAAACAGCTTGCCATAGGAGACTATCCAATTAAAGAAAAATGACGGAATCATTCGTTGAAGGAAGTGCCCCAGAATGTCATACAGTATTTTTTTGTTCAATTGACAGAAACTCTTTGCACAGTCTCTCCTCAAAGGCATTCATGATGTTACACTCTGTTTTACACATGAATTGATGAAAGTAGTTGTATGAAGAATGAAGAAAAGTTCAGATCCTGTCTACTTTCTCACTTTTGCGCAATATGTCCAGTCATTGCATGAAGTGGGCATGATTGTTAGATTATAATTGGTGGAAAGTTACAAAAACTTTTCTGTCAGAAAGGTGTGTGAGGGGGAAGGGGGTTACGGACACTTTAATAATCCCTCAAGCACTTCATTAACAGCGTACTGATGCATTTAGTTATCTATGTTTGGACTGTGACAGCTAAATACTGCTCTTAGCTCTTTGTGTTTAATTTCTTTCAGTCACATTTACATCTGAATGCAGTGAATCATTCCCTTGTGGGTGCAGATAGGAACAGAGAAAATAATGAAAACCATAAGAGGTTAGGTAGACAATTTTGACTGTTCTGAACAGCCTATTCTCACAAGAAAAACAACAGTATAGGTCTAACGTTCAACCGGCAAAAACAACCTATAGTTATGTTTATGCAATATAACTGCTGAGTAAAGGTGACTCCCTTCTGAGGAGAAGGCAGGTTAAGGGGGTTGGTTAGATAGTTAGTTAGATGGCAAAAGATGTTATGGTTTTGTGTACTGTTGCTATGACAATGACGGTTGTGTAACTTATCAACTACGTTTCAAGTGATAATTGTAACCCATGGTTTGAGATCTTTCCCAAACCCTAACCAAGTGGTTGCTGTGCTTAACCTAACCAGACCTTAACCCAAGCATTGTCACACCATAAAACATAATTATTTTTAACAGTGATTTGTCACGGTTTGGTGGTGGCTGAGGTTCCTTTTCTGGGTGGCTTTGGCAGCTGAGCTCCTCCCCAAGGTTGTCCAGCTCCTCCTCTATCACAGTTATCACAGTTTCAAGGTTTAGTGACACCACTTGTTCACCATCTTCCTCTGTAGGCATGTTTCCACTCGTTGGTTGCTCCATATGAAACATATGGCTCAAGGAATGTCATTATGGTGTAATACTTCCGTATCATCTGGCCTCCATCTGCTGACCTGCTCCTCTTCTCCTTTAGACAATTCCTTGTCTTTATGTATCCGGCAGATTTTTCCATCTTTTTCTTGCTGCATCCGCTAATAAAACAACAAAAGAAGAAAGATGAGATTAATTACATGGCAAAACACAGTTGTTTTAAGTAGGCTTTCCTACTTTTTTTAAAAATGATTCTGCCTTGAGTAAAATATCACTTAATTTACAATCAAAAATGCCATGTCTGTTTACTTCCACATGACAAGTAATGCTTTCAATGGCTCCCACATTTACAGTACATTATAAGGGCACTCTGAAAGTGGCTCCTGATAAATTATAAGTGCAAACATCTTATGAATGTTCTTGACTACTAGGCTTATCTATTAGAGATTGTCTGATAGTAGCTAGGCTATGTATATGTATGCAAAGATACATCATAAGTTATCACTGTTTGCATGAAACCTAACATAAACAACAAAAACTTAAGATAATGCATGGATCATAACCCCTATGATAGGATAAACCCTGTTAGTTAAATAGGCCAACTTGAAGTCATGAACATAGCCTACTGATTCTGTGTGCTTACAATCATGGTAATAAAAATATATGAATGCTCTTGGCTCATATTTTTATTACATGACTGTAAGTACACGGATGCATCTACAGCCATCAACAGCCATAATGAATCAGAGCTTCTGGTACACTTATATAGGCTATATTCATGACTTCTAATTGCTCTATTTAAGAGAGGTCGCAGCATGAACAATCAGATAAACAATCAGATTATATTCTATTATTCAATTTGAACAATAACTAAAGTGAATTAATGAATCCACCAGCCACTGTAGATTAGCCTGTGGATGATAAAGATAGTGTCCACCACAGACATGAATATCGACTAATGTTAAATGAGGTGAGTTAAATGAAATAACATTAGTTGACTGCGGTATCCAGTATACTGTATATCCCTAATCACAGGTTGATTTGTTGACACATAGTGGCAGTCCTAGTCTTTGATGCCAACCACAGACTGTTATTGTTAACTAAAGTTAGCTACATTAGCATAGTTGTAACTTTATAGCCTAGCTTAAGTTAAAACTATACGTAATGTTACTTGATACACCCAGTCTTGTGCCAATGCCCTGCCATGCGAAAGCCCTCCTTTTTTATGTCCTGATAACTGTTTAGAAAACAGATACATATCTCAGGGAACGCACAGATGGTGCTTGGAAAAAAGTTCAAGATAATTCAACTGTGGTAGCGGGCAGGCATGTGCGTGAGACAAGCAAGCGACAGTTTCATGGGATTGCACCCGCTTGTCACTCCGCCTGATCAGCCGCGCCTCCCTACCTGCCTGCTCTCCTCTCATTCAAAATTAATTACTTAGGCACGTCAATCACACCCCGTCTCAAAAGACCATTAATCCTCTCTCAGTACAAATGGTGTGCCGTGCTGATGTGCAAAACCCTGCCTTTTTGAAGTGTTGCTGTGCTATTCTCCTGTTACTGACAAATTTAATTAAACATCCCATCTATCGTTTCTTGACTTTTACATATTTTATGACTGTATCCTGGCCTATACAGTCCACTATGTTGTCTGTAGAGTAGATTAGCTACCTTTTAAATACAGTGTGTTTGGCTGTGTGCATGCCGTATCCATGAAAGTTTGACATTTTGGGAAATGCGCCTATTTGCTTTAGTCCTGAGAGTTAGATGAGAAGATCAATACCACTCTTTCCATTGAAGCTGGAGATGGTTAACTTAGCTTAGCATAAGTATTGGAAACAGGGGGAAACAGCTAGCTCTGTCCAAAGGTAAAAAAGTCCACCTACTAGCATCTCAAAAGCTTACAAATTAATATCTTATATCTCATTTGTTAAACTTTTACAAAAACTGAAGTGCAAAAACAATAAGTTGCATTTTTATGGGAGGATTTTGATTCTCAACACATAAACCACTTCTCTTTTTTCATATAACTTACAAAAAAAGGCATCTACAGAGTGACAGCATGAAATCACATCACTAGACTCCAACAGTCCTTATTGGCTGGTCTGATGTATCTGCCAGAACGCGAAACAAATTTTGGACTCATGGCATTTGCACGAGTTTGACCACTGTGGGAGTTTGCCTGCGTGTTTCAGTTCAGCCTCTGACTGAACTCAGAAACACCAGTTCTTTCTGTTGTTTCCCTCCAGTCTTCCCTCTCCTTTTTCCTCTCCTCTGTATGAAACAGATTCATAAAGCCTTGTGATGCGCATACATTTTTCACTGAAGTTGAAACAATTTCAACTCTTACAAATGCATTTTTGTGTGATATGCGCCTCCTGAATTTTCTTGTCTTTCTTTTGACTTTGTATGTAATTGTGCTGTGTCTAAATTTTGCTTCTTGACGAACACACAGTGAAACTTCAATCTTGAGGCTTGTTAACACATTTTTTAACACACTATTTTCTGCCCTCTAGTGGTCATAAATGACTTAATGCAGCTTAAATTTTTTCCATCTTCATTAATCATTTTTATGTTTCAAAGGGACAAAAATGACTTAAAAGAACTTTTTTGGGTTGAGAAATATTAATAGGATGATATCAGCTAATGTTCATATTTTCCATTTTACAAAAAATTATAAAACCTACTTTGGACATATTTGTGAAAACAGCATCTAAACCTTGATCTTCAGTGTGGCCGCTTTCCATAACAGAGTGAGTAACCATCGAAATGAAGTGACGTAAAGTATTTTTGTGCCACCAATCAAATTACAGCACAGACACCGTCAGTCAGACTCAAAGCTGAAACAAACACCAGGGGGATATTGACAAAAACAGTCTCACCACAAGGTCAATTCAGTAGAGATTCTGGGGCTTTCGATTGTATCACTCGATCTTCCTCAGCGTATGGAGGATGGATGGAGGATGAGTTGTGCTGAAGAAGATCGAGTGATACAATCGAAAGTTACAAAACAACAACTTGTGGTGAACCAGGGAGAAATATATTCATTTTATATATAAAAAAAAAACGAATTATAATTTCGCTCTCTAAACAAACATGTTACACGATACTTGGTTGTAATATTACTGGTCACACACAGACCAGCACGTATATACACGTTTACCATGCATATCACATCTCTCCCTCTCCCTCCAACTGCCACACACACACACACACACACACACACACACACACACACACTCACACATGCTTCCATATTCGTACTTACATATTCCTACTGGATACTCATTTCATGTGAGGACCTTGTGCTTCATATGCCTCCTTCATTTTAAATCAGAAATAGTCCTTTGGGATTGGTGTAAAAGGTCATCACAAGAGCATGAACACACACACGAGACGCATGAGAATCTTAAAATTCCTCACACGACATATTTTCATTGTTTTTCCTCTACTTGGCTCACATGAGTGTGTATATGAGAATGTGCTATGTGTGTGTGTATTGTACACAGTGTACTCACTGAGCCTCTAAATGAGGACTGTCCACACTAGCTGCTAAATCTGAAATGTGTCCTTTACACCCCAAAATGGAGTCTTTTGAAAATGCTCTCCAGAAAGGGTACATCTGAAAACAACTGTCTCACCTTTTAGTGCAGACAGGGAAAATTGAAATTATGAAATGAGCCTGCTCAGATATGATATTGTTGTTATTGTTATTGTGGTGAGTAAAATATCATCTAAATCTATCAGTGCAATGAAATCTGAAGACATCAATTTAGGCTCTAGGAAACTGGGATTAGAATTTTTTTTTATTCATGTGTGATGTTTAATAGACCAAAAAATCAATCTATTAATCAAGAAAATAATCATCAGATTCAACCATTAAACTATAAAATAAGCTTTTGTTTCAGTCCTAAAGGCTACTGATAACATTTATTTACCATAATACCAGTCACACCTGTACTTCTCTGGGCTGGCTCCAAGAAGGTTTTCCATTTTTGTTAAGATGCAACCCTCAATAGTCCTCCAGGTAAAGTAATTCACATCACTAGAGTTGTATAAAATAATTTTAACACCCTTTTGAGCAGAGTTTGTACAATGATGTAAAATATATAAGAAACTCAAAACAAATCTGCTGGCATAGATTCGTAGCTTGATTGAGGATGTTGGTTGCAGTCTTTTAAAAAAACCAGTACAGTCTTAATTCTGTTTAATCCCCAGCTTTAAAGCTGCATTAATTGATTTTTTGGACTGTAAGCTGTAAACACAACATTAAGATATTATCATCTTTCAAGTGGATATGGTGAGCAAACAGTTTGTTTACACATCCAGCAGCAATGGAGCAACATTAACATCCATTCGGAGTCGTGTTTCTGGCCACCTAATGAATGTAAGGGTGTTTCCACCATTTTAGTGTTTAGTCTGGTTGAATTGGACTCTAGCCGGTGCGATTGGTTTTGGCAGATCTGTACACAGTAATTATACTCAGTGTGGACTAAAACAATCCAGACCCTTTGAGGATATGGTCTTGGTACAGTTTGTAGTGGGAATGTGATGCGACCTCGATCTGACATAACTACTAGGCATACTCTGCAAGTTTGAGTTAAACATGGTGCACTTTGCATACTGCGATGCAGATGAACAAAATCATCATTTACTGACAGCTAGCTGGAGGGTGAATCGAGGTCTGATCGGGTCCAACCTCGACCAGTGCAACAAAGTATGTTACATTTTTGATATTTTGCAGATAGGATCTTCTTCACGACCTTCTTCCAGTGTTTACGTTCTTGCCCGCGCCCCAGACAAATCTGACCAATGAGCGGAGTAAATGTTCTCATGTGGCTTGTAGTGATGCATCTTGGTTTGCTTGGATTTTTTTGAGTGAAAAGAAATTGAATGAAAGAGCAAACGCACCAAGTTTACCAAGTCATCCACTGATTCAGACCAGAGCAAACAAACTATAGGTTAAAAAATGCCCTAAGTTAAACATTTGATGTCCTTTTAGCTCTGTTTTGGTCCCCACCGCCTCCAGAGGGAAATATCTGGCTCTTTAGCTTCTTAACACTCCACTAGCTAGTTGCTAACTGTGTTTGTTTGCTGTTTGGTGCTGGGTAGATCATCTGCTGCAGCTGGTAATGAGGCTGATGAGAGCCATGAGACTGAACCAAAACAGTAAAGTAGTGGGCCTCAAAACCCAAACAATGAGCTGAAAGGGTTAGTCATTACAAGAGCAACGCCACTGACATCACTCAAAGTTATTTGATCCAGTGTTAATATAAATATTGATTGAGGCAGCTTTAATTAAAACTAAATCAATAGTTTATGATTGGCTGATTGAATTGGATTTTGTTTCTTTTGCTCCAAGATTCTGAATGAAGGTACAACAACACAGGACAGCTAACACAAAATATACAAGGCCTGTAGTCTGAGTTATATAAAAGAATGAATAGTAAAAATTAAAATTGACATTTACACTCAGTGTGGTCGAGCACATCTTGTGCTTGGGACGTAAAGCCAAGTCAAGTTGTTTGTTCTGCAATTAAATGTTTCTCTGCAGTCTGCTGGTGTTTCTCTGCTCACAAAACAATCACCTTTTCTGCAACAAGCAACTAAAGTCCACTCTCCTCCTGTGCAGCACTGCCTCTCATCTGTTTTCCTCCCCTCAGTCTCCTCTCGTCTCTAGCACTCCTCTCCTCCTACTGTGTCTGTTTACTCATTCCCTTTCCATTTCTTCCTCTGTGTCTTCTATTGATGGATCCTAAAGTTCAAGTGCTCAGTCCTCAGAAAGCTAAATAGTGCCTAAGCTGTCCCACCATAGAGCTCAGAGCCTCCACTGCAAAATACAAATGAATGAGCTGAATCTGTTGACTTTTTCCAAACATGCATGTCATGAGTGGAAATCACTGTTCGTTTGGTGTCATTCATGACTTGTTACTTTGTCCTTCTTCTATTTACTAGTTTGATAAAGGCAGTGGATGACATGAGGATTTGTCCTAAATGTATGAGGGTTTGTTGCTCTGCTTGATCTGAAACCTGAATGTAATGGAGATAATATAAGAAGTTTATTCAAAGATGGATCCTTTTTTGTTTCAACTTCAGCTTCCATATAAATTTATGTAAATCTGGGTTGAACCATTAACCATATGAACCTATGAGCATGATTTTGTGACATCACAACTCATGCTTCAGTATGCAACTTACACAAGTGTGATGTGGACACAAACACTGAATGGACTTTTCAGTGCTCACTCACCAAGCAGACATGCCAGCAAGTTATAAATCTATGCAAAGATCAGTTCAGTTTGTTAGTTGATGATAAAAAATTGTGTTCAATTGTAAAAATGTCTAGAGCTTTGGTTCAACTGAATGTGAATCATGTAACAGTGATTTATGGCTAAATTATTACATTTAATGAGGAGGAAATGCTAGAAAAAAAAATTTCACCTCTGTCACACAGTGCAAGTGATTACTGGTAAACAGTTGTTGAACAGTATACAAAACACCCACCTGATCTTACAACAGTCTCTACTTCACCCATGATTGTCTGGTCTCATTATCCCTACAATGGATAATTGCCACTTTGATGAACATGACTGCTTTTGTTTTTGTATGAAAACAGGCCATCAAAAACAGTCAAGTTTTACCAGATGAAAAAAAAAAAAGCATAGCTAGATCAAACTTACCAATGAATGAAACCTTTGTTCCAAAGAAGGACATCGACCATTTTGTAAGTGAGCAGAGATCTTGATGTAAAGGGCCAAACTGACTTTCCAAATGTCACTTAGTTTCACAAAGTGACATTTGGAAAATCAGTATACACTGAACATAGCTGCATTCAGGTGCGCCAGTGAAGGGGCTTGTTATTGTTCTTACTGGCACACGTGGCCAGTAATGCATCTATACATCTGCAACTATACTGTATGAGTGTTGAATCGCTTTGGATATACAGAACTCTGTCTTTAGAGGACACAGGATTCAAGCACATTCTACATTAAAACTGCTTAGTTTCCACTGTAATAATTTGTTGTCTTTTATATTATTTGTACTAGTTTTTCCTTTCAGAAAAAAAAGAGTGACGCCAGCTAAATATGTCAGCTAAATTTGATTGAATCAATGTGCGTCATCAGGTGAGGCATTACGACCCTCCTCTTGACTTGTGTTGAATGCGGGTTGAACACTTCTCGTAGGTGGTGAACAGAGGTTTCTATTAATTTAATGTTTTTGACACCTAAACATTTAACTTTGCATTGTCTAAAATGACCAGAGAGAAAGAAAAAAAAGCAACGAGTGGGCGCACAGAGAGAACTGAAACTTTGCTTTACCTTGTACTTGCGTAATGCAATTTTGCATAATTCTATACTTCAGCAGTAATGTTCAGGTACATTATCATTATCTATAGAAACAGGCAGGTTTACTGGTCTCCCTGAAAAGAAAAGACTCTGTTTGCTGTGTGATTTAGAAGTCCATTTTATGTTTCATTGGTCATTAATGATGATTTTTAGAGCTACACTACCCAATAACTATTTACTAACTGACTAACTAACTAACTATTAATGAAGATACATTTACCATTAAGCACGTGCATCACAAGAGTCTGGTTATTTTCTATGTTACTGAACACAATGGGCACCTACCAGCCAATCAGAATCCACAATTTTTAATACATATTGATGCTCAGGAGCTGAAAGAGTACACAATACATCTCGCACTAGGCTGCTTCCTTCCTCACCAAACCCTTGGTAGCGTCTGTTGCTTTGGCTCAAGGCAGCAGTACTTGCATCTGGCAGTACATGCTGGCCTACTGTGTGCATAATGTACATTTGTAAATAGTTTATTTGCATTGGGCAGCAGATCTGCTGGCAGGCACGGTGGAGTTATACTGTTTGTTGCACTGCTTACACTACAGTTTAACATATAACTGCAAAAAAAAGATTATTTAAAAAGCTCCTTATTTACATGACTACTTTTGTTGATGTTTAATTTCATTTTTGTATGGAATATGTGGTTTCAACCCAGCTAAAATTTGCATTAAGACTCAAACACTTTGAAAATGAGTTTAAAAAACTGCAAAAAGACAAATCAAAACTGTGATGGATTGATTGAGCAGCATGATTAGCAAAGAGCCACATGCAAATCCTTAATTGTTTGCAGCTGCTGGGAAGAAAATATTCCCAGTTCTTCTTTTTATTCTGCGTAACAATCACAGACGGTCTACTTCAGGTCCAACTGACGTTCTGAAAAACTGAAACATCACCTTAAGGTGATGTTTTAATGCCACATTCTGGTATTAATGGGCATGAATGAACTTTTATTTCATTGAATTTATCGAGAACTTTTCCAGGTCTAACCTGAGATTAAGATTAAAATAAAGTTGTTTTTTTTAAAATTATTATTATTTAGTTAA
This sequence comes from Thunnus albacares, assembly GCF_914725855.1. NCBI lineage: Eukaryota > Metazoa > Chordata > Actinopteri > Scombriformes > Scombridae > Thunnus > Thunnus albacares. The sequence goes on along the minus strand of NC_058117.1, from coordinate 19,427,477 downwards.
TATACGCTGTCTATCTTTTTTCTTTCTGTGTAAAGGTATGTTATGTTAGCTGCAGGAGTTAGTTGTTATAATTCCTGGGGAGCAGAATGAGAAAAGAGAGGGAGAGAGCTTTTTTTTGTTACAAAATGATGGATTGAGGGATACCGTTGCTAGGAGACCCTGCCATCATCTATTTATCCCAGAATCATGCAGTAACCCACGTGCATTCAGACTCACAGCGTGTGTGTGTGTGTGTGTATACAGTACATGTGTGTGTGTACCTCCTCTCCCGACTGCGTCTGTGTGTCCTTGCTCTTGCTCTTACTATAAAGCTGTCAGCATCTCCTTCGCTCTGCTCTCTCCTCGAGTAAAGTAAAGGCAAATTACAACACTGAACTGCGCTGGGAGGGTAGACAACGGAAAATGCTTGAGGTTTTTTTCTTTTTTAATACAAAGCAATTAGGCAGGGTTACTTTTGTCAAGGTTATAGCTCGAATATTGACTCCTACGCAAGCCTGCGTTTTCTTTGAATCAAGTTACTCTTCTCTCCTCCTGGTTGGAAGGTTAAGAGATGGACTGAAAAAAAAAGCTCTATCTCCCTACCGCGAAGAACAGCAGTGGAACAAATAGAAGCAAAACTCGAGGAAAGGAAGCTGGATTGTTTACCTTTGGGTATTTGATGACTTAGCTCATAGAAGACATCTGTCTGTCCTCTCAGCATACACTCCACTCCTTGAGAAGAAATCCTTAAGGCTGCCGGGAGTCTTGCTTATCTAGCAAGTCTGAAACACAGCATGCTTTAAAGCTTTGAGGTGGCAGCAAAGGGGGCAGTGTTCATTCAACTTGATCTGAAGAATCACTTTTTGCTCTCTCCTGTGCCTCCTAGTCTTTGCCATCCTCCTCACATGAACACATCTCATTGCTCTCCTCCTGTCTCCCTCACTGTCACCCTCATGTTTCTGTTTGTGCTCTTGAGTGCAAGTAAATGAACGCCTCTCTGCAACTTGATGGATATTTATCCCATTTTGTCTTTTTCCTTTTTCCCTTTGTCTTCTCCATCCCTCCAACCTCATACTTCTTTTCATTTACCTTGTTAACTTTTTGATTTAATAACCACATTGCCTTCCTTTCCATTAAGTCCCTCTAAATTCTGTTTTTCTTCAGGCACACTCATCTCTCACGCCTACTTTCTATCTGTCAGCTTTTCCTAACTGGCACCTCTGTTCCCCCCTCCTGTCACACTTTCTCTTACTTTTCTCTCATGCATCTTTCTTGCCAACCCCCCCCCCCCCCAGTCTTCCCCATCTGTCTTGGACACACATAAATTCCTCCCCTTTTCCTCCATTTTATACCATCCATCTTTCTCTCCTTTTCTTAGCCTGAGGGCAGACTAGACTCAGCGGCTGAACGCCTCACATGCACACACACACACAAACACACACTGTATACTCTCTCCCCTAATTGCCATTTCTTCCTCTCCTTGGCACCTGTTCTTTCACCTCCCTCACTATTATCTCTCCCACTCTGTCACGATGTACTCCTCCGAGAGGTTCTGGAACTCCACCGAGCAGCTCTGGATCAACGGCTCTGAGGCAAACTTCTCTCTGGGAGGACGTGGAGATGAGGAGGAGGAGGAAGGGGATCAGCACCCTTTCCTCACAGATGCCTGGCTTGTCCCCCTCTTCTTCTCCCTCATCATGCTGGTGGGACTGGTGGGCAACTCTCTGGTTATTTATGTCATCTCTAAACACAGGCAGATGAGGACGGCGACCAACTTTTACATAGGTGAGTATGAGGAAAAAGTAACAAATGGCTAATTTCTATTTCTGATTTCTTGTAATTTGTGGAAGGGACATGAGACAAGACAGGTAGTGCTAGACCAGGGGATCACTGGGATAAAATGTGTCTTGTACTTATGCATGTCTCTCTCTCTTTCATCTATCCAGTAACGCTTCATTGCATGCCAGTAGTGGGTTCAAAAGACCTTCAGGGATTCACGAGAACACTCAATATCATTTCACTCACTCTCCTTTTGCCCAATTAGCACACAGCTATGTTTGAGAATGTCCATGTTGATTACAGGTTTCACTTTTCCCTCTTAAAGATGAGATAGGTATGAAGATGTGTGCTGAATTACAACTGAGTGCAAATTGTTTCTAAGACAGAGCACCTCAGCAGAAAATCTGATCAAACAGCTATAATAATTATCTGCTTGGGGTGTTTTGAGACTCTTCTTGTTAAATACAATTTGAAATTTGTGCAAGTAAGCAATTTTCATCGCTCAAGAGCTCACAGCTTAAAATGTGTTCTGCTTATTTATGTTGTTTTTTTTTGCAAAGGTTGGCTTTTGTGGTAGAAAAATAAAAGTACAGCATTAATACTGTATTTATATCTCAATTTTATCTCAATTTTTAAGTTTCATAATAAAAATAGTGGAAAAACACTAAACATGGAGATATGGGAGATATAGATTTTGTCTTGGGGATTGTTACTTTAATCTCGGGTGAATCCAGTAAAACAAGAGAAATCAAAGGAGTGCATCAATCACACTGCTGTCTTACATCTCCTCTGGTATTCAGTGCACACTGACTTGAAACCCGGGTGATTGATTTTTTGTTGTTGAAGTCAATTACTGCATGTCTGATGGAGCCGTGACGCACCTGTCACTTCAGGCGAATTGCAAAGGTGATTGATTAATTGAGGTGTCCATAAAAGATAAAAGATGAATAATGAATGTTTGCCACTTAGGAACATATATTTACAAGATCCTGTGTGTAAATAAAGCAAGGCTCTGTGCAATATTGTGATTTATTGAACTGTCATAACTATTTGTGCTTGTGTTTGCATAGTGTATTGCGGATGTGACATGAATTTGATCTTGGATAATATCCCAAGGCCACAGCATTGAAATAGTTTAATATTCAGCAACATTAGATTAGCGTCTGCACCATCTGCTCACCCTTCCAGCAACACGGTCCAGCTACTAGAACGTGATTAGATCAGCTAGTGAAACAAATAGGAAACAATGTGTGGCATATTTATCAAAGTGATGGGTTAAACGGAGAAAAGGGAAAGCCAGATCAGACTACCAAGGTTATCATGACAATCTCTGCTTGGTGTGGTGTGCAAACATGAATTTATATTTTTGTGTGCACTTGTGAATGTATGAATTTGCAATATTGGATGAGGAATGTGGATTCAAATCAAGCATTTCATATTTATAAGAGTGTGTGTGTGGGTGTCATCAGTCAAAAAGGCTTGATTTTCTAAACGCGCCTACAGCACATCATCAAGTAAACAAATACTGATCCTGATGCTTACGCAGTCTCTTAATACTTGACATCAGATGCACCCGATTTATCTCACTTACCATAAGCTTTACAGAGTCACTATAGCAATAGTGTCAACAAAATTGAACATTATAATCTTAATAAAAGTAGTATTCATTGCAGGGAAATTTCACTGCATTGCAATTGATTGTACAAGTGCCATCTGTTCTAATGTCAGATAATGATACTGTTGGTACAAGTTAGTGCATAAATATGATTTTTACTTATATCAGGACATATGGGTTCATAAAATGTCAAGGTGATTATCGCATCTGCTGATCACCAGGAGGAGAACTGATAAGTGGTTTAATCAGTCAATCACAATCTCTGAGTAGCTTGTTTCCAGTCTTTGTGCTAAGCTGTACAGACATGATTGTGGTTTTAATCTTTATATCTAACTCTTGGCAAGAAAGTGAATATTTCCCAAATATGTAAAGCTACCACTATCCCTCTCATTAATAACTAGATTGATAGTTTATAAAGAGGTGGAGTGCTGCATTATCATATTACATTCACACCTAATCTTTACTTCAAACATCTGCAGATACAGCATCTGTAAACACCAGACATCCTGTATGTTGTTTTCTCTCTGTGCAGCAAACCTGGCTGCCACTGACATCATCTTCTTGGTGTGCTGCGTCCCGTTCACTGCCACCCTCTATCCTCTGCCTGGATGGATCTTTGGCAACTTCATGTGCAAATTTGTTGCCTTTCTACAGCAGGTAAAAACATGACTCCTTTAAAAAAAATCTTACCACAATCATATATCAGAAATGTACTTTCTCATACACAGAACACACAAACTGCTTTCTGCACTTAAAGTACAGAAAAAAGACATTTATCAAACATCTTTATCATTTATCTGATTTGCTCTGAAATTGAACAAAACCCAGTAATTATTATAATTTAATAAATGTGCTCAAAGCAATGAAATGTCTGTCAGAGAAAAATCTGTCTTTATAATCCACTAATGGAGGTCACAGCTTGTCCTCTTATAGTTAAGGACTGTCTCAAGAAAAAATGGCCATTGTTGCCTTCATATCTGGATTTTATAGAAGAGTTTATATAAAATGAAAGAAACTTAAATTTCCCAGCTTGGAAAGACCTGCTGAAGATCCACTGGAAAGATGAAAGATAAATGACCCATCATGATCACATGATCACTTGGATGAGCTGTTCTCTTGAGCCTGTCCTCCCAAGAAAAACAACATTATAGGTCTATTCAACTTCAATAGCAAATGAGCCAAACAGGGAAATCATTCAGAATACTTTGTCAGTTAATGACAACAAATAACTCTTACAGTATAATAGATATATTATTACATGGAATAAACTAGTCACACACATCTATCTATTTTCTATCACTTTAATAGTATCATTATAATCAATTTCAGCATAGCTTGGCTCATAAGTAGTAAGGATGATCCTGAGACACTCATGCAACTACTCATTAGTCATGAAATAACGCGCCCTTGTTTTGATGGCATTCATATGAGAAAAGCCAGACTCACAAGTATAAGTCGATCCAAACATTGTCAGTATTAGCAAGGCCTCTTTCCTTATTGCGGTGTGCTGATATTGGTTAACATGGTTAGACCAACAGTCCACTACAACCTCAGACTGCAAGTGCTGTTTTAAAGCAGAGCAGGGCTACACATCAACCAATTCCGTATGAAAGGTGCTCTCATCAATACAAGACATTACTTCTTTTGCTGTTATACACAGAAGTCTGCCTCAGGTTTGATGGAAAATGGATCACGAGCAAACTGCAGTACCTGCAGTACTGCAGAATGTTGGAGCCTTGGAATTTCTCAGTAAAGGTCAATTTTGTCATAAAGTCTGTCATGACGGGTGTTATGTGTGCCTCAGGTGCTGTGATCATGAATACACAGAGTTGTGAGAAGTGCATTTTGTATCCATTAGGTCCATTGTGAAAATCGTTAGCTTTGTCTTGAAGGCACAAGCCTCTCGGCCAAATCAGCAATAGACTTTTCAAGATTCAAAGTGTTCAAGTGTCCAAAAATGTCACATAGAAAGTAGACTTCTTAAACTTCCATAAACTCTTCATCCAACATGTGCTCCCAGAGGCTGGTTGCCCGTTTATGTTTACATATGCAAAGGAAAGACACAATCTCCTGGCGGAGATCACAGAAATGGTCCAGCACCTTTCCTCTCGTTATGGACCAGTAAGTCAGTGTGTTCAGCAAACATGTCAGCAAGCAGCAGATGGAAAAGGCGTTGTTGTTGGCTGGAGGCTGAGCGAATGAAATTCACAATGTTCATGACAGTGTTCATGGTGTTTTTCAGATCACGACAATACAGACTGATGAATAATACAGTGTAAAAGCTGCACATGTGGGGCTATGGCTGAAAGCCTCGCCACCAGCCCTTGAACTCTACCGATCACAGCTGGAGTGCCATCAGTAACCAACAGGCAAACCTTTTGTAAGTTCACGCTTGTTAAAAAAACAGCTGTAGTGTGTCCCAGTAGTTCCTCCCAAAAGTGCACACCATCGAAAATCCTGACAGTTAATCAGTGTTTTCTCTGAAAACAGCTGCCTGTTTGGAAATGAGTTCAAGTTAAGGTGATACAGACTGAACCAAAATGTTAAAATTGTCGTAAAATTAAAACAATGAGCTGAAAGACAGAGTTGAGGGGAACAATGGAATCCCATTATTTTCCCATTTGTAGGTTTGTCACTATGAGCAATTCCTCTTACATTTAGGTACACAGTAATTTGTTCTTAAAGGGGATATATCATACTTTTTGTAATTTTCTCTCTTATTTTTACACTGTAATGATGTTGGATGTCAATGTTAAATATTGTTAAGGGTCCAAAACTTGAGGTGAACATATGTAAAAATGGTCTCTGCAAGTCAAAGCCCAGGCTTCAACCTGTTCTGAACACTTTGTCTGCAATGTTACCTCGACTTGGTGACATCCAATTGTTCATGCATGCCCACAAACAGCTGTCTATTCCATACTGTTTGTTGATGAGGTTGTTTACGTTGTCCACCAGCATATTTCTGATTGTATTTGTGCTCAAACATGTACAGATGTATTTGAGAAGTTTCCATTTTGTGTAAAGAATGAGAAAAAGAAGTGAAAGCTGCTGGACGTCTGATCAATCAGAAGAGAATGGGCTCATTGGGAAGGGGGTCTTAAAAGAGACAGGAGCTACAACGGCCTGTTTCAGACAAAGCCTGCACTAAGGGGCTACATAATGGGTCAGTATAAGATAAATAAGGAGATTGTTCCAATAGAGCCCCAGAATACAAATTGGTGCAGCTTTAAATCATACTGCAATTTTGGCAGGAAAACCTACTTCTGCACCTTATCATGAGTTAAACACGCAGGCAAATCTAAGGCCAAATAAAGGGAAGCCAAGCATAAGCTTCAACCTGTTGCCTCCATACAGCTTATTCAAAGAGGAATTATTGAGATCTTAAAAGGCCACTTTTCTCTTCTACACTGCAATTACATGTCACTTAGTCATCCAGTAATAACTGCAGATTACTCTAAAAAGCTAAATCTGCACCCAGACCTAAAGAGCTCAAAAAGACTTCATTGTCAGTGACGGCATAAAGGAAGTGGAGGGTTGCCATAGCTCCTGTTTAGTTAATAGGCATCCTGTCAGGGTCAAATGCAAAATGTAGACCAACACTGTCTCCAGGAAAAAAAAGTTGATACTTTTTACGTAAGAAAACTGAGCTTGACTAAAATATGCTGTAAAATTAATTATATGGATGTAAAAAGTCAGTCTATTGTGTTTGGAGATTGTGTTAAACCTCATTCATTATAAAGATGGAAGGGAGGAGAAGACGGTCTGACAGGCGGACAAAAAGAAAAGACATTTTCTTTTGAATGCAGAAAGCAGTACATGGCTAATTTGAGTGTAAGACGTCAGTCTGAGAGGCAGGCAAGCAGAAAGGATAAAAGCATTTTTAATTGTGAACTAAGAGGCATGATTCAACTTATTCATGTGGACATGGAGACTAGTACATTGGAGAAAGCAATACTATGGCAAAGCACACTTCTCTTCTAGCTTTGATTGTTTTTCTCTCCATTTGCTAGTTTCTTTTCTTTTTGAAAAGGAGCTGGCTTTTATCATCTAACCCTGTATATTTTAAAATGTTTTAATCCATTGCTTTGAAGGGAGACCCATCACCATTTATACAAGAGCAAAGGATAATTAGGTTTTTAATGATTATAAGGACTGGAGAACTGACTGCTCACCCACCTCATTATTCAAACACATTATTCAAATAAATATGGATCAATAACTTGAGTGGTGTCTCAAAGATTTCACAGTTCAATGAAAACAAATGAAAGGAAACAGTGGGTGAAGTCTCTGTTAAAGCAACATGTTGACTGATAACGTTACCACCTCTACAATTTTACATATTACAACTTGATACCATAGCAGAGAATGACCGTGGGCTTGATCAATACTAATGACTCCACAATCACTTTCTCTTTTGAAAGTTCTTTTGTTTTCATTAGCTCAACATGGGAGGACAGTGTAACAAAAGCAGCAATATTACAATTAAAGGGGACATATCATGCTTTTTGCTACTTTCTATTATTTTTATATTGTTATGATGTGAGATGTCGATGTTAAACATGGGAAAAGTTCCAAAACTTGAGGTGAACGTATGGGAAAATGCTCCCTGCAAGTCAAAAGCCCAGCATTATTTGTGCTCTGAGCACTCTTTTAGCCAAGTTACCTCTACTTTTGCACCGAACTGACATCAGACTGTTCACATATGCCCACAAACGGCTGTCTGTTCTGTAGCCTTTGTTCACGTTTTCCACTCCAAAATCGAAATCGAAATCCACTGAAATCCTGCTACCACTGTTTATTTATGTAGCCTTCGGAGCTGCTGGAATTCTTCCAAGCTGGCCAAACAGAAGCTAAAACGGCCTGTTTGAGACAGAAACTGAACTGAGGGGCTGCATAAAGGGCCAGTATAAGATAAATACAGTTTTTTGAACTGTAAATCATGCAAAGATACCAGTAGAGCCCCAGAATATAAATATGGACTTGGAAATGTGCATGATACGTCTCCTTTAAAGTATTTTGCACTGCAATATGTATATCACTTCTACTTTACACATTTCCGTTGGATCGCAGCTGTGATTATCTACTGTAGCATAATGTATCTGATGTAAAAACCTGATTTATAATTCCCGTTATTTGAAGGCCATTACAGTTTATAGGCAAAGAACATTTGACACCTGTGGGAACTTAAATCATACTACTTGCATGGCTATACCATGCATGGCCTGTTGCACAGCCTTTCACTGACATACATCAAAATGCATTATGGATTCTGGGCATGATTTGTCCCTTTACTGGTAATCGAAAGTTCAATTGAGCCCAAAGAATCTGAGGAGCAACAAGGATCCTCCTGGAAGAAATAATCTCTTCTTAACAAACATACATAAACATTAAATGTTATTTAAATCACAGCCCGGAGCACAGGATCCATACGACCCCGCAGTCATCCAAGTAGTTTACCTTAATTCTTTATCAATTTTTAGAAATATCACTGTAATGGCACCACATCTGGATTTTGTATTTTCCATGATACTTTTTTTCACTATCTAATTTGATTCTTTTCGGTCTGTTTTTCTTTCCCTTTTTGCTCTCTTACCTCTAACTCTCTCTTATTAGCAGGTTGAGGGAATGAGAGAAAGAGTGACACTGTTACACTGTCACAGTGACAAGCAGTGTCAAACTGTGTTTCAGCAATGCTAACAATCTTGTTAATCATTACTGATTGTGTTTGCACTCTGCAAAGCAAATCTTGGCTGGAAAAATCCTCCGTCATGCCCCTACGAGGACAAATAATTTGCTTTTACATAAATAACCCAATGGCCTTTTCTTTTGTACCATCATCCAGACAGATTTGACTTTTAGCTCAATTTCTGGTAAGATCCAAAAGAAGCTAACTCAGTAGTTGTTGGTGTGTGATGAATTTTGCAGCCTCTTGGGGCTTTAAACTTTCAGTCGTACAACTATAGCTACTGTATATAAAATGAAAACCTGCTGCATTGATAGAAGCTAGTGAGAGTCGATAAATGTTTACAAATTACTCATCTGTGACTCACTCATCCTTCTTTTGGTGCAAGAAATGCGAACAAGTCTCACATTCAACATTTATTGGAACAGGTGTTACTTGGAAGATAAAATGAATGCCAGTTTGTTGGTCATGAGAAAAAAAAAAAAAACTCAAGTCAGCCTCCTGTCTGTTAATTAACTTATGAGTAATGTTATGGATATTCCATAACTGACCAGGACAACAGAATGTCAAGCTGTACTCTTCTGTTCTCTCAAACAGAAGATAACACATGTTGTTTAATAAACCAGGAGCCTCACAGGCGAACCAAGGCCAGAATGCAGGTCATCATCAGACGCAACAAGACAAACCAAAGATACAGATTTAGGTCATAGGTTTATGATTCGGAACTGACGAACTAGTTTCTATGATTGGCTTAAAGGCTGGTTTTGGACTGTGAGGGTCAGACGAGTTTGGGGACACCGTACGAACAGGAGGTGTCCCTTGAGTCGCTCTCCCTTGCAAGGTTCTTCATTAAAGTTTTCCCAGAATCATCATACGAAGTTTGGTTTGGTCTTCTCTTCTTCAAACTGACAACTGCCAGTGCATCAGCTCCGAAAATCCACAACAATTAAGACGACAGTAAACTGCTTTGTAAGGCATCATGTTTTTGGTCCAAGACAAACAACAAAAGAACATGTTGTTTCTTGTATATATTAGTTACCTGGAAACATTTTTTAATAGGTTATATTCAACATGCACTGAGTAGGATGAAGATGCACACAGCACATACTGTTTATCTCTTTGAAAGCGAGGAGCCACATGTCTCCTTTTTCTTGTCACCATGAGTCACTTTCCATCTGCACCAAATGAATCCAAGACAGTGATTACTATTTTTCTCACCTCTTACTAGAAGCTCTATTTTCCTTACCATTCTGTAGTTTGTATCACTGGTGTGGTGTTGGGAGGTAATGGATGGCAATTTCAAAGAAACAGTCGGGGGGCCAGACAGAAAGATAGTAAGACAGAGAGACAGACACCTCCTCTACATCTTTGAGGAAACTGAGCAGCACATTAATTATGAAAAATGCCCACTAGAAATATTTGACTGAATGCTATATTTCCTTTAACCCTTAGAGACCCACCATAGACCCATTTTTCAACAGTATATGCCAAATAGATAAACATCATCTGGAAGCTAGGAACCTGAAGCACTGTGTGTCAAGTTTTTCTAGTCATAAATCTGTTATAAACAATGTGTTTTAGTTAGGTGCCTATTCAAATTTTGAAAGTTTAGAGTTTATAAAGGCTTAGAACGTAATGAGAGAAGTATGTGATGGTCATTTACATGCTCAAATATGTCTCATAAATTGTTGCAGCAATTTCTGGGTTAATACCGTTTGTTGCATGGATTTGGTGCAAAATTAAACCATTCCTGACCACTCGAGAATTGCTAAAAATGGTCAAAAATCCCTCCAAAATTAAGATGCTTAGACTTTGAGGAACACCATAGAAAAATCTATGCTGTGATTTGATATCAAAAACTTTTGACCTTTGGAGATTTCTGTAAGAATTGCATCTGTCAGCGATTGGATGGCGAGGACACATTTACACTGCATGCAAAAAACTGCATAAGCATAAAGGGGGCATGTCTGTAAAGGGGAGACTCGTGGGTACCCATAAAACCCCTTTGAAAATGGCCAGGCCGTTTTTTTCTCGCCAAAATTTATCCTAACTTTGGAGCGTTACTTAGCCCCCTTTCCTACAAGCTAGCATGACATGGTTGGTACCAACGGATCCCTTCCCAGATAGCAAAATTGCTGTGGACCAGATCCAGCCCACAGTGGACACTTTCGGCACTTTCATCTGGCCCACTTACCATGTGGAATGATGGCACTTGTCTGTCAACCAAGAACAAACCAGATAAACCAGAAATGGCCCACATCCAGAATGCACTTACCCGAGAGCACTGCTTCTTTATCAAAAAAGGCCCACATTTGATTTGGGATATTTGGGCCATATTTACCATTTTACATGTGGCCATTTCGGGCTCACGTCCATTTTGTCTGGGCCAGAAGAAGGCCAGCAGTGCCACATCGTAGCCTGATGTAGCACTGCTATGTGGGTTAGGTCGTCTAATTTATGATACCAGCATCTTCACTTAAGCTTTACAGCTGAGCCCAGATATCAGATTTTTTTTTCATTTGATACACATTTGCTGTGTATCATGGCTACATGGCTACAAAGATAAAACAAAATGCTGTTTGACTCCATTCAATTGTTCTTTATCATTCTTTTATCTTTACTAACATCTTCTAGTTTAATGAAAATAATTCATCATTGCATGGCATAGCATGGATAGTCCTCAAAGCAGCAGATTTAAACATTTTGTTCAGTAGTAGTAAACTTTTTTTTATCAAAATATATAAAAACAAAAGTAACTGAGACAAAATACATAACACATAAAATGCAAAACCCAGGGCTGCAACTAATAATTGTTGTCATGATCGATTATTCTGTCAATAATCCACAGCCTTTCAAGACACAATCACACTGTATTATTTTAAGAAAGATATTGTGCAACATACAATCCTCCTTTTGTAAAGCACAAATCAATCTTTCCTCATCTCACTTAAAGAAATGAGAGGAAATAGAGGCTGTGTTGCCACACTGCTCAGCTAATGATCTAAATATATTCTCTTTTCAATGTTCAAGCCAATTCCTTTAAATGGACATGCATTAAAGATAACAAAGTAGTGCAGTCTTAATCCACCAAGCTTCTTAAAAATTGAGGGGTCGCTGTATGCACTTCCTCAGTGGCCTCAACACTGAACTTATCCCGACCCCTCTCTGTGTCTCTCATCATATCCTTTGACATGCTGATGTGGTGCTCCAAACCTCTGGAGGGTAATGGGTGCTGGCTTCATAGTCATAGATAAGAGGTAGAAAGAGAAAGAGAGAAAGAGGGCCGACACATAGAGAAAAGAGTGTTTTAAATTAGATCCTATTTGGAATGGAGCATATAGAGAGAACTTTTGACCCCTTATTTCTCACCCTGCTGCACATTATTTCAAAGCAATATGGATTACTGTACCTATAGATAACACAGTAAGACTCTCAGAGGTCCATGTAAATTAAATGAACAAAATGTAATTTTTGTTTAGAGGATGAAAAGAAATGTTATGCCTGTTTTCAGTCTCATCATCCTGCTCCACTGGATATCAATGTATAGATGCGTATGAAAAGAGAACATATCCAGTCAGAGTGTTTTCTGCTGTAGAACGTAATGACTGTGAGAGTAAAGTAAAAGGATGTGTATTTTTGTTTATTATCAAAGGCTGGTTTGGGATGAAATATGTCTAAATATGAGACTGACACAGTGCTGTCAAACTTTAAAATGTTTCTTTTTATATAGGGAATTTTGTCAAAAGTCAAAGTCTGCATACTGGAACATTTAATCGCAACATGAATTCTCCATTTGGCTATAAATTAGCATTCCTCTGACGTCTCTGGGTTTAATTGAATCAAGCATCATTGAACCCTATTAAAAATTAAATTGAATGATTTGTTCTTATGCTAATTAAAAATACTTATCGCAAATGCAGCCTCGTCTCTGCTTTCCGTCTTCCTGTTCCCTTGTATGTTTCCTCTATCCCTCACTCCCTCTCATCCCGCATGCTCTTCAGTTAAAAAGCACCAGAGCTCATTAAGAAAACCTCAGGCGACTTGGAGAGCTCGTCTGAAACAAAGGTGGTGCAAAACAGCTGCTTGAGTTTCTCCTTCGCTTCTTAATGAAGTGTGATTAACTGAGGCTGGATGCACAGTGGTGGTTGCAGGGGTGGTTGCAAACTTCTGTTGCAATTATGCCATCCAAACTTGTGATATGTTTTCTGAGAACACCACTTAATGTGACGGTTTGTTTGGAAGCGGTGGTGCATTTTTTAAAAAAAAGTTCATAAAAATGTAAGAGTGAGTTGAGTGTGTAGCACTGGAAATACAAACCTGTGTTGGCATATATTTATCATAATAATAATTATCAGTGACATTTTCCAATGAATACCTGATTTGCTACTTATATGTACAAGTGTTACATGTGCTTTTTAAAACACCCTGTTAGGTCAAGTCTTTCCTTGAATAAATCCTCTGGTCCACCACAGGAAATTAAGTATTTATTTTCAGCAGTGGAGACAATGATGTCTTAATAACAACATGAGGTGGACGTCAGCTCACAGGTAAAGCATAAATAATGCTAAAAATATCATCATGCCAAGGTCAAATTTCCAAAGAAAGCTGCAACGATTTGTCGATTGATTAGTTGGTCGACAGAAAATGAATTGTGCCTCAACAATTTTGATGATTGATTTATCATTTTGAGTCATTTTTAAAGATAAATTGTCCAAATTCTCTGGTTCCAGCTTCTCAAATGTGAATATTGTGGTTTCTTCAGTCTTCTTTGATATTAAACTGAATATCTTTGGGTTGGGATAAAACAAGACATTTCAGGATGTCACCTTGGGCTTTGGAAAGCAGTGATTGACATTTTTGACCATTTTCTGACATTTTATAGACTAAACGACTAACTGGTTAACCAAAAAGTAATCAACAGATTAACTGACAATGAAAATAATTGTTAGTTTACTCAGCCAACTCGCATGGAGTAAACTATTACTTAAATGTAGAATAGCTTTAGTGTTTGGCATCTAGGCTCTGACTTTGTTGCTCCCCACAAGGAAACATTTATCTCACATAGCAGGCAGTGGGGAGCGACAATACTAACTTCCCCTCAAAACCACATTACATTCATAGCCCAGCGCCAGCCATTATGAAGAATCTCTGTGGGCCTAGGCACCAGCCGCTGTGTGGCCATTCCCCTGCTAAGCACCTCAGACTATGAAAGGAACATGCTATCTAGTCAAACTCATATGTGTGGGCCTAAGACTTGGACCCCCTGCTCCACTGGCATTAGCTGAGGAAAATACTGGCTTTTTGAGAGCAGAGCTCAGGTCCTGATGGTGTTATATATTGTAGATGGGGGCCTGAGAGAGGCAACTGTACATTGTACAGTGGCAGGAAAGAAAATCTTCACAACTGTGCATATGTGCAGGGATAAACCCAATAGCAACAGCTCTTCCAGGGCTATGCCTAATCTGGAGTTACAAAGTTTGTCTTCTGCGCTGTGCTTTGATTGCAGTAAGAACACTAAACCACAAGTCTCTGACGTTTTGCACATTTAGAGTATAGCACTATATGTTATATGTTCTGTATATGCTTCTCTGTCTTCCTTAGGTGACAGTTCAAGCCACATGTATCACTCTGACCGCTATGAGTGGGGACCGCTGTTATGTCACAGTCTACCCTCTGAAATCCCTCCGCCACCGCACCCCGAGAGTAGCCATGATTGTCAGCATCTGCATTTGGATCGGTCTGTCCTGCTAATTTGATAAAAACTACTCTCATTTTTTCTCATTGCATTTGATCTTTATTTGTTCATTCATTCACTACAGTGTACAGTTGTGTATAAAAAAAAAAAAAAAAAAAAAAAATTGCCATTCTGTCCAGGCTCCTTCATCCTGTCCACCCCGATTTTAATGTACCAGCGTATTGAGGAGGGTTACTGGTATGGCCCCAGGCAGTACTGCATGGAGAGATTCCCCTCGAAGACACATGAGAGGGCTTTCATCTTGTACCAGTTCATCGCCGCCTACTTGCTGCCTGTTCTCACTATCTCCTTCTGCTATACTCTGATGGTGAAGAGGGTGGGCCAGCCCACTGTAGAACCTGTTGACAACAACTATCAGGTATGGACATGGTTTGTTGTGCTTTGTTTAATTGCTTGGCTTAATTTTAAGATGTGACTGCTAATGCTACTAATTTACAGCTAATTAAATGTCAAAAAGACTGTTCTCTTCTCTTCAAGTATCTTCGGCGGTTCCTGTTTCTTTACATTTGTTATCTTGCTTTTGATGTTGACTGTCTCTGAAAATGTGTTTTAAAGCACCTGTCTTTAAAGTGGCTATATTCTTTTGTTTTATAATAACAATGACTATGCCAACAAATGACTATGTGTAATGTAAAAGGTGTTGCTTGTAGTGACATTATTACCTGGCTCTGCAGTCCCCCTTCAGCTTTATGGTGTTTCTTCAGTGACTTTTCAGCTCATGTGTTTGGTTTTTGGCCCACAACTTTGCTATTTTGGTTCACTCTCATAGCTGTTGTCAGCAAAAAGCTCTTAAAACCCTTTAACTTTATGCTAACTACCCAGCATCAAAATGCAAGTAGACAAGGTTAATGACTATCTTGTGAACACAGCGGAGCATTTAGCAGCGAAGGAACCAGGGCTTTGTTTCCCTATAACGACTTAAGTGTGTTTTCTAAGAGCGTTTCTCCAAATTTCTACATGCATTTCCCAAAGCAGTGTTTAAAAGCAAGTGCATGCCGCTCAGAGCTACTTAATGTCGACTGTTTGTGGTGCTGAAGATGATGATGAACACATTTTAAAGTAACTTTGCATATTTAATCGTCTGTAAGTCATGCTATATAATGAAAGCTCACACATCACAAAATGCAAATGCTGTAAACTACACAAACACACACAAAAAGTAAGCTTAATGTGCAGTAAACAGTCCATAGCCCTTATATTTCAGGTTACTGGGAGGAAGTCGGTATAACATTACTAACCATATTAAAACTAAAAACAGCGGAGGTTTCTGTAAGTTTCATGAATATGTCATTCTGTCATCATTTCTGTATTAGACTTGCTGTATGTAAGCGTGAGGTAAACAACATTCACACCATAAATAGAAAGAAGAGAGAAGATACAGAACCTGAAAATATACCACCAGGGAAGTGGCATTTCAGATGAACACATTATGCAAGAGAGAAAGGAGGACAATTTTAGCAATTTTAGACAATTTAAACATTAACATCATTTTACGTCAAACATCACTCAACAAAGAACACCATTACTCATGAAAACATATAAACCTAAAAATGAACAAAAACAATGAAAACCAAAATAAAACATGCATCTTAAGATGCTCTGAGCCTCCACTTGTTAATCTACAGTCATTTCTAAGAGCATCTTCAGTTACAGTGCTTTTAAAAAACACCTCTTGAGCTAGAGAAGGTTTGCAAGATTTTGTGATCATCTTAAGTCATCTTAAGTTGCTTTTGGGAAACAAGGCAAAGATATTTCTCTCAAGAGTTAGTGGATAACAAAACAGAGTGGATATTGGACTTGCATTCACCAAGTGGAC
Organism: Thunnus albacares; assembly: GCF_914725855.1. NCBI lineage: Eukaryota > Metazoa > Chordata > Actinopteri > Scombriformes > Scombridae > Thunnus > Thunnus albacares. The sequence goes on along the minus strand of NC_058117.1, from coordinate 19,410,850 downwards.
AGAAAAACGACTCCAAATTAAGTTAAGTTTAAATATATTTTATTTAAAGATCACATTACATACAGAAAGCAACACAATGTGTTTCACCAGGCCAAGAGCAATACATGTATAATGACAAAAAATACGAGCATACATACCGTCATACAGAAAAACAAACCAACATAATTAATGCTAATGTTGCTTCATATCTGCTGAATGTGTAAAGAGGCAACTGTTTGCTAACAAGACCGCCACATCAGTGTGTGATAATATTGTAATAAATCTGAGTTCAGACAGAAACCAGAACTTATATGGGATAAATGACAGAGACCTCAGAATAATCGACACCAGACCATCAGAGTATCAAGCAAAATAGAAATCTTTATTAAGTAAACACCAATAAAAAGAAGGGGCTTCGGAGTTTCACTAAATAGGATAGTTATGCCACTTGAGGGGGAGTCAGGGCTGGCCACACTATAAAATTTCACACCACCATCCAAAGATGCAAGACACTACAAGAATAAGAGCACATCACCACAACTTCAGGAAATACCTGGGAGCACACCACAATGCACACAGTGGAGTCGCACGTCTACTTTAAGAAAGAGGGTGGAGCCAATACAAGACCTCCCCCCACCCGGAACCCAACTCAATCCCACCCAGCTTCTCTCCTGTCCCCACGGCAATAAAATACAACAACAAATACACAATACATACAAGTTAAAATATATACTAAACTTGCGTGGTCGACGAGACCCCCCCCCGGGGTCTGAGCTTGTGGCACCGTCCAACTCCCCGGGGAACCACGGCTCCGTCGGACGGCGCAGCAGGGAACGGCGGCGTGCCGGAGGCAGCAGCGAGGTTGAAGAGCAGCGGCGGCGGCTTGCGCTCCTAAAGCCCCAGCCCTAACTAACTAAAGGAGGCAACAGACCTCCCCTCCTAACACAGGAACTCACTAACCCCCTATCGTACCTGTCTTCGTCGCCGGCAGCCCTAAACGGCAGCGAACGACACCCTCCCGCTCCCGGAATGAACGCAGCCACACCGCAGGACAGCACGCTCTCCCGACCTCCACACACACGAATGCCCGCTCTCCCCTTCCCCCTTTTCAGAGTCCCACAGCTGCGCAATCAGCCACACCTGACACTCATTAGTCCATCACTTGTCAGTCCAATCAAGGTATCTTCGCCAATTCACATCACACTTTCCCCTCTCCTAATGAAAAAGACTCGTCCCCGAGTCACTGCACTATCATCTGGTAATCTTGCGACCAAACAGGTGGCCTCCGGTGACGTAGGGGGCGACCACCGGAACTCCCCTGACCGTTGGACTCTGGCCTCTCCTCTTGACTGGAGCAGGCTGCAGGTGCATCCTCAGGGGAAGGGCCCACAGATGTGGGGGAATCAGAGCAGTTTTTTAGAGGGATCCTCTGTGTTCCTCCCGCTCCAGAAGACACGGAGCCTTGAGCCGCATGATCCCTTAGTGGCAACCTCTCTCCTTCCGATGTCCCCAGGTCAGCTGGGCGGCGATGATGGACCCAGCCCGCACCAAACCGGACCTCTGAACGCTGTCGTCTAGGTCTGGTCAGCTGAATGTCGGGTCTGTCGAGTCCGTCAGCCCTCCTGGACACTGGATCACTGGTCACTGCCAAAGAAGAATTATAGGGCTTAAGCCGGTTGAAATGCACAACACACTCAGGGCCTCCCTCCACTGACATTAGTCTATAGAGCACATCTGTCACTCTTTCGACCACCCTAAAAGGGCCTTTATACCTCCTCTGTAACTTGGGACACAGCCCTCTCTTCCTAGCCTTGTTCTGCACCCAGACTAACTCTCCCTCAGAGTAATACTGAAAATTGGCCCTGAAATCATAAGAATTTTTCTGTTTCTCTGAGGCCCTGGACTGATGTCTTCTTACTGCCTCTACAACTGTCGAAAGTGTCTCTCTCATCCTGGATACATAGTCATTAACAGAAGAAAAATGTTCCTGGGTGTCTAGGTTTAACATGATGTCAATAGGCAGAACAATTTCTTGCCCAAACAAGACTTTATAAGGAGTGAATGCAGTACTGGCATGAACACTACTCCGATATGCCAACATCACATAAGGCAACAGAGTGTCCCAGTTTAACTGGTTGTCCTCTACAAACAACGACAGCATGGACAACAGGGTACGGTTAAAACGCTCTATGAGGCCATCTGACTGGGCATGATAAGGGGATGTACGAGACTTGTGAATATGCAAAAGCCTACACACCTCCCTGAACAAAGTAGACTCAAAATTTCTGCCTTGATCTGAATGGATACTGCGGGGAACCCCAAAACGACACACCCACTCCTCTGTCAGCACTTTAGCAATAGTGCTAGCTTCCTGATTAGGAAGAGGAAAGGCCTCAGTCCACTTTGAAAAATAGTCCCCTATCACTAGGATATACTTATTCTTACAAGGGGTTTCTGGAAGAGGGCCAAGGATATCCAGTGCCACCCGTTCAAAAGGTCTTGATGTAACTGATGGCTGCAACGGAGCACATGGAAGCTTACCCTGGGTCTTGCGGGAGGAACAATCTACACACTCTTTCACCCATCTCTTAACATCCCCAAACCATCCTGGCCAATAAAAACGGTCCTTTACCTTCCCTTGTAACTTATGCACCCCCAAGTGACCCCCTGTGGCGTCATTGTGTAGCTGTGCCAAAACCTTAGGTATCAAAGAACAAGGGAGGACCACCTGTGTTTGGGAAGCAGCGTCAGAATGGGCAGGGGGGATCCGCACCAACCTAGATCCTTGCACATGCAGTTGACTCCAAACAGGAGCATACTTATGTAATTCAGGGTCATCTGGCATATGACACTCATCTGCCTGCTTTTTACAGTCTATAATCTGCCGTAGCTCTCTGTCATCCATTTGGGCTTGGGCTAGCTCATCTATCTCCCTCGCTTCGCTAGGGGGACCGTGAGGGATTTCCTGTACAGCACACACTTTCGAGATCTCCTTGCTTGTCTCTTTACTGGCTGGCAACTCCTGACCCTGTCCTCCCCCATCACCGAAGGCAGGCAACCTTGAAAGAGCATCAGCATTTGCATGAAGTTTGCCTGGCCGATGTACGATCTTATATTGGAAATTAGCAAGTTGTTCCACCCAGCGAGCTAGCTGCCCCTCCAGCCCCTGGAAATTATGTAACCACCGCAAGGAATTATGGTCAGTACGTAACACAAACTCCTTACCTAACAGGTAATGTTTGAAATGTTTAGTAAACATGACCATGCTCAAAAGCTCTTTTTTTGTGGTAGCATATTTACGCTCTTGCTTAGTAAGTGCCCTGCTGGCATATGCAACAACTCGTTCATGCCCCCCCCATTCTTGAGATAGCACTGCGCCAATTCCCACATCACTGGCATCAGTGTCTAAGATGAATGTTTTGTTTGGGTCTGGATACGCCAACACAGGCGCAGTAATAAGGCTGGCTTTTAGCTGATCAAATGCTCGTTGACAATCTTCAGTCCATTGAAAACGCTTTCCTTTCTCCGCCAGCTGATGTAAAGGACGAGCGATATCAGCAAAACCCTTCACAAAACGCCTATAGTAGGAGGCTAGCCCTACAAAACTCTGGACCTCCGTCTGGTTTCTTGGAACGGGCCACTCCCTCACTGCAGCTACCTTAGCAGGGTCCGCCATCACCCCTTCAGCAGAGATGACATGCCCTAAATAATGAACCTGAGTAGAGAACAGATTACATTTAGAGGGTTTAATTTTCAAGTTGGCCTGCTGAAGTTTTACAAGCACCTCATCAAGACGAGCCAGATGTTCTTGAAATGTGCGCCCAAACACAATAATGTCATCCAAATACACTAGACAAGTTGTCCACTGCAAGTCTGCAAGGATTAAATCCATTAGTCTTTGAAATGTACTTGGCGCATTGCAGAGGCCAAAACTCAAAACATTGAATTCAAACAACCCCTGACGTGTTATGAAAGCAGTTTTATAGCGATCCTTAGGGTCAACTTCCACCTGCCAGTAACCACTAGCTAGATCGAGAGTGGAAAACCAGCAGGCATGGCTTAAGCTGTCGAGAGCATCATCTATCCTGGGAAGAGGATATGCATCCTTACTAGTGACATCATTAAGTTTTCTGTAGTCAACACAAAAACGGAGCCCACCCCCTTTCTTCCGCACCAGAACTACAGGGGCTGCCCAGGGACTACAAGATGGCCGAATGATGCCGCTGTCAAGCATTTGTTTCAGACCATCTGCTACCTCCTGCTGCAAATGGAGCGGGACCCTTCGTGGAGGCAACTTGATAGGCTTGGCTTCACCTGTATCAATTTCATGCATTGTCAAATGAGTTCTGCCCAAATCAGTTTCACCCCGGCTAAAGACAGAGAGATTCCGGTGCAATAACTGTTTTACTGCCTCGGTTTGTTCAACGGAGAGACCCTTATCCCCCACCCCAAATTGACTCATGAGGCTGTCGACTGTCCAGGATTGTAAGGCGTCACCCCCTTCCCCGGTACATCCTCCCACCTCATCAACCTCTATGTCAGTAAAGAGCGTACCCACTTTCATGCCCTTTTTCAGTGGTAAAGCATCACTAGTCACATTAATAACCCGTACTGGCAGTGTCCCCTTCTCCACCTTACAAACCACACGGGCTACCAATAGATCACAGTGTTTAGACAGGGCTGAGGTGGGTTCCAACATCCCCTCTGCATAATCCCCCCATGCACTTTGGACCATACCTGAAATTATGGCCTCACTCCGTGGTGGTACTACTGTATCATTCTGAACAACAACAGTTTGGGGCTGTGATGTTGGGTTAAGATCTACAAGGGGGAATGTCTTCCCCATTATCCGGCAAGTTTTCTCACCAAGGTCAACCACGGCACCATATCTGGACAGAAAGTCAAAGCCAAGAAGAATTTCTTCAGATGGTACGTCAGACACCAAAAAATCAGCAACCAAGGCCAAAGAATCAAATTGACATACTGTCTGCCAGCCCCCAAGAACCTCCATCGCCCCACCATTTGCTGCTCTTGCATCCCCAACATATTTTTGTAAGTCAGATCCTCCCTTAGTAATAGAAAGCCAAATCTGCTTAGGTATAACAGAGCGTGTGGCTCCAGTATCAACCAACACATGACGACTGGACCCACCGATCTTGGCTGCAAGATAGCCAGAGCCTCCTGTAGCCTCCTCAAGGGCCCTAGTAGATACCGATGAAGAGGGGGCGGGCATTGGGCCCTCTGTGCACGCCCCCTCTAGTTTCCCTGCAAATAAGGACAGTTGCGACGTATGTGCCGGTTACATCCACACTCCCAACATCTCCCTCCCGGCTCCATAGTCTCTCGTTTAGCTGTAGTATTACCATATGTGTTAGCTGGCTGGGGTAAAGGGGTTGATGTAACTGGGGCAGGACGTACAGGGTTTGATTTTAAAACCTGTACAGTAGCCTGCAAAGACTTGACCTCCTGCCTTAACCCTTCCACCACCCCAAGCAAAGTTTCTATCTGCTCATCACCTTTAGACTTCTGTTCTGAAATCCCCCGAACCTTAGCATCTTGAGCTAAATGGCTATTTTCCAGGCCTCTAATGAGCTCAAGTTCGGAAGCCAAATTTATTGCAGCCTCTAATGTTACAGGTTTGGCACTGCGAAGGCCAATACGCAAATCTCCACTGCCCACATGAGTGATAAAATGGTCCCTTGCCAATAAGTCTTGAGTATTGAGGTCTGCAGAGGGGTAGGCTCTAGCGACCAGCCGGCGCAAAGCGATACCAAATTCACGGACAGTCTCATTATGAAGCCTCCTTCGTGAGGAGAAGCTAGCCCTGTTCCAATCATCACTATCACAGGGATCCAGACACCTCCCCATAGCATCTTTCAACAAGGTATAATTAGTTTTAGCTGCTGCTGATAACCCACTGTAAACCTCACGGGCTCGGCCAGACAATAAGAGACTCATAAATTTTAATCTTAATGATTCATCCCAATTGTTTACATCAGCGGCCATCTCAAATTGCTCGGCCCAGTCTGACCATTCTCGTCCAGCACCAGTAAAAGTCTCTGGCATAAAAACTGGGCGGGGAGTTGCAACATTAGCACTTGAAGGAGGAGGGACATCTTGGTTGATGGCTAACTCAACAGGTTGAGGTGCGTTATTCTCAGGCTCTGACATTTTTAAATGATTGATCCCACCGCTGCCACCAGTGTAATAAATCTGAGTTCAGACAGAAACCAGAACTTATATGGGATAAATGACAGAGACCTCAGAATAATCGACACCAGACCATCAGAGTATCAAGCAAAATAGAAATCTTTATTAAGTAAACACCAATAAAAAGAAGGGGCTTCGGAGTTTCACTAAATAGGATAGTTATGCCACTTGAGGGGGAGTCAGGGCTGGCCACACTATAAAATTTCACACCACCATCCAAAGATGCAAGACACTACAAGAATAAGAGCACATCACCACAACTTCAGGAAATACCTGGGAGCACACCACAATGCACACAGTGGAGTCGCACGTCTACTTTAAGAAAGAGGGTGGAGCCAATACAAGACCTCCCCCCACCCGGAACCCAACTCAATCCCACCCAGCTTCTCTCCTGTCCCCACGGCAATAAAATACAACAACAAATACACAATACATACAAGTTAAAATATATACTAAACTTGCGTGGTCGACGAGACCCCCCCCCGGGGTCTGAGCTTGTGGCACCGTCCAACTCCCCGGGGAACCACGGCTCCGTCGGACGGCGCAGCAGGGAACGGCGGCGTGCCGGAGGCAGCAGCGAGGTTGAAGAGCAGCGGCGGCGGCTTGCGCTCCTAAAGCCCCAGCCCTAACTAACTAAAGGAGGCAACAGACCTCCCCTCCTAACACAGGAACTCACTAACCCCCTATCGTACCTGTCTTCGTCGCCGGCAGCCCTAAACGGCAGCGAACGACACCCTCCCGCTCCCGGAATGAACGCAGCCACACCGCAGGACAGCACGCTCTCCCGACCTCCACACACACGAATGCCCGCTCTCCCCTTCCCCCTTTTCAGAGTCCCACAGCTGCGCAATCAGCCACACCTGACACTCATTAGTCCATCACTTGTCAGTCCAATCAAGGTATCTTCGCCAATTCACATCACACTATGATAAGATGTGTTGCATTTATAGCTTGCTTTTGCTACTACTGCTCCTCAGGTCAACCTCCTGTCTGAGAGAACAATCAGCATCAGGAGCAAGGTCTCCAAGATGGTGGTAGTGATCGTCCTCCTCTTCGCCATCTGCTGGGGTCCCATCCAGATATTCGTCCTCTTCCAGTCTTTCTATCCAAACTACCAGGCCAACTATGCCACGTACAAGATTAAGACATGGGCCAACTGCATGTCTTATGCCAACTCCTCCGTCAACCCCATAGTCTACGGTTTCATGGGAGCCAGCTTTCAAAAGTCGTTCAGAAAAACCTTCCCCTTCCTGTTCAAGCACAAGGTCAGAGATAGCAGCATGGCTTCAAGGACTGCCAATGCTGAGATCAAGTTTGTTGCAGCAGAGGAAGGAAACAATAATAATGGAGTAAATTAATTTTGACAATTAACAATAGGAGGAATGATTATTGTTTGTATCTTGAGACATCGCAGCCGAAGAAAATTAAAATAATGATAAATGCCGATCATGAGTTCTGGCTTGTTTCAAAGGGAGAGACACATTTTATTTACTGTATGTTAATGAATTCAACTAATTAACAACTAGATGTGGAGAAACACAGACTCATAATATGGATGGACACCAACAGCGTTTGCACAGTGTCACCTGTTCCCCTGTCAAGGCCAGGCAGTGTTGGCACATAACCTCATCTATCAAGCTGCCAAACACCACAGCCAAATAATAATAGAGGTCAGTGACATAGATATAATGAAGAAAAGGAGCAAAAGTGCAACAGCTGCACATGGGAGTCCTAATCCCCATAAGATTATGGCTGATAAGGTCTCCAGCTTTGGTATAAAGCATTTGGACAGTTGACAATTTTACATAAGCTAAGGAGAGGGACACATTTTTGGAAATGACTGAACACTGAATGCTGATTCATAATTGACAATTAATACACTAGATGTACTATACATTGACATGCTTTTTATAACTTGTTTTGTGGTTGACATTTGTTTCTTCACTGAAGAGAAAAATAATAATTCAATTGAAGACACTGTATCTGTGATTCTGGAAAACAGCAAACTTACCTCTTCAAAGTAAGTAGATTAACATTTTGGGAAACACACTTATTTCCTTTCTTGCCGAGAGTTAGATGAGAAGGTCTGTACTACTCTCACGTCGGTATGCTAGATATGAAGCTATAGCTAACAGCAATTAGCTTAGATGGGAAAAAGCTAGCCTGGCTCTGTCTGAAGCTCCAAAATACACACAGAGAGCCAAAGTCAAACTGGAACTTCAGGATTCCACTTCAGAAGTAGGAAAACCTCATTAAAAATCCCACTGACATTTGTAACTATACTAATAGTTAAAATCCAGTCTTGGAACTGAAGATTTCTCAACAGTACATTGTGCAGTTCGCTTTATATGTTTAGATAAGGATGCAGATTTTCTTAAAAACAATCTAATATCATTGTTTATTCAATATTCATGTTTTTTAACTGCCTCTAATGAACATCATTTCCCATAAGTCCTGGATGTTTGTAAGCTAAACATCATGACTCGACAGAGGTGAGGAGTCCATTAGCAAGGGGAGAGGTTGCGGCTAGTTCAGACATGTCTGTAATAACAGCAGCACAGAGAGGAGTGAACACTGCACAAGCCTTTACACAACAGAGATTAAAAATATAAAGTTGAAAAATGACTTTAGAAGACAGTGTTGGGGAGTTTTTATGGATATGGACAAAACCAAGTTATAGTGACGTATGTATCTGCGCTGCCAGGCTCGTAGTTCTTTTAATGGGGGCTGTAGTTTTTTCTGTGCGCACAATGAAAACGTTCTTTAACTTTGTTAAAATAACAAAAGTTTAAACTTCTGATAGCATCTGCTGTGGTGGATGCTGAGGCATCTTAGAATATGGTAAGTAAACCCCAGGAACACACTGAAAGACAGATGAAAGAAATGCCAAATAAGAGATTGCATTGAGTTACAGAAGCTAGTGGAATGGAGGCTAACCGGAGGTGACGTAATGACTTCAGCTCTCAGTACCTCTAAATCTCACTGTATATTCCGTCTTGTGTTTAATCCATACACAAACATAAATGTAGAAACAGTTTATCCAACAATCTTTTTTGGTGGCAACTCTTTCTCATAAATATAAAAAAGGAGCCAGGCTTGCTTTGTCCTCCTGCTTCCAGCCTTTATGCTAAGCTAAGCTAATCACCACTTGGCTCTGGCTCTGTACAGGACATGCGTGGTATCAATCTTCTAATCTAACTCTTGGAAAGAAAACGAAAAGCATATTTTCTCAAAATATCGAAATATTACCTGAAACAAGATTAGGTCAAAACCTAGTATATGGTTGGACCGTATATGGTAAATGTGCAACATTGTGGCCAATTTGTTACAGGGATAGTCAGTGGTAGTGTCTATAATGTGAATTCCTTGATATTAAATGTTCATCGATTTTCTGTAGTGGTCCCAGTAATATTTGTTGTTAAGTGTACTGAAGTAGCATATCACATGACATGGTTAAGCTACGTTTGAGTAAAAAAAAAAAAAAATCATAAATGCAGTTGCAAGAACAATACTTTCCACACATATTTTTAGATGTTTGATTTGAAAGAGAACTAATTTTAATTTTAATTACAGCTATTATATTTATCTGTTACCTCCCCTGCTCTTTCATCTGTTTCTATCTGTGGATGTCTCTCATTTTTTCACTCTGTATTGAGTGTTTTGTGAGAGTGATTGTTATTCGGGTTGCTTTAACTGTGTTCTCTCCCTCATACCTCTCGGCGCATGGAGAGCTGTTTTCTCTCGTACTCTGCGAGCTCTGTTTGTCGTGGTTAGAATGCAGCCAAAGCTGCCGTTGGAGGTTTCTCATGTCCAGCAGCCCCACATGCACCACTGGGTGAGCTGCCAACATCATCCGAAGGAGGGACATGACCGCGAACCTCATGCGCTGGTTCAGCCGCAACAACGCCTCCACACACTCCTCCGTGGTAATGGAAATGCTACATGGATAAACTCCATCACTCGTCTGGCCGACCAATGGTGTAACTTCATCACAGTCAGTGAGTCAGTGACGGACAGATATTCGGGGTTATAGGGCTGGACCTATGGCTGTATCTTGAAGTTGTGATATTGTTGTAGGATAGATCTGCAGGTTGGGGCTCCATTCCTTTTCCTGCTCAACTCGCATCTCAAACAATCGACCGAAACACAAAACCTACACATCAGTTGAATGTTTCCACATGGAAGTTGCTGTCTAAGGAATAGTTTTGTCAGAGCACTCTGTGGTGTCTCAACTGAAGAAGATCATGATGGAGATGGTGACGTCTGAAAAACTGAACAAGATGTTTGTTCTTTTCCTCTTTAACCAGCTGTGAAACAGTAAGCTCAGGGTAATACAAGGTTACAAAGCCAGCATCTAGCTGAATGAGAGTTTATTTGCTGTCAAATGTGATGAGTGGGAGCTGGCTGAAGCAGGGGTTACAACCAATGAAGCATGGACAGTGTTTACCTTTCTTTTGTGTCCCACACACAAACAGTCACACCTTGCTCAATACACGTGCAAACACTGTGGAATCACGCACAGGTGAACACATGCACCTTTATCCACTGAATCCAGGTGTTGTTTATTGGATTCAGTTGTCTCATCTTCACTGACAAACTGCCTTTCGCCCTGAAATGATCTTGTCAGACAGACTAAATTCCAAACGGTAGATTGGAGGTGAACCGCATGGCTTCCGCCCTGCTGTCAGAGCGCTTTTTTTGAGGGAGATCTTGTTCAGGCAGCAGCTGTCTGGGGATGGAAATGAATAAGTCTGCTGAGTCCCAGCCAGCTCTCTACTTTCTAGATGCAGTTCTTTTCTATAACATCCCACACAATGACATTCAAAATCAGAGCTCCAATTATGGCCCATAGAAAATGTGCTAATGAAAATTCTCATTTGAATTGTAGATACTGTAGGACTTGCTGTCATCGGAGCTGCATTTGAATGACATTGAAGTATTCTGAAAGGAAAAGACAGTGCTTTTTGCTGCCATGATTAGGTAGGGTTGGTTATGAATTAAAATATTTTGTGCACAAAAACCTTTAGCTTTAGCTGCCTTAATGTTAATAAAAATGATGTAACCCAACATTTAGCCCATAGCCACATGAATTAATACATTTTTACTATTACTGAGTAAAAGTATATTTAATACTTTTACTGAGTAGTAGTAAAAGTATTAATTTTATTATTAGTAATATTTAAAAGCATATTTTATACTTAAAAAGTATATTTAATTAAAACTATTTTGACTTAGCCTATTTAAGTGGGAAGTGATTATCCCTCTGTGTATAATTACAATTTTACAAAAAGCATCCAACAAAAGGAAATGTCACTTTGTCATCAGTAAAAATGAGATGGAATAAATGTCATGGTATGAAAGGTATGAAGTGCATTGCAAAGCCATTTATTTTCAAGTAGAGTGTTACTGTAAAACATGTCTCTTAACATGTTTAATTTCAAGCTAATGCTTACCACTTTTAAATGTATGCTAATTGTGCTGCATCTGCTCCACAAAGAGTGATGTACATGCATTAGGACCAAGGTCTTTAATAACAGGGCTGATGTACATGTTCTGCTTTACATTTAAGTATCCTCTTGTATTTATACTTGTGTGAGTCTGTTTTATGTCTGTTTTTAGTTCAGCTATATCTTCAGTTCAGCTTTAACCTTGCACAATAAAACAGTCTTCATTGTGTGAGCAGCTCCCACACTTTATCTTTGCTCTTTATTCTTTCTTTCTTTTTTCTTCTGTATGTTTTTCGCTTGCTTACTAATTTCAGCTACAGAAACCATTCAAATATCAAAACATTCAGCTTTTTCAGGACAATACTGCTATCATTCAGGGTTTTAAAAAAATGACTTTTATTCTTTTTTATATCATTTTTAAAGTATTAAAATGTATAAAAAGTCTGTGGGAGGAATGTTTCAAAGTTTATATATCAAAAACTAAAAGGACTAGTGTCCCACGTGGAAATGCTGAACATAGTAAAACATGGTACCTATAGCGCCATCATGTACTTAGTTATTATGTGTTTTATATTTTGGCTAATAACTCATGATCATGAGGTGTATCAAAACAATATTTGCAGAGTGAGTTCCTTGGATGAAGCTGATTCGACTGATATAGGCCACATCCATTTGTGCCCAGAAAATTTTCTGGTAATTTGGATTTTTTGTTAAACACATTTTTTGCTTCTTTTGGCACATATTTCATCTAATCTTCACCAAAGTTGATGCATACCATAATGAGATAACCCTGAACAAAACTTACAAGTTCATTTTCGGGTATCGGGTGTGGCCTGATGCACTTACGGGCCATAACTCTTCAATACTAAATTGGATTGCAACCAAATTTGGTAATGTTGTACATACAGTCACATTGTGTAACATTTCATTTAATTCTACCTAGAGGGGGGTACTAAAGTAACATCATAACATGATATTTCTGCAATTATGTTTTCTTTAGCAAAACTAGTGCGAGCCAACAGTTACATGTAATTTAACAACAGCCCTGTTCCTTGCTGGGCTCAGTGGCACATAATAGAAAAGAAACCAAGGAGGAAATAAAATCGGTTTACACTGTCTCTTCATCTGTTGTTGGCGTCAGATGAACAGTACAACACAGGAATAGCTCCAATGCCTCCAACGGTATCTATTAAAGGGCTGATTGCCCTTTAAGATTAGATATCTTTACCTGGCGCTAGCTGGAAAAAGCCCTGAAGCTAATGACACCTGAGACGAGCAGCACATTCTGTGGTGGTTCAAAGCCTCTGCTCAGTCAATACCTTCTGATGATAAACCAAGAAAATGGCTATTTATGTGAAGTAAAGTAAATTATTTATATCATTTAAATTATTTAGACTGAAGTTAAATTAAAACAACATTAGTCAGTAATTATAGCGTTAACAATGGTTATGTCAAAGTCTTGTCTTCATTGATTTTGTAAGATCAGTGAATAACAACATAAATGTCCTACAAAAGGCAAAATACCGAGTTAGATTATTCTCTTTCTCTTCATGGGTCATATCCAGATGGTTGGTTCTAGTAACAGTGTTGGACACTGATGTTCCAGTTCTGTCTTTCAAACAGTGAAAAAAATAATCACATTCTTGTTGAATCAATTAAAATGTATTCATTATCAAGAAACAAGCAACAACTTAGAGGTGTTCCCACAGTCATATGTCATATATATTTATTATTTTTAACAACCTGATTCCATATTTATGTTCCTGAAGATTCAGGTTTATGTAAAGAGAATAAAAATAATAAAATCAAAAAGATCTATGCACTGTGCTGTGTATTCATGTATTATTTGCACAGTAGATTTATTTTTAATATAAAATAATTTCAACTGTCTGCACTTCAAGGTGAACGAGGCAGCCTGTTCAGTGTACTGTAAAACGATAAGGTCTGCAATTCTGGCTGTTATTCATAGAGATAGTCACACCTAGAGCTCCTTCCTCACGGCACTGCATACCTGTAGAGGTTATGAGCGAGGTATCAATATCACCAGGTCAACATATTTTCATCTAATATTGACATCTCTCTTTGCTTTTTTGTCCTCTCTCTGTTTCTGTCTCTCTCTCTCGCTCTCTCTCTAAGCCTGGTGAGAATATTGTTGGGAGTCTTTATTGGTTGCAGCACTTGGGTTTCTCTCCTCATAGACTCAAATGTCACCGTCTCCCTGGTGTTTCTTTAAAATCGCCTGTTCCACCACTTGCTGTGGCGCCTGGCTATTATTACCCTCCTCTTAAAGAGTGACAGTCGGGTATACGGAGATATGACAGAAACCTCTGTGGACGGAGCTGTAGTGCTGTGTCAAGCCAATGCTCCCAGCCAATCAGACAACCATAGACAGACCACTTTTCTCTTTTTAGAGCACCTTTCTCTGACTTGTGTCATGCCTCGTCTCTGGTCTCTCCCTGACATGCCAGAGTCAGTCGGCAGAGCCCTGAAGCTCCGACCTGCCCCCGCACAGAGTGGAGCGGCTTGCTGATAGCTGGTTTATTCAAAGTTTATTAATATTAAATGTATTGCTTGTCCAAAGTGCACCAAATTTGACACTGCACTCCCTTGGGCCCCCAGCCATACACTCACCAAGTATGGAGTCAATCAGATGTTACAAACATACATATTTACATACATATATACATACAGAGATTCCTTTCTTTAGTAGAGAGACTAGTGCAGAACCCGTCCCCTAAATGCCTCAAATGTGGGCTATCAGTAGATGCTACAATTTAACAATGTTGTCTAAAGGTCTCACACACAGGCTATCAGTAGACATGATAATTTACCCATGTTCCCTAAATGCCTAACATACAGGCTACGATTTACTGATGCTCCCTAAACACCTCACACACAGAATATGTGGAGACTACAATGTTGAGTTGAGCTGAAGTTGATCGGATGAACTGTAGTGGTCATTCAAAATGTGCCTGAGACATCCTGAACTATGTTTTGAACATACATACAAAGTTCCTGCGTGTGAGGAACAGGAATAGAGCTTAACCATGGATGTATTATAAGAGCTGGATACCAGACCAAAAAATGGCGCCCATTCAATCCAATGAGAATTGCTTGGCTGGTGCATACCCCAAAAAAGTTCCACACTTCCAGGTTTGCTTCCACTGAATATGTGCAGTAGTGTTTCCCCCACTGGCCCCACCCGCGAGTTTCTGTTCGACCCACAGACTTTACATTGTGATGACACAGATTTTTAAATCGCTTTTCTTGGCTCAAGGAAAGTTTTACAAATATAAAACCTCCATGGCTGGAGGGGGATTTTTTTGCTGCAATATTGCGAGTGACCACTGGGAAAAATTGGCTGCACAGCTGAGTGACGGAGCCCTATCCAGCTCTCATAATACATCCATTAGCTTAACTCTAAACTTTTTCAATGCACTCTCTATGATAGTTCTTATCACTACGGATGTAATCCCATCTCTGACCACAATGTAGATTGCAATGGAAGAGTGGCGCTGTCTGTATTTCCGCTTGTTGAATCCACTTACAGAAGAAACAAATCAAGGTTGTAGAAGCAATGTTTTTTATGAGGCATTTTTATATATTTCTCAAGAACCGCTCATCCAAACAACTTCACACATCAACATTGCACTTCCTTGATTCCCCAGCAATCCACCTGCCAGGTATGAAGTAGATCAGGTGAATGTTCCTCGAGATACGTGAAGGACAAACATACATACATACGTTGAGACAGACGTTGCTTTATATAGAGAGATGAAACTTAGTGTCACACAAGTTCTCCATGAGAATGTGCACGACATACTGAATCATGTCACCAATAGCCAAACCTTGTAGTCATTAGTAAAACACCACCATGCTACTTATTAACTGCCATATCTCTTTAATGTAATGTTCCCAGGTAACCAAATTCAGCAAAGTTGTACAGATGGGGATGCTGAACAAGTCTGTACTATTTGATACCATTTTACCTGTAGGTGGTGCTAAAAGATTTTAAAAATTACAGCTGTAGCAGCAGCTTGCAGCAACAGCATATTTGCATTTTCTTCAGAAAAAAGACATTTTTTACAGAATATTTTTATTAAAAAAAATTAAATTAAAAATAAAAAAATGGAAGAAAAACAACTAAAATAGAAAATAAGTAAATACATAGATAAGTAGAACCCTTCACATACAGTTGAGAAGAATTTTATGAAGATATTGGATCACAGTGCCTCGCAGTGCAAACTTTATTTTCTCAAGATTCATAAATATCATTAGGTCTTGAGATGGTAAGTCATTTTAAATCGAGAATATGATTGTGAGGTGACCTCCAGATGACCAGCAGTGATGATTTGATCATTTCTCAGGGTAACATGAATTCATGTCAGCAGTAAGTTATCTTGTGAGCAGAGGTAATAAGGTAACAAAGACTATTTAAACCTCTAACTCATTTTATTCGTGCCTATCATACATTATATCCTGCTAATAGAGATGTAGGTATACTGTAGAGTGCCTGCGTAACCTTATACTAGCTGAATTAATGCTTGACATTTTCACTGGGGATTGTCTGGAAAAATGTTTTTTTTTCTCCCTTGTCAGCCATTAATGATTTTGCAATTGTGTAAATTACTAAATTGTATTTATTTATTTAAAAAAAAAACTGTCTGCAAGAGAGAAATGAGGCATTTCATGGTAGCTTTTAGTCTATCACTGATTATTAGCATGTAATGGGACCTTATTGTCAGAATAAATCAGAATAAGAATGATGAAAACTGATATAAAACTAAATGTACCTGATGTAATATGGTAAAATTTGCATGAAGACATACAATCAACTTTAGAGTTTCTAATAGAAGCTGATTTAAGCTGGTAAGGTTCAAGCACAATGATACAAGCACAAGGTGTAACAGTACAGTCTGAGTTGCCTCTTTTATTGGATGTATAATATGGCAGGAAATCATTTAATTTTTGGAGTTCGGCTCACTTTGTTCCCGAAACTTCATCACAATAGCAACCTCAGAAAAATTTTGATTTACTAAATCAACAGTATCATAAATGAGCACCTGACTGAAATATCTCAACAACTATTGGATGGATTTCTGTGAATTTTAGTTTAAACATTCATGGTTCTCAGATGGTAAATAATACTGACTTTGGTGATCCTAGACTTTTCATCTTGCACCATGAGGTTGATATTCTTGGTTCTGTGAATTATCTCCACAAATATTGGATCAATTGGCATGAAATTTAGTTCAGACATTCGTGTTCTCCAAAGGATGAAGTTGGGATCCCTTAACTTTTCCTTTAAAACCATTGTAAATCAAACTCAAACTTTAATCAAACTTTATCACATTTCATACAGGTTGGTGCTTCACAGATGATTGACAACCCAATGATAAGACAGAACCAATGTAAACACAACTGTTTGAGACTGATAAACAAAAAAATGAAAAATGTAATAAAAGCCAATGATAAAATTGTGTAAAATAAAAAGAAGATGAAATAGATGAAAACAATGACAAATAAAATTGATGAGAAAAAAATATAAATACATACATATACATATACAATAAAATAAGTGATTAAAATAACATAAATGATGCCCATAAATAATTCTAATCAAAAGCTAAAGGGGTAGCTTTTAAGTTAATGTAAGTTAAGTTAAAGATATCAACACTTCATCATCATCATCACCATTGGGTCCAATATTTTGGTTTATGATCAAATTCCCGCAAAACTAATGACATTCCCATCTGCCTCACTACCTGCTAAACATCAGCACGTTAGCATTTTCATTGTGAGCATGTTAGCCTGTTGACATTAGCGAGTACATGCAAAGCACTGCTGTACAGCCTTGCAGAGCCACTTCAGACTCTTATTCTTGTTGTAAAATCAGTGAAATCACAGCATGACAAGGTGGAAGATATATTAAGAGAGGTGATGTAATCCAGTAAAAAGACACCAAGTACACAACCTGTGACAGATGAGGTGGAAACACTGCCGTTCTAAAACATGAAATGCTATAAATTTCCTTGTCAGTTCAGAGGTATTCAACCTTCAACTGTTGAGTGCAGAGCAGTCTCTAAAGATATAGTGAAAAGCTTTATCTTCAAATGTCAGGGATTGACATTGACGTAATGTCATGTCGAAGGATGTGTGTGCATTTTATTTTTTTTACTTTGTGTTCAATCTATCATAACTATGGTATCTAATGGAAAACATTACAAAAGAACAGTCCCTGTCAAAAAAATAGACAGTAAAGCATCAACAGCTGTGACTCACCATTCCTGAACAGAAGTTCTGCCCACATGGTGTACCATGTGTGATGATGGTGATGATGACCTTAGTAACAATAATGAGTCCAAACTCCATTGTTGTCCATTTCACCACTGAGTTAGCTGCAGCTCTGAAAAACACATACACAGGACAGGCGGCTTTTACATCATCCAGTGCCACATTGAGCTAAATAAAGGCTGCAGGAAACAGCAAGTAGTCAGAATGTAGGAGGATTGATTCAATAAAAAAAGGAGGGTACTCACGTATACTCATCATTGTACTCAGTATATTGTGGCTTGAGTCCTCCTGTATCACACATCTTTAAATGTCAGCTGTCATTCATTTACTCCCAGACTGTCTTTTTTTGTGGATACTGAAGCCTATCTGAATGCTAAGATTTTATGCAAAAATGTTCTTTCTAAAAAAGCATTGTGTTCAATGAATGAAAGAAAAAATAGTGGGAACTTGTGTGCCAAGAACTTTCAGTTTTTGTGAAAAAAAAAAAAAAAAAATATATATATATATATATGTATATATATATATATATATATATATATATATATATATATATATGTGTGTGTGTGTGTGTGTGTGTGTGTGTAAGAGTTCATCAAATAAGTAATAATAAAGTGCTTCATTTTTTAATAATTCCTAAAAGCATGTACAGCAGGTCACTAAATAATCAATTCCAATTTCTCAGTCAGATCTGATCTTTTTGTTTTTATGTTTCACATTCATATTTGTAAATGAAGTGTGTGTCGGCTTAAGAAGCTAAGAAGATAAGTGTCCAACACATTTTAAACTTTCTTGTCTCTCCATTGACCATCGCTGTTGTTGGTCTCCTCCATGTTTATTTTTAAACATGGAGGCTGTGAGGTGCTCACACTGATTGATGACAACAGGCAATATGAACATGTGCAGAGAAGTGAGATGTAAAAAAAAAAAAACAACAGATAAATTTTGAACTGACTGTTCTGACAGTGATTGCATAGCCAGAGATCAGATATGATCTATGGCCACATATGCAAGTGGCTCAGATTTGATTTGATATGAAAAATATCAGGGCTGGTTTGCTCACACGTCTGTGAAAATATCAAATTTAAGTCACTTAGAGGCAAAAAATTGGATTTTGGCCACTGCATCATGTAATGTGAACATAGCCTCTTCTACGAGACAAACAAGACAGTAATCCAATTCCACACAGGTGTACAGCAGAACACACCCAAAAAGAGGAGCAAAGAGTTTGACTGTGACAAACAGGCAAGTGAGGGGAAAAATGGACTAAACCCTCCAGACTCTACAGTAGACTTAGAAATGGCAACCATAATCAAAATTATTAAAACGTCTCTCTCACACAGGCATGTTTTGTGATATTAAATCCCCTGACCATTTGTAGCAAATAGTTATTGAGGTAAATTTGGCAGAAAAGGCTCTTCTGTTTGAGGGAGCTCTCCCAAAGAATACAAGGATTCTGTTTAGAAAGCTAATCCCCCTAATATACATCAAATCTTCGTTAAAAATCAACAATATGAAATACCACACACCGTAAAGACGAGGTTGGGGTAGTGGAGGTAGCTGCAGCAGCAAACTGCCTGACAGTGTCAGGTTAAAATGTCTACGGTGTACACAAGTTGTTTTGGTCCACGCCTGAATAAAATTAATAAAAATATCCAGTAGTGTGTTCATCACTGTCTTTCATGTGATTTAATTTTTCTATGCATCTGTCTACAGTATAACACTTAAGCCTGCATTAATTGATTTTTGGCCACTTGGGGGCAGTGCAACAACCAGAGACACAACATTATTAAACTTAAATGGTGAATGTGTTGACAAGTCCAGCAGACATAGAGTAACATTAGTACAGAGTCATGTTCTTGGCCACTTGATGAATATTCAGTGTTCTTTTATCTATAAGTTGTAAAACCAAAACAATGAGCTGAAAGGTGCCAAAAAAGCTGCGTAAAACTGAGGGTAACTGCAGAGTTGAGTGATAATTCTCTGTGGGTTCGTCACTAAGAGCGACCCCTTTTACATTATACATAGTCCTTTGATCCACTGTTAATAGAAAAAGATTTATTGGTGCAGCTTTAATTTGACATGTAGCTGCTGATGCTTCTTCTGTTTTGTTCAAGAACATGTTTTTCTCTCCAGTGTAACGTTTTGAATTAATGGGAAACATTGTCCTCAGATTTAGAGCACATGACTGACAACTGTGAACTCACACCTTCTTAACAGATAATTATTCAACAACATCCCTTTACCTGCCCACACTTGCTGCCTGGACTTCTCAGGTTGTGACAGACAAATAGCTGCTTTCCTGTTTCTGTGGACTGAGATATCTCACCTGTTAGTGTCACAGCAGCAATTCCCTCTCCGATACCTTGGCAGCAGCTTGTCAGGCCAGCACAAGAAAATAAGGAATGAAGATCTTTAAGGCATACCAGTAGTCTTTAAGTATTTATATATCTGTAGGGGCATACCTTCAAAATAGACTTTTAAGATCTCATAAACCTCTTCATCTGCTTCTCAATATAACACAGTTATATTGTTCTACATAATTAATAATTTCACCTGGCTGAAAGTATGCTTCCCACAGGAAATTAATCTTGAGATTAGAAAATGTAACAGCAGCGGTGATGAAAAATTGTCTGGAGAAAAGCCGGGAGAGATGTGCGGGCTGCCATTTGCCATCCTGTTTAAAGCCTCACCACTTGACAGTAAACTGGAAGTGTGTTTGAGAACAAAAATGATTTTCAATGTCACTCTGGCATGGCCATTATTTTCCTGTCAGTGCCTGCTAACAGACTTGTATTTAGGGCCAATTGAGTTTGGAGGCTCATTATGCGAACTGGTCAACTGAAGTAATTCATCAATCATTGAGGGAGACAGACAGTCAATCAAAGTTCAAACTTTCATAACTTCTGACTTTGCTGTTTCTTGACAACACAATATGACGACCTCTGGCAGAATGAAAGATGATAAATTGATTTGCCTTTGAAAAGGAAACCCCTTCAGGACTCAAGTGTTTTCCTCAGTGTAAAGTGCAAAGCGATTACTAGAAAAGACTATCAAAAGCAAATTGATCTTTTCGCTTGACCAATGATTGCCACCACTCATGGTTTTATAATCTCAAAAAGATTTTAAGACATCACTCATTTTATGGCACAGCAAGTTCACAGTATTTTCATTGCGACCAGGAACCAGTTGCACCAGCTCTTTGTAAAATTCAAACTTAGTCTATTTATAAGTGCTTTTAAGAGATTTACATGTTACTAAATTAAAACAGGCTGTACCACACAAACTAGTTCTTACATAGAGATATCACTATAACTGCCAGGTTTAACTGTTGTTAGCTAACTGAACCAACAAAATAAAACTAACGTTAGCTTGCAAGAAATATAGAATACGGTCGACACAAATAACCAGACACTTTATAAAATGCTGTTTAATTATGTAAACTGGGAAGATTTTAAATTACATTTCACAATAATAATACAATATATCCCTTTCCTCCTCAGTCACTAATTTGGGTGTTAGGTTTGACCCTCAGCTGACTTTTGATGACCCTATAAGACATCTATGCAAAACCTCTTTCTACCATCTCAAAAAACATCTCTAAACTCTGTCCCTCTAACCCTGTCAGATGCAGAGAAACTTATTCACACCTTTATCTCCTCCAGACTGGGCTACTGCATTGTGCTCTTCACAGGGATCCCTGGCTGGAGCATCCAGAAGCTCCAGTACATTCAGCACAGCACTACCAGGATCCCGATGAGAGCGCAAAAACACGAACATATATCACTGATTCTGTTTTCATTGCACTGGCTCTCTGTCTCCTTCAGGACTGACTACAAAGTCCTGCTACTCATAAACAAATCCATCAACGAACATGCGCCTCCCTAGCTACAGGAACTGATTATACCACAAACCTCCACCCACATCCTCGGATCTGCCAGCAGCTTGCTCCTCCGGGCCCCCAGTACAAAGCGTTGCGCCATGGGGGATCGAGCCCTCTGCTCTGCTGCACCATGCTTGTGGAACAGCCTCCCTAACCATTTGATGGCAGCACAGACCCTTGTCTCTTTTAAAAAAGGCCTAAAAACCTTACTATTAAAATTACTATTTTCTCTATGTTGTATGTCCTATATTAATTATACTGTAGCACTTTGAGTTTCACTATGAATGAAAAGTGCAGTACAAATTAAATGTATTATTATTATATTTCAAATTACAAAATGTTATGCCAAAAATGTTAGCTACAGTAGTCTGCTAGGAATAATCAGATCTTCCCCAAACATGCAAACAAGCTATGACTACTACTAACTCTGAAAAACACATATTTCTTCATGCATGCATTTACAAAGAATTTGCAGTTAGTTTTAATATACAGACGGGTGACAAAGGAAAAACCAACAAAAAGTATCTTAGTAAGGTGTTGGGCCACCACGTGTTGCCAGAACAGCTTCAATGCACCTTTGCATTGATTCTTCAAGTCTTCGAATTCTGCTGAAGGGATGAACGCCATTCTTCCAAAAGATATTCCCTCATTTGGTGTTTTAATGATGGTGGAGGAGAGCGCTGTCTAACACGTTGGTCCAAAGTCTCCCATAGGTGTTTAATTGGGTTGAGATCTGGTGACTGCAAAGGCCATAGCATATGATTCACATCATTTCATACTGATCAAACCATTCAGTGACCCCTTGTGTCCTATGGATGGGGGAGTTGTCATCCTGGAAGAGACCAGTCTCATCAGGATAGAAATGTTTCATCATAGGATAAAGGTGACCACTCAACACTACAACAACTTTGTATTGATTTGCAGTGTCCCTTCCTTTTAAGGGGACAAGTGGACCCAAACCATGTCAGCAAAATGCCTTCCACAGCATAACAGAGCCAACAGATCCCCTCACTGTAGGGGTCAAGCATTCAGGCCTGTACCGTTCTTTTGGTGTACGCCACACAGGCACTCGCCCACTTGTCAAGAATATGATGAAGGATGACTCATGTCACCATATCACATTTTTTCCACATCTCTGTAGACCAGTACCTATGATTTTTGTACCGCTGAACTCTCAAATGTGCATTCATCTTTGTAATGAGGGGTTTATGCATTGCAACCTCACTATAATATCCCTCTCTATGTAATTGTCGACGGTCTGTTCTTGCTGACAAAGCCTGATCACATCCTGCATTGACATTCTCAGTCACCTGCGTGAGAGTTGCACTTCTGTTTTTCCTTACAAATCTCACTAATGCACAAACATCACAGTCATCAAATGTGCACCGGCGACCACAATTTCCGACCCTATTTACTTATGTCTTTCCCATAGATCTTTGGTCACCATTTCTATTGAATCACAAGCCAGCTGAAGTTCCTGCCATCTGTGCCCCAACAATAAACCTCTTTCAAAGTCATTTAGATCTTTTCCTGTTGCCATCTTGATGCAAAATCAGAATCAACTGGGCCTGTTCAGCATATTTATACATGCCACAGAGCATGATATCATGCAGTGCACCTGTGTGGAAGCATCTGCATTCATTATGTCTCTCCACTCATTTATCCAAGTTTTTCCTTTAATTTGTCACCTGTTCGTACATTTCCCCCCTAAAACTGTAATTATTGAAAGTTTTATTACAACTTGAGAGACTTGCTACATGCTGTAAAAACTGAGATTGCGGTTAATTAATACTCTCAATAAATATTAGCAACTTTAACTTAATAGAAGCGGCTTCAAGTAGTTTGAAACAGTGTTAAGTTGGATTCAACATATCTAAATAATGTATTAATTTAATTTTAAACTATTTTGTTCCAAAAAATCTAATAAGAATATATTGAGTAGAATTTAATTGAGTTTAATTTTGTGAGGAAAATCAAAGAATAACGTAAATTGATGAATTTGAAAGTAGGTTTTAATCATTTTGAACTTCCTAATACATGTGGCACCAAGTCCAGGCTTTCACATTTCATGGATTGCATTCCTCTTTCAATTTTTCTACAAATTAAGACTCGTCTTGCAATACTTGGCAAACAGTTTCTAACCAAGTAGTTTTGTAGCAGTTGAATATTGAGTTACTAAGAATATCAGGCATGTCAACATACATACATACAAACTGTACTATCAACATTACTGTATTATCAGCATTACAAACCACAGCTATTAACACTACATTTCCACCTGTTGTTTTCTTTTATTTCTTTGTTGCAGCAAACAAGTCAAGTCAAGATTATTATATAGTGCCAAACCACAACAGAAGTCATCTCAGGGCATTTTTCACATAGAGCAGGTTTAGACCGTACTCTTTCATTTACAGAGACCCAACATTCCCCCATGAGCGTGCACTTGGCGACAGCGGCAAGGAAAAACTCCCCTTTAACAGGAAGAAACCTCGAGCAGAACCGGGCTCTCAGTGGGCTGCCATCTGCCTTGACCGGTTGGGTTGAGTGAGATTAAATGCAGAGCAGCAAGACAGTTCACTGCTTATTTCCTGCTATGGAGCGAAGTCAGATCAATATCAATCACTCAGATCCATGAACCAGAATCCTCCGCACAGTAGGATTCTGGAGAGCTGCATGTGTCAAAGAGGTCACTGATCTCTTCCCCATTACGTCCTGTTACTGCAACTGGGATGTGTGGCAATGCTATGGTTGAGTGTGTGCTTCAAGGAGCACACTAAATTGTGATGTGACAGGAATGTAGAGGTGAATCAGAACAAAAAAACTTCATAATATATTAAAGGTAGAGGTACCATTGAGACAAGCAAGGCAAGATGTAAATATTAGTGGCATGACCTCATGAGGGCTGACAAGCTGTTGCTCCTGAAGAGGGAGACAAAGAGCCAGAGTCATTTGGGTAAACACTTTGGTTGCAAAGCAGCAAATCACTGTGAGAAAAACTGTGAAAGGAAAAAAATGAGCGTCTGGCAGAGAGGGCTAATGATCTGTGGTAGTTTTTTCTTGGCAATGGTGCCTGCTCTGTGGAATAAAACTGTTGTGTGTGTGTACGTGTGTATTTGTGAAGACAGAAAAATTGTCTTTGCACAAACTGCAACAGAAACACCAGTATGACTGTTGACACCACTGCTTCTGCTCTGGCCCCAAAAACCACATCAGATCACTCGGAGGACCCCGTGAAACTGAGCCAATGATGTGTAATGGAGCAACTGGACTCAACTGAAAGATCTCTCAGCTCAGAAGATTGCAGCATATGTGTATGAACTGGCTGGTGATTCAAATTTGGGCGTCACATGCAAAACGTTTTCCTTGTCTTGTGGAGATGGAAATTGCCTTGTGGTCTTCCCCCTTGATGGCCTTGTGATAAATATAAAATAACAAAAATTTAAATGAAAGTCATATTATTCTGGGTGGCCTGACCTTGGGACTGGCAAAATGAAGAATATACTGTAAAGCTGCACAATGATGAAAAGAAGCCTCAGCCAAAACAGTTTGAGTCCATTTCCAGCTTGTGAGCCCCCCGAGCCGTTGTCACACTGAAAGCAGTGAAAATGAAAGGTACAGCTGCTGAAATCTAAACCTGCAGTTGTTGCTCTTTTTTCTTTTCATTCTTTCTTTCTTTCTTTCTCAAATATCAAGATGAAGAATGACGACAGCGGCTTAACACACCAAATTGTCAGCTGAGGGTTGGAGGGGAAAATAATTGTCAGCGGTGGAAAGAGGGGAAAGGCAGAGACGGTCAGACACAAAGAGGCCTTTCTACCAGCGAGCGGGACTGCCTCACGTCACAACTCGGGCAGGAAACCACACCAGCACCACTACCTTGCCCCTGGGACTGAGTGTGTGTGTGTGTGTGAGAGAGAGGGAGAAAGAGGTGGGGAAATAGTCGGGGGAAGGAGGGAAAAGAAAGGGGTCTGGGACATTTAATGAAACCCAATATCCTGCCTCTGGTCTAAAAATAAATTGTGCAATGAGCCCATAAACACAACGTAGTATGTGTGTGCTTGCATATGTGTATGTATGACGTATAGACTCAGTGGTGCAGAGGAGAAGTGTGAGAGAGCTGTATTTATTTCCCAGGTTTATTTGAGCTGAAAATCAATATTGTATCCCTCCACTGCCTCTACTGCCCCATTATAGCACGCACACGCACACACAACAAGGTGAGGTAGCATCCAGTGGTGCACAACTGCATGTAAAGGGGTAACGTCAATTTGATTACGGAAACTGTACAGACCATCGACTCTCCGCTGTACAGGCAATTAACTGGTAGACTGGATGCAAACAGTTAAATGGTGAAATGAAACTTTAGAGCTGCATATTTTCCTCAGTGTTATTCTAAGAGTGTGTGCACATGCGTGTGAACTCTGATAATTACTAACTACTCACGGAAAAGTATGTCTCCATAATGTTTTTTTTTTTTTCTCTGCTGGAGTTTTTATGCAACGAGGCAAAAGGTGTCACATGACTGGAATGAAATTAGGCTAAATGAAGTCACTTGCTACAGCAAATATGATAAATGTGGAAAAAATCATGTTGCAGGAAACTAATGGCAGCTCATTTAACGTGATCGGAGTACATACTGGCACAGAGGATGTCACAAAGGACTTGAAATTAACAGTAAACTTTATACACTTGCAATATGTTACAACATTCAACATGAAAAACAACATTTTATTGTAGCAGTTCATTCAATTTCATCATCACGATAAGGCTCCACCTCTCAGTCATTATCCAATGGTTTCACTGGGATTTGTCTGCAGATTTTTCTCCATCGTACAATTGGCGTCTTAGCTAAAGACAATTTAAACCACCTTAAGGTGCAGTCACATCATATTCTCGTTATACAAATATTTGCTTTGTTTCCCTTTGTTTCCTTCTATTGAAGCCTATCCGACAGACAAATTTCAACGTGTCAAATCGGCTCATCTTTATTCAACTTTGACTGGGCGGTTGTCAGCCAATAGAAACACTGCTGCACTGTGTTTGGAAATGGAGAAGTTATTATTCTAATGTGTTTCATCAACATTTTAAGAACATTAACACACTACCAGGCTACAAGCTGTAGTATCACTCTTACATACTGTTTAAAGTCCGCTATGATCAATATCTATTTACAGTATTAGCCACATCAGAAACATGGCATCACATCCTTTTTTGGAGCCCAGTGCGAGGAAATTTCATGGAACGGAAACGTCCTGTGACCGCACCTTTACCTGTTTAATTTTGTCATTGTTGATTGCAATCTCTGCTATGGCTATAGATCTATCTAAATATCAAATGAAGTTTCTCCATTATAGTTAGCCTGTGTTGTTTTAATTATTTTTCAGGAAGAAAAAATAAAAGGATTGTTTCAACCAAGTTCCAAAAAAAAAAACATATTTCCCACTTGTGGTATTTGACCATGCTAATACTTTTGGTTTTATTTGTCTAGATTTTCAGATATCCGTCGCTGATATCCGTATGCCTCAACCCCATTACAATTGTGGTGAATTGTTTGTAATGCTCAAAGCATTACTTTATTTATTTAACTTTTAAAAATTCAACAGCAACATTTCTTTCCAGAATCAGTGTCCCTCTTACATTTGACAATCCGCAGATCTTGCTGTTATCAGTTTTCATAGGAACTCAAGAAGTTCAAAGTCCACCCCTGGGTTTGACAGGAGTTGGGTAATCATGTTTTTTAAAAAAAAATTATTTACAGGGTTCAGTTGTCTCTGTAGTCTGTAATCTTATGTACTAAGATTACGTATTGGATGCGGGCTAGCGTTGGAGTGTCTAAACTGTCCTCCACGCTGTCTGCCTGCTGGCTGTGAACTTGTCATGCTCCTCACGAGAGATTCTCCTCATAAAAAAGTAAAAGGAGGTACCGGTGTTTAGTTTGGCTGCACAGTAAAGAAAACAGCCAGACATACGTTGTATTTACGTCATTTAGGACAGAAGGTAGAGATGAGAGAGATTATTGCTTGCATTTTATACTTTGAAGCTCTCAAGATATATGTACAGTTTGTTCACACACATACATGCACACACACAGACAGAGAGCACAGCTATGGACATAAATCACACCAACAAAAGAAAGAATAACACTTTGTCAGTTACAATGTATTTAACCTCAGATCACACACAACAGCAGATCCCTTCTGGGCACCCTTGAAGGAGGCAGGTAACCTCCACATCACTTTTTGCTGCTATCAAACTGTCACACAGCACTGAATACATGCATGTTTGTTGTCTGCATGTTTGCATGCGTGTGTGTGTGGGAGCAGAGCATGCCAAGCCACCTGGAGCAGGGCAGGTATTATTAGTGATGGTGCCAAGAGACACTTAAAATGCAGCCATTCTGTCTAGTACAAACACGCCTGTCTGGGCACAGATCAGACATGTGTGTCTGTCTGTGTGTGTATGTGTGTGTGTGTGTGTGTGTGTGTGTGTGTGTGTGTGTGTGTGTGTGTGAGATTGCACCTTTTGTGGAAGCTTGACAAAGCCTGAGCATTACACTCCTCCCTTTAATAAAAAAAAGGATGTTCGAGTTCAACCAACATTGTACGTCAGGGCCGGCCCTAGCACATTTGGTGCCTTAGGCAAGCTTCATTCCCAGCTCCCCGCCCACCAAAAAATGAAATAGATAAATAAATGAATACATGTGCAGCAATGGCTCTAAAGACACAAACATGCCTCTCGTTTACTACAATATTTACTAAAAGAAATCTAATTACAATTACGATATGATATCATATAATCTATATATGTCTATCAGATGTGAAGGCCAGTCAGCAGTATCAGCTGAAAGTGGCTCATCTGTCTCAGCAGCAGCAGGTGTGTGCAGCTCTAAAGGCTGAGCAGAGGAGGCTGTATGTGGTGCTTCCACAGGGCAGATAATACACTTATTACACTTATTCTTACCTCATGTCCACACAAGCTTCACACATGAACACTGGTCATAATACAAACTTTTATAAGGAATTTACTTGAATCAACTGATAAAGACAAATTTATGGTGTGTGTAGACAATTACAGTTGTACAAATGAGGTGGCTATTAAACAAGATGACATTTAAAGTTGTGCATATGTCTGTTTTCATGTATTCACACACCTGGGAAAAGTGACAAGGTGGAACCTGTGTTCAGTGTTGTGCTCTCATCATCAGAAGATGTAGCCAACTGTTGACTGAAACTGTTGTTTCTTCAAGTAGTTCTATAGATATAAAGAGGAAACAGGAAGTTCATTGATTAGATTGTATACACCATTACATGTAGTATTTACATTAGATTATTTATTATCTGGAATGTCTAAATTGACATGTTACACTCACTCACCTGAAGAAAAAGGCACATCTATGGACATACTTGGGCCTTCACCAGTTCCGACAGATTTGTAAATATTTTAAAAGTGCATCTGACATTATATGAAAGACAATGTGGTTAGCTAATGTTGCCGAGCTCATGCTAGCTAGCTAACCTAGTGGGTTAATGTTAGCTAACGCTTTCCAATATAGTTTAGCTAGTGATTGCAGCTAATGTTAGCTAGCCAGCTAACCACATTAGGAGCTAGCTAGCTACATAACAAAACTTCACAAACGACTTACCTTTATGTTTTGCACACTTCTCTTCTTTTTTTGTTTTTCTGACCCACGCCCCTGATGGCTTTTTTCTTTTCTTTTTGCTTGAAACACGCTCCTTCGGCTCTTCCAGTCCCCACACGTTTTGTTTTAATTGCTGTTTTTTATGTGTGGACGTCACGATTGCTACTCAATTTCGTTGTACACAGTGCAATAACAACAAAAGAATTCTCTTTTGTTCTACTCCACTTGCTCAAACCTGAGCATTCGTTTGAAGTGATGAGTTGTAAACAACGGGCTACCTTGACATTAATTATTAATTAACGTTGCATATTGTGCAAATCCCCGTAAAAAATAAACTGTAGCAATACTCAGGCGCCACACAGGACGCCAGTGCATTTGACAATGGCATTTGATTTGATACAGCATGTTAACCACAGCTCCTTTGGTGCATAAGAAAATTGGCTTGTTATATCGCGTCCCCCAGTAAATCATCGTCTAGGTCGCCTATAGCTAGTACTGGGCTTGTTGTGTTTTATGTTTTTGACCATTAAAATTAGAAATGCAAACAGAGAGGCCAGTTGAGTCACCTTCAGTATTTTTATAATTGATCATCAGTCAGCAGGAGTAGACATTTGTTTAGAGGCGGTGAAAGTAATTACTCCACTACTTTCTACCTTTTCTTCTCTAAACGCCAACCTAAGTGTTGCAGAAAAATGTACATGGCTGATGAAAGCAAAAGGTGATGAAACACAAAATGACACTTAATTGCTTCAGGTGTCTTAACTTTCGTGGCTCATACCAGTCACCTGAACTTCTTTTCACTTGTACTGCTGTGAACAATAAGTACGTACTTGCTGGTGTAATAATTTGCTTCATTAAATGCACCCGTTTGCCTCTGTTGGCTGTGTTTGTTAATTTCTTAAGTTGCGGGAATGCTGAAAGGTCTGTGTGTGTTGAAATTTGTTAAATTTTTCCATCTGCTGTGTAATCCATCAGGGTGGTCTTGATGATTGCCTTATTTGTTTAGTTGCCATCAACTTGATACACTGTTTTATTTTTCATCACACAATGTACTGAACGTGTTGTACTCTCAGTGCAGACAGGCTGTGGTGTCAACTTTCAGGTAACACTGACACTAAGGACAGATCTAAAGATTTTTTTTTCATCTTTTCTGTCAGCTTGAGGGAGGGACAGGGTTGTTCATGAGTATCAAGTGTCTGAGATACCGGTGACATGTTTTATTGTGATTTGATCAACAGTGCAGCAGTTTTTATGTTACAATTACTTTTCCTTTTTTTTAAAATTAGATTTATTTTCAGAAAAATATGAAAGTATAATATAAAATATAATATTTTACATTATATTGTTAAAATATTAAAATATAATATTTTACATTATATTGTTAAAATATTAAAATACAAAATATAATATTTTCATTAAATAATATTTAATGTCAAATATTAAAGTTTAAAAGTTATTTTCCAACCCTTTTACTTCTTTAAAGAAAAGTTTTTAAAGGAAGTTATTTTAAATTCCCACTCAATTAATTTAGTGAAAAATACAGCAATTTCTGCAATATTACTGAGCATTGTAGATTATCATAGATGCGCTTCACACATGATTATTTGAGTATCTGAAAAATACATAACATTACAATTTTTTTTACAAGTTTTTAAAAATAATTTATTACATTTTTTCCAGTGATTGATGATGTGTCCCTGTATGAACTTTGTAGGCACATTTTTAAAAATAACTTTTAAATAAAGATTTAAAAAACTATATATTTTATAATAATGTTCTATATCTGTTTTTTTAATTTATTTTAATTTACATAGTAATTAATATAAGTAGAGCAAATCTAAGTTAATCTAATTATACAGTAGTTGTATATAGTATTATATACTGTAATGTGTACAGTATTTATCAGTATGTCAATAATAAAAAGGTCATGTCTTATTTTTATTTATTTAAAGGTTGTTTTTTCAAAATCACCATTTAAATAGCAGATGTTTGTCAGCTAATTGCCCGGACACAAGTTTAAAATTACATTAATTTTGGCTTTTAATCATCTACAAAATGCACTGTGCGAAGAAAATGCCAGAAAATTCAACATTTTCAGGGTGACAGTCAGTTGTGCTCCAGTTGTAATCAGAGTGTGTCTTGAGTTCTGAACTTTACATAGCGAGACCACATTAGGTTGATTTGTACATCGTCGTCTTGTGTAAGAAACTGCCCAGAGGTCTTAGATAACACCACTTCTTGGGGATGAATATTGATTTTAGGCCCAGTAAAGTATTTTATGACAGATGGTGTTTCTGTGTAGTTGCCAGTGTTTAGAGAGACGGCTTTTCTTTTTCAAGCCATGTTTGTCATGTAATCGGACAAACTGAGGCACAGATACAAAAAAAGTCACTCGCTGTAACATGTGATACATAAATGTTGGTGATTGTTGGACAATTTTCAAAAAAAGTAACATACTTGCTATGGATTTATAAGCTGTTTTTTTAAAAAATGTATTATAATATTGTATATTATTTATCATTACAGTCTCTTTTTCATCGTACTGCGCAGGCCTGGATCTCTGTTCTCTCTCTCTTAGGGCCTGACCTGGCACATTCAGTGCCCTAGGCAAACTTCACCTGCCCTGACATTTGAATCATTTTCATTTGTTAAATGTAGCTAAGCTATTATTAAGTTATTAGGTATATGCTTTTTGACGTATTTGGACTAGGGGTGGAGATGTTTACACTTTTTTGTAAATGATTACATGTCCATTTTTCTCCAATATGAGTAATATCTTTAATTGTAGGACCATATCTGCGAATGCTTAGCAACAGTTATTGTTTTTCTTTATCCATTCTTTTTGTTCATATGTGCACAAGTTGACTATTTAATAAAACAGTATAGTGTAGTTTTTTTCTCTGAACGATTATAAATTCAGTGAGTACACATGTATTTGTGTAAATGTTCCCAATCCTAATTTGGACAGCCTGCCCTGACACTTTTTTCATTCAAACCCAAAATAAACACACATGCACCTTTTGCATACACTGGTTAGGTAGCGTTTCCAGCTGAGCTAACGCCAACCTTATTCCACACACACTGGCTATAGCTCACTACACTACAGCAAAACTAGTCTAGTGTTGTTTACTCAAATTTAAATTTCATGACACATTGAAAATGATGCAAATTACTGTATAGCTGAATTTGCGTCTTATATATTTTGCTCCAAATAGCCTGATGATGGTTTTGTTGTTGGCTAACATCACACTCTCCCAATCCCAGCACTGGCTCCCTTATGTTAGCTAACTAGCAAGATTGCATGACGCTAGCATGATTGATCAATTCACTAAAATTGACAAATTGCAAAGTTAACAATCAAAATTGCATACAAATACCACATATCCACATACACATACACTTCACTTTTTTCTTCTTGGTGCAATTAGACGGCTCCCACCTAATTGCCCCCCCCCCCGCTCATACACACACACACACACAGACACTAAAGATAGGGAGTCCAAATAAAGATTACAACAACATGATGTCAGAGCAGTTCATCCAAATTATAATTAATATAATATTTTTTCTTGTTTACACTTAGTGGTATCCAGCTATGTTGATTATTTTGTTTTTAATTGCCCAGAATGTGAGAAATTTGTCACTAAATACCTCATCTGTACAATGCAAGTGTAAGGATTTTTTGTATTGATGAAAGCCTTGATAAATTACAAACTCTCTATTAATGAAAAACATTTGCAAACAACTCTCACTATTAATACTATACTTTTTATTCAGTAGAAAACTGTTCTCAACAACATTTAACTAGGAAAAGTTTCTAGGAAAAGACACACTGCTGTTGAATTTTGAGCAGAGTACCACAGACAAAATGCCCTTTCTGGATGGTGGCAGTCTCAGTGGTGCATATCTTAAAATCTGAGTGAATAAACCTGAATCTGCATGCATGGATAAGTTCACTAGAAGAGATGAATTTAGATAAATTGAGTCTCTGCCATATTCTCATGTGAAGAAAATAACGAAATTCAACCAGACAGCAGCAATACTACATGAATGGAACAAGTCTGGCGTATGTGTGTGTGTGTGTGTGTGTGTGTGTGTGTGTGTGTGTGTGTGTGTGTGTGTGTGTGTGCAGGGTTTTCAGTAAAATTAATGTTTTGTTTTTGCTCTGCGGTTCACATACAGTCACTGAGGCGTCATTCCACAGAAAGTGCCCCTGAATGACTTTTCCTTTTTCCAATATCTTTAAACTCAGACATTTGCTGTAATTTTAAGGTTTCTTATAATATTATGAATCAACTAAACTAGCACCAGGGCGCAGTCAAATAAAAATACTTTGAAGACCAGACACAAATCATATTAATAGACCAAAGCTGACACAGGACTAGTAGGAGAAGCACAAAATATATACTGTATTGTACTCTACTGTATGTAAAAGGAGTTTACACGACAAACAAAAACTCCAACAGAGCGCTGTTCAGTGAAGTATGTGTGTGAAAGTGTTAACAGCCAGTCAGCTTATAAACACTCAATCTTTATTGTTCTGGCGGACCTGCAGAAACATAAACAAAAGGGCGAAGACATAAACTTATCACTATGAAATATTAGAGAAAACACGCTGAATCAGCTTATACTAAATGAAAGTCATGCTATTAAGTGACCAATCTAATAATCAATTTGTGATGATTTGAAAGCTTTTAAACTGCCCCCCCCCCCCCCCCCCCCTTTCTCCACACAACTGGAATTCAGAGCAAAGAAAACTCCTTTTGCTATCATTTTTAATACAACTTTTTAATAACTCCTTGAAGAAAGAAATAAGAAAGAAAGAAATTTCCATTCCCATGTCATTAGCCATCCACGAGGGCCTGTTCAGTCAGAACCACACGAG
This sequence comes from Thunnus albacares, assembly GCF_914725855.1. NCBI lineage: Eukaryota > Metazoa > Chordata > Actinopteri > Scombriformes > Scombridae > Thunnus > Thunnus albacares. The sequence goes on along the minus strand of NC_058117.1, from coordinate 19,376,516 downwards.
CTGTCATTATCTGTGTAAGTGGCTGTAGCTGCCATTATTTCAGGTGCCAAAAAGGTGTATGAAGCACAGTCAAAAACCCCTATTAAAATAACTTTAATCAAAAGAATATCAGCTGCCACAGAAAGCTAACATTAATTGCCTGAAAAATCTTGTGCAGCTAGCAGACACATGCAAACCAAATGATGAGGGAGTTGGAAGAGATGGTTTAATATGTGCAGCGGCTGGAGGGCAGACGATCCCTCGCCTTGCCTTGAGTATCCCTTCTATTGTCTTCTACTTTTCTCCTCACTCCCTGTAGCTGTTCTTTTTTTCTCTCATTCATTCCCATCCCATGTTTTCCAAATATCATCTGTTTAGTCCTCTATTTGGAGACACTGGAAAACAATTAACCTCCTTAAAAATTTTGGGAGGCTGAGTCTGTAAATGTGAGTTTACAAAACAGGTCAGTTCTTATAAACTGGATGCATTTTTTTCAATCCGTCCTCAATATCCTTTTCCTGCTTATTTTCTCTTCCTCTGTCCGTCTCCATCTCTTCTTCTTCTCCCTTTCTCTTTCCGTCTCCTCCTTCCTTCGCCCCATTAGAGACAAAAGGAAGCCATCAACCCATCGATCACGCTAACCTCCTGCGTGACCTTTTGCCAAATGACGCCCCCAGAAAATCAGGTCTTCTCCATGCTGCTCTTTGTTTGCTCTCTTCCTGTGTTTCTCACTGAAGCATTGTGGTACTCTCAACAAGTGGCTCATTTAGCCTGCATGCAGCAACAGCAGTTCGACGTGTTGAAACATACATCCTACTCTAAATGGAGGTCTGGTCGCAATCAAATGCAAATGTGAGTTTTCTGTACACTCTCTGGATATCAAATTCTTAAATCTAAGGAGCAGGAAAAATTTAATTATTCCCTTAATGTGGAAAAAACAAAAATAAGATTCCAGTTAAATACCTGGCTCTCATTTTTATCCCTGCAGGGTGGAATTTAACAGATGAAAGCTCCTCAACCGTGATGACTGCTCTCATATCGCTGAAAATATTTATAGTTTTGGTGGTAATGGCTGTGTTTATTTTAACTTTCTGCCTGTAAATCCATTTTTATTTTGCGAGTCACAATAAAGGAAGAGTGTGCGCAGGAGAAGAGGATGGGCAGTGCTGATGAAAGCAGGAGAAAATGAAGAGGTGAAAAACAGGAGAGGAAATGCAAGGGGAAGGAAAGGTTGAAACAGGCGGGCAGGGAGAGGCAGAAGAAATAGAGAAAAGAGGGCCAAGCCAAACTGTTAATTTCCCTTAAAAGAAAAACAATATGAGTCAGTGGTTCTGGTATTTTTTTTTTTTTTTTCAATTTCAGTAAGCCGAGCAGGAATGCAGTGGCAAACTGGGTTTACTCCCTTTTTTAGTTGGGAAAGTCAAGCTTATTTTGCATCTTTGTCTGTTTTGCATGAACTGTTATGACCTTTTAGTTACACATCAAATAAGAAAATGAATCCAGTTTCAGAAATGTTAATAATTTGCAGCTGTCTCAGATAGATACCTAATTATTAATTTGTACATTATTAGATAGAAATCACAATATCCTGTGCAAATTTACCCAACACATTTATCTTACATGTCTTCTCAAAATGTTCTAGATTCATTTTTTTTTTTTTTTACTGAAGGTGAAGCAGAAATCCGTTGGAAAAGCAAATATTCGTTGGAAAGAGATATTTCCCCACAGAGGGAGGTTGTGACTCATTCACCTTGAAGAAGAACATAGCTGGTGGCTGAGTCACCGGGGTCACACCCTTACACACACCCACCAGTCACTCAACCGGTTCTCTGTCTGTCTCTGTCTCAGTGTCTCCCTCTCTCACACACATATGCACACACTTACACACTTAGACAGACAAATTAATTTGAATCTTTGCTAAGCATGCAGCGGCGTTTTCAAATAATTTGCATGAGTGAATATTTTACTACCAAAACCTTCCATAGAAACATACTGTACATTAAGGTATACAGTATAAAAGCAAAAGACAAATCCTGAGTGAGTTCAGTACCAAGAGAAAAGTGGATACGACTCTTGAATGTCAAGTTGTAAAGTGGGAAGGTAGCGGTATGAAGTGGATAGTGAATTTCAAGAGTCCATTTGTACGCATTTGCACTGGCTGTTACGTGGAAGTCCTGAAAATCAAATGTCAAGTTTTGTCCTTGTATCGGTGTATTTTTGCTTCCTCTGTGCTTTTGTTGAATAAAAATGAGAAAAGTTAACTCAACCCATTAAGTAAATGTACTAAAAGTAAATTTACAAAGTTTATTGAGTTGACCTTTTACATATTTACAAATTAGCAGTTAAAAAGCTAAAATAATTAGTTTCATATTCATTTAAAGGACTAGTCCAACGTTTTGGGAGCTATGCTTCATGCACTTATATCTGTCCATTGTAAAATGAGATTTATGCTTGTAGATCACCATATTTTGAATATTATTATTATTATTTCATTATTATTATTATTATCATGTTTATTGGGATGATTTACATGGTTTGGTTAATGGTATTTACATATACAGTATATATTTCATATTCTATTTCTTATTTCGGATTGGAACAACAACACTGCGTACTTTCCCTGTAGTGTTTGTAATTGCTGGGATTTGTTGAGTGATACGCCATAAAACATTAAAGTGTTGTATCATGTTCGTTCTGTTGTCTTGCTCTTGCTGCAGCAGACATTATAGTAGACAAGTTCGACCGAAGAAAACATCCCTGTGCTTACTTCACCCATAACCTGAAAGCAGTGTTAGAATGTACTAACTACATTTACTCAAGTACTTTCATAAAATTTTGAGGTAGTTGTACTTAACTTGAGTATTTCCATTTTATTCTACTTTGTAGTTCTAGTCCTCTACATTTCATGGGGAAATATTGTACTTTTCCCTCCATTACATTTATTTCACAACTGTTCTTATGAGCTATGTTTAAGATCAATATTTTACACATAAATTGATCAGTTTATTAAATATGTATCGTTATAGATTAGACTATCCAATGGTATAACTTGTTAAAATTAGTTCTACCTTGATACTATTAAAACATATGTCAAATAATAAGATTGATTAATATGATTTAATATTTCAGTAATATATATAATAAATGTAACACTCTAAATGTGACAATTTTGCATGACGAGTACTTTTGGTACTTTAAAGGTGCAATGTGTAAGAATTGGCAAGCTGATCCAAACAAATAGGGGGCAGCGTACCCCACCTCCACCCCCCTTCCCCTAAAAACATCACCCCACCATCATTATCGCTCATTGATTATAGCGAGAAACTTACTGTTTACATTAGAGCAACGCAGATTAGAGCCAGCAGTAAATTACAATAAAGCTGCACAGATCAGAAAGCGGTTGCACCACGGAGATAAGCTACAACATGACTCTAAGTGACTACTAAATAGTTACACACATGCCTCTAGGGTATGTGTAATTCATAAAATGTCAGAGAGCTCACAAACAGTAAAACAGCATGTTTTTCTGCTACACAGCACAGCATTTTTCCATTAATTGCTGCCATTTTACAACACAATAATCCAGCAGAGACCTAATTTGTCAATATGACATTTCAATATCGATCTAGCTTACTACAATGTGCTATAATGCCAAATGGCTCATGCCAGCTGTCACATAGTGCAGTGCAGTTCATCAGATGATGCCACTGCTGCTGCAGATGCTGGCTGCGAGGCCAAATAGGCGTTATTTGGATGAATTGACAACATATTGGGAATCTACATGGTTACTTTCTTGCCTGAAAAAATATTAAAACATGATAAAGTGACATATTGACAGTCCTACAGCAAAACCTACAGCAGCTTTTTTTTTTTTTTTTTTTACCTTTATTGAGCATGTTAGCTCCTGTGGCATTTTTGCCTTTATGAGACATTATTATTATTATTGCTGCTGGTTGCTCTAGGCAATGCTACTTCTTTTTCCTCTCATGTTGGACTGAGGGCAGACTGGACGGTACATTGACCCAGTATCACCCCAGAGGTACAAAGTGGTATTACACAACAGTACGGGCCGGACATGGCCGGGGCTAGCTGGTTAGCATGCTAACTTCAGTAGATATCTCTGCAACACAATACATAGATGTCTTTGACATAAAGTCAAAACTGTTATTTCTTCACTTTCTGTTGATAATTGTAGTTAATTTTTGATTTTTAAAACTAAAATTCTGGCCAAATCTTACACATTGTACATTAAAGTAAATTCTGCAGCCAATTTTTGTGTACTTTTACTACAGTAACGCTTGGAATGCAGGACTTTTACTTATAATGGTGTATTTTTGTCATTGTGGTATTGCTACTTTTTAAGTCAGAGATCTCAGCACTTCTTCCACCACTGCCCAAAAGCAGTTTTAATGAAGTAACAAACAAATTAGTGGTTAATGCTAAGACTGACTAGTTTTACAGCCAGCAGCCAGTTACCATAGCGTAGCATAAAAACGGGTACAGCTTTGTTTTTTGTACAGATTAAGCAAACAAGATATAACATGTTCATTTGCAAGCTTTAGAGGAGCTGGTAGGCAGATTTTGTTACCTTTGGGCAGAGCTAGGCTAGCTGTTTCCCCCCATTTCCTGTCTTTATGCTAAGCTAAGCTTACCAGCTGCTGACTGTAGCTTCACATCTACTGCAGACATGAAAGTATCATGTATCAATCATGTCATGTATCAATCTTCTAACTCTTGGCAAAAATACAAATAACAGTATTTCCTAAAATGGAACAAACAAACTATTCCTTTTCCATATTTCCTTTTTAAATTTGAATGATTTGCACATATGAACCAGGCAGCACTGCTGTTGTTGTGAGCTGTCGTACCAGTAAAGCTGCTAAGAAGATTCAGTTCCCCTTGAAAGTGAGAAACAAACGTTCCCCTGTAGGCTTGAGAGGTGGCTGAAAACCATTTACAATTTTCTACTTCATAAAAAACTGCTGCTAGCATAGATTCATATCATTTACAATGGATCCCAAAGAAAAAAGAAAAAAAGGAAAATGTATCAAAATGTTCCCAATCCACTATTCATTCATATGCTCATCGTGGTTGGGTCTAGACCTTTGAATCCGCCCACTCCACCGAGTTGACTGATTCTAGTCTGGCATCATGACATGAAACAGCAGTTTCTCGGTTATTTATCCAATGAGTGCCATGGGGAGATGAACGATTAGCCAATCAGCGCCATGGGTGGGACTAATGCTGTTGTCAAGCTGTTGTCAAGTGTTATCAAGCTGTGCGCCAGAGCTATTGCCTACGTCCAGACCTTTGAATCCACCCACTCTAACAAGTTGACAATTCTGTCTGATATCAGGCATTCACTGTGGTGTATGATACCACAATATTGCCAATTACACTATTTCCAGCAGTGACGGGGAGAACAATAGCACAATATGAAAGCTACATCTTTAGGAAACTATGGCTGAACCCACTAAGAATACAAAATGGAATATGCAGGAAAAGATGCAGTTGTCTCCATTTTATTCCATTATTACTGCCTTTGTGAGGTAGAAAAATACAAACAACACTTTTAAAGGGTGGTCAGTCTCTACTAAAAAGACAGTGCAGTGTCATTTTACTGAAGGTTAAGAGTAACAGTGATAATTGAATATCATTGCACCTTTGTGTAAAACTGCATTTCAAATTTATGTCACATTTCCTGCATTATATGCTTCCTGCAGCTTTCATCTCCATGCATTAACATCTCAATACAAAACCTTCGACACTGTTCGTGATCAATATGAATCACTTTGCCAGGGTTCACACACTGCAAGAGCTTCTGTCTGAGCTCCGTTGTAAACCAAAGGAGTCTTGATAATCAGCAGATTTTCAGGTTTCAGCATGTTGAGACACACATTAACCTTGAAAGGCACACTGATTTTTACTGAATGTCAGTGATGACATCACAGAGAGGAAATACTTTGCAGGGTAATATCAAATATCTGATGAAATCAAAGTCTGATTCTGCAGCGTATACTCACAACAACACCTTTTGATTTTGATCTTACAAAATACCTTTCAGTGCACATATTTCTTGGCTCCTTCAAAGCAGGTGATATTTTTTGAAAACATATCACACATCTCTTGTGCTGCTGTGTTTGCCTTCGCCTGTGAGACTTCGTTCTGACCTGTCAAAACTGCCAAGTATGAGCAGGAAAATAAAACAAAAAATGTAAAATATTGGCAGATATCGATGTGTTTTTGTGAGTTATTTGACATAAATGTTGGATTGTTCAATGCACTGCTCTCTCAGTTCTGCTGATACTATGTATCAGTTCCTTTACACAGTCAAAATATTACAAAATTTATTAAAAATGTAAAATCTATCTAAAAAGCAGATATATAGATAGATAGATAGATAGATA